>NW_022436992.1:8718463-8735980 GCF_009761245.1 Sapajus apella | reverse complement strand
TTCTTTCTTTCTTTCTTTCTTTCTTTCTTTCTTTCTTTCTTTCTTTCCTTTCCTTCTTTCTCTTTCTTTCTTTCTTTCCTTCTTTCCTTCTTTTGGACAGCTGTTGTCTTGAGTCTTACTATATAGTCTCATATACTCAGGTAAACATTTCACATTCTTAGCCTCACTGTCCTTATCACCCCCCCTCAAAAAAACAAACAAACAAACAAACAAAAATTTGAGTGTCCTGAGTAAAGTGCTAGGAGCTAGAGAAAAAAATAGTGAACAAGATACATAAAACTTTGTTTATTTTAGCAATTACATTTAGTAAAGAGAATGTGAATAATAAAAGTACCAACAAAAAATAATTCAGAATATGCTAAAAAATCTAAAGTCAATAAATAAGATATTGCCATAATGAATAGTTTTTAAAATTTTTATTTTTGATAGGTAAAACATGAAATTATAACCTAAGGTGTTGACAGTTTAGGTAAGTTAGAAGCAAGGAGAGAAACATCATGAGTGGGCTCTAGGAAACGTGATCAGAACACAAACTCCCATCTGGTCGATTAAAATTGTCCAAATTATTTAGACCTGTTCCCAATAAGAGACAGGATTTTTGTCCTGTACCCTTGAATATGGGCAGATTCTGTGACAACTTGGATCAACAATATATTGTAGAAGTGATGGAATCAGCGTTTAGATCAGGCTGAGGAGATTGGCAGGTTGTACTTCCTGCATTTTTGATACACCTTCTCTTGGAGCCCTGAGCTGCCAGGTAAAAACACACACAACCTAACAGGGGAGACTAGATGGAGAGACTCTAATACTACAGGAAAAGAAAGAGGGCTCACCTGAGTCTAGCCTTTTAGTCCTATATACCAAGGAACCAAGGAACCATACACCTGAGTAAAGTCACTTGGGACCCTCCACACGGGTGGCCACCAGCTGAAAACTACCAAGTGGACTATCAAAATCATAGTGGAATAATTCCTGAGATATCATACAGTTTTGGGTTAGTTTGTCACAGAGCAGTAAAAGTCAGAATCGCCAAAAAACAACACTTGGCTTACGTTAGGAACTGCTTAAAAGCCAAGGCTGAATGCAGAGCACAAGAAGAGGGTGAACTAAGAAGATATTGGAGATGTAGGTAGTGGTCAAATTACAGTTTTCTAAGGCTATAGTAGGAAGTTTGGATTTTATTTTAAGCATAATGGGACATTATTAATAAAATTCTACAAGAGTATTGACATAAAATATTCTTACACTTTAAAAAGATCTCTCAGATTGAAAGGACTGACACATTTCAGAGAGAAAAGGCTGATTTCTACCTTTGCAATAGTCCAAGAAGAAGATGGTAGTAGTTTTACACATAATGTATCAGCCAAGATAGAATAGATTCAAAATATATTTTGAAAGTAGGATTAATAAATGTTTTGTAAAATGGGTCTCTTTGTTGTCACCATTTAGGTGGTATATTAGTCTGCTTTCATGCTGCTGATAAAGACAAACTCGAGACTGGGCAGTTTCCAAAAGAAAGAGGTTTAATTGGACTTACAGTTCCATGTGGCTGGGGAAGCCTCACAATTATGGCAGAAGGCAAAGAGGAGCAAGTGACATCTTACAAGGATGGCAGCAAACAAATAGAGCTTGTGAAGGAAAACTTCTCCTTATAACAACCATCAAATCTCATGAGACTCAATATTATGAGAAGAGCATGGGAAAGACCTGCCCCATTATTCAATTACCTCCCACCAGTTTCCTGCCACAACACATGGGAATTCAAGATGAGATTTGGGTGGGGACACAGCCAAACCATATCAGGTGGCAAAGTGAGTTACCATTAGCTTCTTCTTATATAACAGAGTAAGAAGAAGAATTTTTCAGAATCCCATGACATGGATGAAGGGATAGGCTTTAATGGAGAAATTTGCAAAGTCAGTGTCAGTTCAAGAAGACAAGGCACAAATCCCCAATTAACACATGGATAGAAGTCCTGGAGTCGGAGTTTAATCCACAGGGTGGATCTGCTTTCCAAAAAAAGACATGTAACAACTCCAGCTTCTGTTTCCTCTTAGAGAAGTTTAGCCTATTTAGAAAATGAACACATAAGCTCTTTGGATGCCACACAGTCCATATTGGCTGCCAGACTTTCACAGGTGTTTGAAATACCAGCTGTCCAGCTTACATTTACCTTGCGAACAATTGGGAATCACAGGCCTTCTGTTTAAGAAAGGCACTGGAGCCCATCCCTATTTGGAGAAGGATGAATCCTCATTACCATGTAGGTCACAGTCCAGGATATGCAGGGTGAGTTCCTGGGGTTGTCATCAGTGCTTCTGTTCCATGCATGGGACTAAAACTTTTTGATAAAATTAGTTATAATGTTTTGATGGTTAAAAAAAGAGAAATCAAAGCTTAAGTCTAGGTTTCTGCCTTGAGAACTGAAAAAGCTAGGGATATGTTAACACATAAAGAATTGAAGAATTGGCTGGGCATGGTGGCTTAAGCTTGTAATCCCAGAACTTTGGGAGGCTGAGGTAGGCGGATCACCTGAGGTCAGGAGTTCAAGATCAGCCTGGCCAATATGGTGAAACCCCATGTCTACTGAAAATAAAATAATTAGCCAGGTGCAGTGGTGGGGGCCTGCAATCCCAGCTACTCAGGAGGCTGAAGCAGGAGAATTGCTTGAATCTGGGATGTGGGGTTTGCAGCAAGCTGAGATCACGCCATTGCACTCTAGCCTGGGTAAGAAGAGTGAGACTCTGTCTAAAAAAAAAAAAAAGAATTGAAGAATGAAAAATTTCTAACTAAGAAGTGATCATTTATTTTGCACATGATGCATTTAAAATAAGTGTTCATATATATGAGTCTAGATCTCAAAAGAAAGAGAAGTCGTGGAGATGTACATTTTGAAGTCATTATCATACAGATTGAGTACAAAGTCATGCAAACACATATCCCATTACAATAACGTGAAAAAAAAAAAAAAAACTAAAAGGTTTGGGGTCTGAATCTCAGGGCAATCCAAACTTCAGAAATTAGAGAGATGTGGAAACCTAGCAAATGACCCTAAGATGAAGTATGTAGTCAGATCAAAGGGAAAGCAATTTTCATTTAGATGTCCCTAAAATCAAGTAGAAAAATGTATTTTAAGAAAATAGGGCAGGAATCCATGTGTCAAATGTTGCCAATAAATCAAATAAGGGAAAGGCTGAGAATTGGCCATTAGCATTGGTAAGTTGAGACTTTTGATTAGCTTTACAAAAACAACTTCAGTGGAGTGTCTGGGGCCAATGGCTTCAGAGATTTATTTAATAAGAGAGAGGTAGGTAAGGAAGACACAATTATGTTAAAATATTATTTTGAGGTATTTTTCTGTAAAAGGAAGAATAGAAATGCTATGCTGACAGGTGTATTCATTGTTAATGGTTCCTTCTAAAAATGGAAATGGGCTGGGCGCGGTGGCTCATACCTGTGATCCCAGCACTTTGGAGGCTGAGGTGGGTGGATCATGAGGTCAGGAGTTTGAGACCAGTCTGGCCAACATGGTGAAATCCTGTCTCTAACAAAAATACAAAAAAAAAAAAAAATCAGCTGGGCATAGTGGTGCACACTTGTAATCCCAGCTACTCAGGAGGCTGAGGCAGGAGATGGCTGAACCTGGGAGGCAGAGGTTGCAGTGAGCCAAGATCAGGCCACTGCACTCCAGCCTGTGCCACAGAGCAAGACTCCGTCTCCAAACAAACAAACAAAAAGTCAATGTATTTACATGTTCATTAAATGCATCCCAGTGTCCTTCAATCTCAGTAAGAAGCAAATTCTGGTAAACCTGTATACATCTGCCTATGTATCTATCCATCTTACATGAAATATGATAGGATGAAAGATGTAGTATTTATTTTTAAAGATGTTTATGAAAAGATAAGAGTTAAACTCAAGAAATAATGCACAGATTATAATGTAGTCTTCTGTGAATTATCACAAAGTGAACATACACATGTTAACACTTCCTAGGTTAAGATATAAAACGTAATGGTATCCAGAAGTTCCTGATGGATCTTTTCCTAATCACTCACCTCTTTCCCTTTCTTAATTAAATAGTATGCTGAATTCTAATTCTATAAATAAAATTTAAATATATTTTAAAACTTTTCAACAAATATGGAAAATATCAAACACATGTAAAATTATATATCATGTCTTAATGAGCCTTCAGCTTCAGTACACCTCCCTCCCAGCTTCAATAATTATCAGCTTATGAACAATGTTTCATCCATCAAGTGATTCTCAAAAATGTGGTGCTTGTACCAGCAACATCAACAACATGCAAGAACCTGTCTGAAATGCAAATCTTCAGGCTCTGTCTTAGACCTCCTCAATCATAAACTCTGAGGGTGAAACCTATCAATTTGCATTTTAATAAGTCCTACAGTTGATTCTGATGCACAGTATTGCTTGACAACGATTGATCTAGACTTGGACAGATGCATTTCCCCTGCTAGATTAATTTTTAATTTGATGCACAACTTAGACATCTTTATACACCTTTTGATTTTGGCAATAAATATTTCAGCATGAAACCTAATACAATTAACAATACATTGTAGATATCAATAAATATCCAGTCAGTATTCAAATGATTTCACATATTTTAAGTGTATTTATTTGAGACAGAATCCATATAAAGTCTCTGCACTGAAACTGGTTGAATATGTTTATTACAGATATTCAGTTTATGGTTCCTTCCCTCATGGTCATTTCTCTGTCTCCCTCTCTCTATCTCTGCATTGTTATTATTATTTGTTTCTATCTCTGTTATCTCTGTCATCTCTATCTCTGTGCTTATCACTATTTCTGTCTGTATTATCTTTGCCCCTTTCTCTGTTTCTATTTCTATGTCTGTGTCTCTTTTTCTCTTCTATTTTGAAATGGATTTTTGAATAAAATTAATCATTTGTCCTGTAGAGTTTCTCAGTATGGGCTTTGACTACTGCCACTCCATGACTCGTGTGTGTGTGTGTGTGTGTGTGTGTGTGTGTGTGTGTAACATGTTCATCTATTCCTGTGTTTCCTGAAAATCAGTAATCAAATCTAGTGACTTTATCATAATTAGATTAAATTTTTTGGAGAACTGGAATAATTTGAAATTTTTTTCTGTGTGTCATCATGACATTGTAGTTATGAGGTAAGGAAGTGACAGGAAATAGGGGTTTTAGAAGTCAGAGCAGAGTGATTATGGGTACAGACTGGAATGGAAAAGGACACAGGCTAGCTGGGAAGTCATGAAGTTGGCAATAATGCAGTAATTAGCTCAGATTTTGAACAGATGATAGAAGAAGTGGAAAATGGGTAAAAAATTGAGGAGCACAATAAAAAAAAATCTTGATGACTGGAGATCAAAGAAAAGGGAAGTAATTCAGTCAAAGATAAATCCAGAGTTTAATTCTGGTTGCTTATGATTATGGTAGCATTCACAAAATATTTTTTAGATTAATGTTGGAAAAGGAACATATTTTGAAGCAAGGTGTTGCATTTAATATATAAAAACTACTTTTATGATAGCAGTTTAGGTGATCCATAGAAAGCTGCAAGATCTCAGATATACTTTGCTATATTTTCTCCTCTTATGTTTCTATAATAGGACTTCTTGCCTCTGCAACATTGCTTCACCTTTGTAACTGCTTAGATATGAAAAAGAAAACTTTTCGTGTGTGTTTCCTATTAGTCTAGAAAGAAAATCAATCATTTTTCCAATGTTTGTTAACCTTTCATTTGCTCTTTCAATCATATTGACCTCCTATTAGAAATCTAAAAATATTTCCATACTATACATGAGATAAAAATTAAAGTTCCAGCAATAATTAATTAGTTTAACAGACTCAAAAGATTGCTTTTGTGCCATGTCCTACATTGGGCCTCTATTCTTAAGAGGGAATCCCCTATTTTATCCACAGGGGGTTCACCTTCCTGCTCTATTTTTCCTCCATTCACATAATCCCATCAGTCCATGACTGGAAGTAATTTCAGACACATTTCATTGCTCATCAGAGATTCAGTTTATTTTTCTGTATTATGTGAAAATAAATGTTTACCTTGTGAGATTAATTCGAGGAATAAACAAGATAACAGGTGCTAAGAACCTAACATACATTTTGGCACACAATGGATAAAAAGGAGGATGCAATCTATTCATGTAACAAAACTATACACTTGTACTCCCTAAATTTTTATAAATAAAAACATTAAAAAGAAGATTAAATAAGATTTGTGGCCTGTCTCTAGGTAAACAGTGTAACCTCCACAATTTTCAATGTAATGTACACAGTTTTCTTTGTGCTGTCAGCATAGAATAAATAATTCAAGGACAGATTCCTTTCTCCTCCTCTGCCTCTATCCCAGAAGTTTTATAATTTGGTTATTTTAAAAAGAGTACAAAAAAAAAAAGAGTACTACATGGGAAGTTTTGGGTCATATTCTCTGGCAGTGTCTCCTGCTCAAATATTGATTCCTTTCCCTCTATATTAAAATTGCACTTTTAAAGTTTTTTTAAGCGAAGCTCTTGGGGAATAATAAAATAGTAAAAATATACATTAAGACCAAATGAATGAAGGTATGCCTTAGTATGTTACTCATCCGAAGGGTAGCTAATTAAAACATGGAAACTAAAATATGATAATTAAAGGAAATATCTTTGAAAATAATGTTTTTAAATGAACATCTCTATAGATGCTTATTTCAAATTTGTAACTAACATACTGAAAATTCTAATAATCTCTTATTGAATTCCAGCAGCAAGCACATAAAAATGGCAGTTCAAATTAGTTTTTTACACATATTTCAAGAACCTTATTCCAGGAAAAAATTAGCACATGAACATTGTAGAATATAAGAAAACATATTTGTGTTTTGGTTTTTCCTATAGGAAATAATGAGTCTCTTCTCTCTTTTTCTCCATCCCTCCCTCTGTTGTTACTTCCATTCCTTCCTACCCATTTGTTCTGTAGACAGTTAATGAAAAACGTAAAGCAATTCAACTGCCAAGATCTTAGTGATTCATCTCTCATCTTTCAAAACTACTGTTTGTCACAGTTTATAGTGAGGATATGATAGTTGATATTTTAGTATAATTAAACATAGATTTGTATGTATCAGTTGAAATTATTTCCATATCAGAACTAGTTTTCCCTGTTTTGCATGTTCACAATCTGAAAAATAAAGTCTTTCATTATATGCATTGACATAGATGCTTTGCCATTATTCACTAGAAAAGAAAATATTTCTGGCTGTGGCATTCTTATGTACAGCATTTAAACACTGAGCACACATTATGAAGCAAACATGCCCACCACTGGGATAAATATACCTAAAGAGAAAGATGGAGAAAGTAAATTTCACGTGTACCTTGCAAATAATGTTGGTATGTTTTAAGTAATGACTAAAAATGGGTATATTGGAAATGTTTATGTAGTTGATTACATGCTAAAACTAAATTATTCTTTGAGAGAAATGTTGATCTAATTATTTAAGATCTAATTATTTTGAATATTTCTTGGAAGAAGGTGCCTGCAAAAAAATTATTTTGAGCAACAATTTGTATTTCTTTCAAAATAGCAAACAACAATTTAAAATGATCATGATCTTTAGTCTATTACAACTTGGTCATGCAGCAAACTTACACATCTTCAGTCATTGAACAGGGTTTTTTTCTCAATGAAAATTCTTAAATTTTAGATAAGGCAATTCTTTAGTAGAGGTAATTGAATCTATAATGATGGGTTTTTCAAACTTTAATATTATAATGGTGAAGAGTTAGTGGCAGAGGAGAATGTTTGGGCGGTGACCTTGGGCAGAGGAGAATGTTTGAAGGTATCTTTTGAATCATACCAAGTTGTTGACTTTCTATTATATCTATGAAAAGCTTAAAAATACATCAGGGAAAAATCCAAAGCACTAAAGAGTCAAATGCTGATTTATTTTGAGTATGTTTATACATTCCTTGTTAACTGGACCTAATTTGAAACAAGCAGCCTGCCTGCAGTGTTAGAGCTTTCTACTAAATCATAACTTTATGAATTCACAAGAATATTAACATTTTGGTAGTTACTATTTGTTATTGAGGACAAAATTTAAAGATAAATCCAGTTATTCAATATTTTTCAAACATGTCAGGAACTTAGGATACACCGTTCTTTAGCTAAACTATTGTCTTAGATTGTATTACTAGAAGCTGAACTTGAGACAAGATTTGTGCACATCAGAGTTTTTTGAGCCACTATTTTTTAGGAATACCAAGTAAGGGCACGAGGGAAGCAGTAGGAGAGGAACGAAATGCAAAAGATAGCGATCTGAGGTGAAGTCTAACTTCAATCTGATCCCACTGTGAGCTCCAGAACATGAATTGTACCACAGAATCTTTCCTATTTAGAATCAAGAGTGCTGGTCTGCATATGTCATTGCAATCTTGGTCAGTGATTGACATGCAGAGCTTGGGGTGCAGTATGTCTAGACCTCAGCACATTCACCACATCCCGTGACTTCAGTCACCTCAAGTGCATCACTTTAAAGAAAATTGCATGTGTGAACCATTAGCCAAAATAATGGCCCAGGGATAGGTACACCAAACAAATATAAAAAGAAAAAAATTGCAAAAGATCTGGGCCAGAATAACAGCAAATAATTATTCTTCACCAAAAAGTGAAGATGCCTCTCATTCATTCTCTCTCTCTTTTTTTTTCTTGTATGAGGCCTTTCTGTTTTTTTTTTTTTTTTTTTTTTTTTCCTTGTTTGAAACTATCCCCATTTTGGCCTTACTGTGTATACTTGTATATGTGCTTGGTGGATATATTTTTATGTTTGATAGAAAGTAATTTCAGTGTTTTCATCTACATGAGAGTTGAACAAAACACAGCAGGCTGTGTTGATATTGACTGTTTCAAAATTATAGAGCATTTAGTAAGCAGATGTTTTGTTTATATTTAACAAAGGAAGAAACAAATGGATTAAAATGAAGATGACTCTTTTTCGTCAACAGCAAACGCCATGTATTAATTCTAACTTTTCTAGAAACACTGACTCACAAATATTCAATTAAATTTAGTAAATTTAGTAAACCACTAAATTGTTTAGTGAACAATTAAATTTAGTAAACTACTTAATCTGGCTTAGGCTAAAGCTGCCTAGGCACCAGGTAAATTCTGTCAGTCACATTTTATGGCTACTTCTTGGATTTTCTTTCTTTATAAATTTAGAAAATATCCTTGTCCCCTTTGCTAGTTGTGAGGAGGGCAAAGATAGAAGTGAAATTCTCTTCTGTTTTTATCTAAAATAAATAGAAAGCTATTTAAAAATTAAGAGTAAGGCCAAGTACAATGGCTCATGCCTTTAATCCTAGCACTTTGGGAGGCTGAGGTGGGTGGATCACTTGAGTGCAGGCGTTTGAGCCCAGTCTGGTCAACATGGTGAAACCTCATCTCTACTAAAACTTGAAAAATTATCTGGGTATAGGGGCTCACTCCTATAGTGCCAGATACTCAGGAGGCAGAGGCAGGAGAATTGCCTGAACCTAGGAAGTGGAGGTTGCAGTGAGCCAACATCACGGCATTGCACTCCAGCCTGGCCGACAAAGCAAGACTCTGTATCAAAAAATAAAAATAAATAAAAAATAAAAAAATATAAATTTGGAGTGGAAACTTGCTAATTTAGTCCAGAAGCTATTTACCTTTGCCAGTGTTATCACAGTTTCTGACATGGTACATTCTGGCTGCTAATTTCTATTGCCCAGGTAGTCCCACAGTCAGCTTAGGAATCCCCAGAAGCCAGGTCTCACTGGTGGAGGGCAGGCAAGCCCCAAAGTGGGACTTAGCCTATCAGGGATCTTGTGTTCACCCAGGATGGAATTCAAGGGGGAGCCAGAGGTAGCATAGAAAGAAACAGCTTTATTGAAATGGCGGTGTTACAGCTCCATGACTGCTCTTACAGAGCAGGGCTACTCCATTGGCAGTGTACTGACATTACCAGCTCAGGGCAGTTTTGCAGTCATATTTATACTTACTTTTAAATACATGTAGGTTAAGGGAAAGTTTATGCAGAAATTTTTAGGTAAGGGATAGTAACTTTTGGGTTATTGGGCCATTACCATGGAAAACCATGACTCCGGGTGCTGCTATGGCAATGGTAAACTGCGATGGTGCACAAGCAGGCATGTCTTATGGAGGGCTGCTTCCACCTGGTCCTTGTTTTAGCTAGTCCTCAATTTGCTCTGGCATCTGAACCCTGACTCCAGAGTCAAGTTTCACTTCCTACTTCACTATGTGACTCCAAGAGAAATTGATGGGAAGTTTTTACCCTCTTACACTTACCTGGGATACTATATTATAGGTTCATTGTTCTTTCTTTAAGCCTAGCAGCACTGCCATTATCTGTGGCTTTTAATGCTTGACAACGTCTATATAATAAATATTTCCGGTTTAAAGGATCACTTCTCAAATGCCACAGATAATCCTCTTTAGGCTCATTAATCCAATGGGCATTCGTGTGGGTTCTCAGTTATTGAAATGGTCTAGACCAGTGGCTCTAAACAAAGGGTCAGTTTTGCTCCTGAAGAGACATTTGACAATGTCTGGAGAAAGTTCTGATTATCACAACTGAGGAGGGGGCACTGCTGGCATCTAGTGGGTAGATACTTGGCATGCTGGCAAACTTCCTGAAATTCACATGACAGCTACCTGTAGAAAATAATTATCTGGTCTCAAATATCAACAGTAAAAAAGCTCAGAAATTCTTGTCCAGAAAAAAATTGCATGGCCATCAGTTAATATTGACATAAAATTGGTTTTTGTCTGGGTAGAATTTTGTACTTTGGAGTTTCTTTACAACTTTAAAACATATATCTTTCTTGCTTTCTCATGCCCTACTTCAGTCACATCAACCCACCCAAAGAAAATATACCTAATTTAAAAAAAACATCCATTGATGTTCAAAATTCTCACATTTCTTGTAGGCTCCATTTTGTTTTCAGAATATTTATGCTCTACTATCAGTTGCATGGGCTCCACCCTCTTCTAGTAGCGTAGTTCGGCTTATTAGCATAGTTTATCCGTTGCCCCATCCTTGCTATCCGTGTCTATGTTGGTATCTGCAACAATATCTGTATCTACATATTTTCAGTTTAGAAATTTCTGGCTGCTATTTTCTCTTCTTACGTTGGCTTTAGGTTTCTAGAACTCAATCCGATCTTTGAAATTGAGTCAGTATCTGGTTAACTCTCCCTGAATTTCTACCCTGCAATAGGTAGGATTTATAGCTCTATGCTCCATAGAAATGACTAAACTGATTAAAGCATTGTTAGCTCAGTAGTTTCAATTAGTTCCCCAGTTCATTGAGTAATAACTGTTGAAGATGAATGCATGATATTCGGAGTGCATTTTTTAAAAGCTAAAATAATTACATTAATCCCTTGGAAGTTAGATATCATCCCTGAATACATGCTCTAATTAATTTTCCTTAAAATTTTAAACTTGGACCTAGCACTAGAAATTAATATACTCACAAATGACATACTTGTAGGCCATACAACTAGAGGACATGGATTTCTTTTTTTTTAGTTCCTTGAAGACTTAAGTAATTTTGTGTTCAGTAACTGCAAAGTGAACTGAAAATTGGTTCTCAAGATGGAACTGTGACGCTGCAGTCATGTCTAAATTAATGTTATCCATAAATAGAGGTGCTTTTGGTGACTTATTTTCATAATTATCTGTCTCTTTTCTACTTAAAGGAAAATAAAAGAGAAAACACTGTTTTTGCCAGGTGTTTTGTTAACTCTATTTTATACTCATTTTTCCTCTTGGTTTCAAACCTCCTGAAAGATAGTAAGAACAGAGAGCTCAAACTTAGACAGCTGATAGAAGAAGCCCGAGGTAAACTACTCAGGGCAATAGTGAGGTAGTTCATTTTTGTCCCCATCCATTCCATGATTCCTTCCTAGAAACAATAACAATGAAAAAATCAGCAAATCATTACAAATATGTACACACTCAATTTAATTCTTACGCTGTTCTAGCCAGTGTCAGTGACAGAAGCATGAGATCAGCAGTACTTAAAAGCTCTAATGCATTTACAGGACCAAGTTGGTCCTTTATATATGTAATGTATACATATTCTTTCCATCATTCTTTGCTTATTAATTTCTTTTAGTTGATACAAAATAGAAATAAAAAGACCTTTAGGTTTACAGATAGAGGAACAATTAACATTGATTTAGGAGATGAGGGAAGACACTGTCATAATAATTTACGTGGAAGGAAAATCCAGGGAAAAGTAAAAGAAAAGTTGAATCTATGAAGGGATTGTGATTTGGTATACATATGAGGTTTAAAGTTTAAGAGTAGTGAGAAATAAGCAAGTCTAATAAGCCAGTTCCAAAAAAATCTAGAATGTTGTGTTAATCATCTGTTTTTTATTTGACAGGTAACAGAAATAAGAGAGGACTAAGCTCTCTGATTAGTGAAATTAGAGAATTTGATTGGTGAAAAGGCTGGCCAATCAAATTCTCTCTCATGCTCACCACCCCCTTCTTAGGGAAACAGTGAAGCCCACAGCCTCTATTTGGGGAGCAGTGCTGGCTGATTATATTCTTGTACCAAGTATTAGGTGGCTGGGTATCAAAGCTCAATTCAAACGCAGACAACAGCAATTCCTTAAATTAGCCAGGTGTTTTGTATTCAGAAATTTAAACAGGTATTACAAAGCAAAAGAAAGTTAGTGCTAGCAGTGGAAATGGAAGATGACATAGAGGGTAGTCTGAAGAAGCAAGGGCAGGAAGTAGCCAAGCCACACTAAAGGTAAGGCAATAGCAATATAAATGAACAGATTCTGATTTGCAAAGGGCTCTTGAGTCATCATCAGAAGTAAAAAAAGCAAGGTGCAGAAGAGTGCATATTTATGCTATCTTTGTACATGAAATGAGGAAATGTATATGTGGGTTTTTTTGTGTGTGTGTTTTCACAAATGCTAAAAGGATACACAAATAAATAAATGCTAAAGGTATACACAAATACACAAATAAAAAATAAAATGCCTCTAGGGATAAGGGGATAGAATGAAGTGAAACAACCAATATAAATGGGAACAGGGATGAGAGACAGATCTAAGATTTTTTTTTTTAAATCTAGGATTTTATTTCTGGTTATCCATACCTTTGCAAAAGAGATTGTAAGCCCTGGAAATTCATCTCATGCCTTTGCTGTCTGAAATTCATTCTTGCCTTCTGGGAAATCATTGACTGAGTCCTTATGAAATAATTAAGGTTAGGTCTATGCCCTGATGTACTATACCCTGAAAAGTGATTCAGCTCTCTCCCATTCTGATTATTTCAGTTTCCATGATAAATTAACCTGAGACAGTCAGACTTGGAATCATGGGTAGTTTCAGGTCTTCCTTCATGTTTTAAGGCCCTGACTAAAACTCATTGACTGAAATAGTGACTTTTGGAGAAAAAATCAAAGAATGTTAGCCTTATGGCCTCAGTGGAAATGATTATATTGGATATTCCTGGCAAATGATGAGGAATAGATTCCTAGGTTCATGCTTCCAGCTGATTCAGCCCACATGAGCAGTCACTTAATAGACTCAACCATGCCCTTATACGCAAGGGTTTTAGGAAGCAGATGATGAAAAGAATCACTGTCCAAGTAAAAAACTTAAAGCAAAAAATAATGACAAAAATCTGACTGTGGAATATTTTAGAATGTGTCATGAAATATTGCTTTTTGTTTTTACTTTCTAAAATAGACTTTTTTATGAGTAGATTTAGATTTACAGAAAAGTTGCAAAGGGTACAGAAATTTTCAGTGCATCTCACTTCCCTGCTGCTTTATGTATGTATTACATTGACAGGAAACAGTTGTCACAATTAATAAACTAATCTTTTTTTCCTCTTTCCTTCCTTCCTTCTTTCCTTCCTTCCTTCCTTCCTTCCTTCCTTCCTTCCTTCCTTCCTTCCTTCCTTCCTCCCTTCCTTCCTTCTCTCTCTCTCTTCCTCTCTCTCTCTTTCTTTCTCTTTTCTTTCTCTCTATTTCTTTCTCTCTTTCTCTATTTCTTCCTGGACAGGGTTCTCACTATGTTACCTAGGCTGTCCTCTAACTCCTGGCCTCAAATGATCCTTCTGCCTCAGCCTCCCAAATAGTAGCTGGGACTATAGCCATATACCACCGCACCTGACTAAATCGATGTCAGTGCATTATTGAATATACTAAATTGATATCAGCATATTATTAACTAAGGTCTATACTTAGTTTGAATAATGTCCCTTTTCTGTTTGAGGATCCCATCTATGATGCCATATTACATTTAGTTATATCATGTCTCCTTCTACTCCTCTATGCTGAAATAATTTCTCAGACTTTTATTTTTTATGGTGACCTTGGCAGTTTGAGCACTACTGATCCAATTTTGGAATGTGTCTCAATATGGATTTGCTAATATTTTCTGCTACTGAGACTTAAGCTATGGTTTCTCAGGAGAAAGACTGCAAAGAGAAAGGACCATTCTCAACACATAATGTCTAAGGTACAGATGATTAATGTGACTCATCACTGTTGATATTGACATTGAATACCTGCTCTGAGGAAGGGCTTATAAGGTCATTTCACACTCAAATTACTCCCTTTTCCTTCTTTCCACACTGTAGTCTTTAGAAGGAAATTGAAATGTTCAGATTACATTCAAGGTGTGGAAGCTATGTTCCACTACCTTTAAGAAGAACATTTACATAAATTATTTTGAATCTTGTTATATGGGAGATTTGCCTATTCTCTTCCATTTATTTATTTACTCACTTAGAAGCATAGCTATTTATTTTATAACTTGGATTATAATACAGTACTACACTAATATTTTTGTACATTATTTTGTATCTTTAATAGTTCCCAGCTTTGCTTTGGGAATTCTATTATTTGGCTCCTCTGTCACCTTGATGCAACCCCATCATTGTCTTTCTTGAACATTTCTTTTGGCATTGCAAATGACTCTAGTGAACATGTATTCACTGCCCAAGAACAAGAATCAGCCATTTCTCTAAGGAGAACTCCTTCCTTTTATTAGTCAATAGAATTTGAAAGCTAGTTTTGGTTGCTGGCTGTGTTTGTTGTTATCGGAGTATGTTTGCTTCTAGGGTATCTCACTGGACAGAGCCTGGGGAAATATATCCATGTGTACTAATCTGTTTACACAATGCGAAGATCTCTGTAATCGTTTCCGTATTTACAATCTATATCTCTAACTCTAAGTTTATATCATATGGTTAATTCCAACTTTCTCTCTCATTCATTCTGAATCTGCTGCTCCAATGAGTGAGGAACATAAGTCCCACCGTATGCTATCCATTCACTTATTTGCCCAAACCCACTAAAAATGTATAGTAGTTTTGAAATAATTAACCCCTACCCAGAGGAAAAAAAAATGTTTACCAACTTGAGTTCAGTGTTAATGGATAGCTTATTTTTCCTGTATTCTTATACTTCTACTAATTTTCAAAGTTTTTTAGGTCAGACCTTCTTGTCCACAACACATTCCGTGAGGTTGTCATACATTTGTCATACAATTACACTATTGTGTTATAATCTGCATTCTATTCTGAGATCCCAGACTTAATTTAAAAATGTATTTATATATATCATGGCTCACTTGTGCTATAGTGTTCTATGGTCTTTGGCAAATACATAATGTCGTATATCCTCCACTACAGCAACATACAGAATAATTTTATTGCCCTGAAAATATTTCTCTGCATAATCTATTCAACACTCCTCTCTTGCTCCACCTCATACAAATACCAATCTGCTTCCTTCTTCCTCTATCTCCTTTTTCTCCCTCTTCGTCCTCTTCTCCATAATGTCATATAAATGGAATCACACAGTTGATAGCATTTCCAGTCTAGCTTGCTTCACTTAGTAATATTCATTTCAAATCCATACATGTTGTTTTGTGGATTAATAGTCCACTCATTTTTATCATGAATAGTATTCTATTGCATATTTATAACACAATTTATCCACAGTTCTGGGTGATTGTGGATAAAGTTGTTATAAACATTTGTGTTCAAGTTTTGGTGTGGATATAAGTTTTCAAATAGATTAGGTGAATACTTTTCAATTTTGATTGATAGATTATATATTTAAGACTATGTTTAATTTTAAAAGACATTGCTAGACTGTCCTCCAAAACAGCTGTACATTTTGCATTCTTACCAGGAATGAAAAAGATGTTGTTCAGCAACTGCCAGAAATTGGTATTGTCAATTTTTTATTAGCTATTCTAATAGGTGTTTAGTGATAGTCCATTATTATGGAATTTGCATTTCTTTTATGAAAAATGATGTTGAATTTTGCATATTTTTATTTCCATTAGTATATCTTCTTTGATGAAGTATTTGTTCAGATACCTTAACTCTTTTAAAATTGAGTTGTTTATTTTCTTATTGTTGAGAACTAAGGGTGCTTTTTCAGGATTGCCTTTTAATTTTTTCTCACAGTTTTCATATCTCTGCTGATATTACACATCTAGTTTTAACTGTTGTCTACTTTTGCCAATAGCGATTTTTTTTTTTTGAGATGGAATCTCACTCTGTCGCCAGGTTGGAGTACAGTGGTGCAATCTTGGCTCACTGCAACCTCTGCCTTCCAGGTTCAAGTAATTTTCCTGCCTCAGCCTCCTGAGTACAGGGACTACAGGCGTGTGCCACCATGACCAGCTAATTTTTGTATTTTTAGTAGAGATGGGTTTCACCATGTTGGCCAGAATGGTCTGTATCTCTTGACCTCATGATTTGCCCACCTCAGCCTCCCAAAGTGCTGGAATTACAGGTGTGAGCCACTGTGCGCAGCCAGCAATCTTAACATATTAGTCAAAGTGTTTAAAATCCCATAGATGAAATTTTTAATATCTGCCTCATATTTAAATCTCATTCTGATGGGTGCTTTGTCTCTTCAGAGTGTATTCTGGATTTTCTTCATAATTTGTAATTATTTTTTGTTGTTGTTGAAAGCTGAACATGTTCTATCAGCAATATAACTAAGTTAAATAGGCCTTGACTATGAGAATTTGTATTAGTGTGTCTAAGAGTTGGGCTGTGTTTGCTGTTTGCTGTATCTATATGAACCAGAGATGTCAAGCTCCTCTTGATTTAGGGCTTCCCTCAGCACTTCTCCTCTGAGTGAATCTGTAGCTTGTGGCACCTTTAGCTATAATGCACTCTTAATTTTCTGGCTCCCTTTTGGTGCAGCAGTAGGGTATGAGGGAAGGAGTACATTCCATAATCTTTTGATTACTGTATGTCTTAGTATTCTAGTAGGTTGCATCTGTCTTAGGAGTTTAGCCTCTACAAGTATTCTGTCCCTTTTCTAGCCACACATCTCCTCCTTCACAAACACCTCCTACTCACTTTCCTAGCTGTAGCAACCTTAATATATTTGTTTAATGCCCTGTCCGTTTTTTTTTTTTTTTTTTTTTTTTTTTTTTTTTTTTTTTTTTTTTTTTTTT
>NW_022436992.1:8551447-8716447 GCF_009761245.1 Sapajus apella | reverse complement strand
ATATATGGTTTTAATTTGTATGCATACAAACTACATGGACATTTCTTCTCATTTTCTATTATGCTGTCTGCTGTTCGTTTAAGTTATATAAATATTCACTATATGAGTATTTTGCATTTTTAGATGTGGTGGGTATCTTTCCTATACTGCTTTGCCTTTTATCTCAATCATTCTTGTATCTTTTGTCCTGATATTATTATTTTTCATGTAATATTGAAGAAGTTGATGGGATTCATCTTTTTCATTAAGCATTATCTTATTTTTGCAAGTAATACATATTTTATTACAATCAAAATAGATAATGAAGATAATAGAATCTTTACTGTCTGCAACCTCAAAATCCAGATTTAAACACTTTTTTTCTGTAAATGTTGCAATTTTGTCTATGCATATAAAATATTTTTGTAAATGTAGTCACATAAATAATATTTTATGAATTGCTTTCTTTATCAAGTATATACTGAAAAAACTTCATATGTCTATAAATGTGTATCTAAACTAAAATTATTAATGATAATGTATTTAGCAAATCATATTTGTTGACCATTTTGGTTATTTCTAACATTTTTCCCATATAAAGTATGCTGCAGTGAATATCCTTGTGCATAAATATGTACATCTACTATTAACTCTCTTAGATAAATTCTCTGAGTGGTATCTTTTATCCAAAAGATACGCTTGTTTTGTTGCTTTTCTAATACTTTTACATTGACGTTAAATATAGTATTTTGTGGCTTTACTATACATTGACAAAGAAATCTACTGAAAGTAAAGTTAGTAACAATTTATTTTCCCACCAATATATGGCAGTCCACAGCTAAGGATTTTACTTCCAAGAGGAACTATTTGTCTCTCCCAGGATAAATGCTCTCAGGAAATTTTTGTGGAAGTATAACTGCTTATCCTTAGTCCATGCTATACTGATAAAACCCTCCTGGCAAAAGCATCTATTTATTCACTAGAAGAAAAGCATTGGCTCTTCTTGCTAATCCTGGGCTCCTTATTCTAAATATGTGGATGGATGAATAGGCTTTTGAATACCTTATTCAGAGATCAGTTTCTTCTAGGTAAGCATCAGCATGAACATCCATAGGTATGACAGATTTCATTTGCTATTTTAGACTAGGGAAACTATTTGTCCACATAGCTATAATAAAAGCTGGTGCCAATAAACAATGGAAAACTCCAAAGTCAAACTTCCCAGGAAATATGTTTTTCAGTCAGGTCACTTTAATTTTTGTAACTTGAGTTTTCTTCTTGGAAAAAAAATGAGCAGTTTTTCTGCTGCTTTTCTCTAATGGCAGTTGGAAATAATCTCCTAAAATTTTTACCATTCCTTCTGAAGATAATATTTGTCTAGGTGTCAGCCAATTTAATAGGATATTTAATATTGTAAGCAAACAAATGCCTCTTTTCAAATGTATCTAAAATGTAACTGGAGACAACTTAGGTAATTTGTGCACCTGAAACATATTATTGTTGGCTCTCTGTGTATTTTGGAAAGCAATTTTCCATGAAATTGTTATTACCTTTTAAATGTAATATCATTTTGTATAATGCTCATTTAAGGGAATTACCCCTTTTGTATAAATATCATTCAGGCTAACTACTCAAAATGTGCCAACATATTAACCTCTCTAAGTGCATGGCTTAGGAAACAAAGGGGTTCTTTTCTGCATTGTAAGTAGGATCTGATTATCATTTAGATTACAATATATTTCTAGCTGATTTGTTTAGATAATGCTGTACTTTAACTACAATAAGTTAATAAAATATAGATCTTGGGCCAGGCGCTAAGGCTCATGCCTGTAATCCCAGCAATTTTGGAGGCTAAGGTGGGCGGATCACTTGGGGTCAGGAATTTGAGATCAGCCTGGACCAACATGGTAAAACCCCATCTCTACTAAAAACAACTACAAAAATTAGTTGAGTGTGGTGGTGCATGCTTACAGTCTCAGCTACTTGCGAGGCTGAGGCAGGAGAGTCACTTGAACCAGGGAGGTTGCAGTGAGCAGAAGTTATAGTGAGCTGAGATCAAGCTACTGCGCTCCAGCGGGGCAACAGAGTGAGACTCTCTCTCAAATAAATAAATAAATAAATAATAAAAACAATTAAATATAGATCTTGTTTTATATACTTAGGACCCTGTATTATATCTAATGATTAAACTATTTTGCCATGGGTTGTAAATAGAATTATGAGTCTAAGATATTTTCAAAAGGTAATTTCTAATGAAAGTACTCACTTTTGATTTAAAGACTATCAGATCTTTTTCAAGATTTGCATTTGCCTAATAGGAAAAATCTATTATTTCTGTTTTTTATCTAGCACTGGAATTCTTTTTTTTTTTAAATCTAATAATTGGTTTTATTTGGCTGTTTCTGTTATTTCCATGAAAAAAGCAAACCAAGGACATAACACATAAATAGAAATTTACATGTTAAAGTAATCTTTCCTTATTATAATTTTAGCTAGCAAGTATTGCATATAGTTTTTTAATTGCATTTTAGATTTTGGGGTACATGTGAAGAACATGCAAGATTGTTGCATAGTTACACACATGGCAGTGTGATTTGCTGCCTTCTATGCTATCTCACCCCAACTCCCCACCCCCCGCTGTCCCTCCCCTATTTCCCCCTGACAGACCCCAGTGTGTGATGCTCCCCTCCCTGTGTCCATGTGTTCTCACTGTTCAACACCTATCTATGAGTGAGAACATGCGGTGTTGATTTTCTGTTCTTGTGTCAGTTTGCTGAGAATGATGGTTGCACTTGAATTCTTAACACTTCTCTTAGATTTCTAGGCATTACATGACACATTTCCATTTAAGTTATTCATCCCATGGCTTTTTATAACCTAGTCCTGTTAGTAATAAACAGATCTGGCGTTCATTTTTTCCTAATCAGGGAGGTTCCCTTACCACATTTTGCCGATTTCTACTGACCTATGAGGAAATGTGACAAAGCATTCACAGTTTTTTGAGGAACAGAAGCCCAGAGAAACTGGCAACTCCAAATCTAAAGATCATCTGAAATGTCTCTATGCTATAAGGCTTTGTCTACTGCAACTATATGTATGTTTATTTTAACATTTTGTGCAATATGTTGATACTCCCTTTATTTCTCCTAAGGTGATGCCCTCTTTTGTTACACAATTATCTACCCAAATTTTTGCCAATTGTCTTATGCTCCCTAAATAACTTTTCTAGTAACAAAGTCACTTTGCGTTGCTGAGATATTCTAAATATTTGATATATGGTTCGCACTTGCGATAGAATTTTCAGTCTTCTACATGAAGAAACAACGTTAAATGTTTATATCTTTATCCTATTTTAACAAATCTTCATGATTAAAATATTTCCCTCTAGTTAATTTTAAGTATAAGCTAAATTTTATATAAGTTGGAGGTGCCAAGAGTGGAGTGAGCATTCTGAATGTGATTGAGAATATAACTTGAACTTGTTTTATATGATGTAACCATTTCAAAAAATAAATTTGAAATATTGAAGAGGAAGAGTATCAAGACGATAAAAGAAATACCAAATAATTATAAAAGTGAGAATTCAATAAAATAGAAAAGTTCATTGCATAAGATGAACAAGAATGGCAGGGGTGCCTATCATGGCAGCACTACATGAATTGACAAGTCAAAGTGGAGTTTTGCCATCAAAATCTGATATTGATTGTGACTTTGACTTTTGAGAACAGAATTGTTTGTTTCAGTAGTCTGCACCTCATTTTCTTTACCAGCATCACCCTTGCCATCATTGCTATGGTCACTCTGCTTAGGATATTTGAGCATTTATTTGCCAGAGATGGCAATCAGTCCCTCACACCTTTATATGTGTTCAAATACAAATGAGACTTCGTATACTTTTTCAATTTTACACACAGCTGAGATTTAAACTTGTGTGTCTAAGTCCCTAACCCATGATCTTTGCTTATTGATTGTATTCCACCTATAATTAATATTCAAATTAATATCCATCCTCGTTATATGAATATTCATGTATTCTCTTAGCTTTCCCACCTTGCTTTCATATTTGCTGCTTTTTAGTGAATAATGAGTTCCTGTTTAAAAGAAAATCACAGAGTCTATGTAAGCTGCTTTTTAAATAAATTTTTAATGACTACCCACACCTGAAAGAAGGAAGCTGCTATCAAATGACTGTTCATTTGGAAATGCATGAATTCTTTAAGTTTACTGCCTTTGTTGTGATTTCAAGCTCTTTCCTAAACCCAGCCCTTACTTCCATGGAATGAAGTCTAAAACTTGATGTTTTGTAAGGGTGTGTGTTACACTAATAACAAAATAGTACTTACAGTGAATTATAGGTGATGTTCAGTGTAAAATAGGAATTTCATGAATTAAATGAACTAGAGCCAGAGGAAAAATTTTCTTGGGCTTATAGCTGCTAGATATGAGTAATTATCAAATAAGTAAAACACTTAGAGAGAAGTTGCAATATTAAATTGAAAGTATTCTTATGAGAAAACCATCCAAATTAGTTTGATGTTCAATATCATTATCTAATCAGATTTTGAAGTTATATCCAGAGATGTCCCACCCCAATATAATTCATTATGTCAATGGACATCTTTCTCCTAGATAATTCTCCAAATTCAGTTTCTCCATCTCTGCAATGCATTCTATTGCTTTGATGCGTAGAGGAAGATGTTGCTAGTCATGGTAAAGATGAGGCTAAATCATTTGTAACATTATTGTATTTACCTTGTGATATTTTTTCTTTTTTTAAAAAAATGAATATAGAAAAATGGGTGAAGAATAATATTGTAATAATTGTTTTAAAATATATATTACTATTAACCATTTTAGTAAACATAACATGTACTAATACTCTCATTATAGATGTAGAGGCCTATATTTGAGCAGATTAAGGTAGCTACCTTGTCTACTGGTAGGCGTTTCATAACACTAGCAAATGGTAGTATTTTTACTTAATTTTACACAGAATTTTTGTGGCACTTAAACATCTTGAACTTTTATCCTTAAAATCAAAAACAAAAAATGAGATAGCTCAACTAGATTGCCAGAATTGGTATTTGTCTGGCTCCTGCAGGCAATCACCTGAGATTACCAAAAAGAGAAAAAAGACAGCAGCTCAAGGAAATAGAGGAAGATTCTTTCTGTGAGTTCTTTCTAAGGGCCTTATAAGTTTCTTACAGTTAAATATTGCATAACAATTTTAGAGTAGAATGTATATAATTATATATGTGTGTGTAGACTGTGTTCATATTATTTTTATTATAGCTGTTTCTTAAAGTTAATAATTAATCCTTTACTGTTATAATTACTTTCATTATAAAATAACAGTTACAAAGCATTTTATTATGATTTTTAAAACCTTTTTGTTGACTTCAAGGTAGATTTGGTCTCATGGCTTTCGAATTGACCCTGACAGTAGATAATAATTTAAACTCTTTCTTCTTTCTTTCTTTTTTTTTTTTGGAGGCAATTTGTCACATAAGTAGCAGCGAATATTGATTTCTCTTTCAAATTATATGTTCTATTATCTTCTGCAAAAACAATAATTATTTTCTTCAACTTTAATATAGTAAATAAATTTCACGTTTAAAAGTACGACAAAGGCAAGAAAGCCAGAAGCTGATATGTTTCAAAACAGTCTAGGTAGCTACCGGAAGTGTGCTTTCACTAGAAATAGCACTTGGAAGAAATGTTAAAAACTCAAAAATACTCTCATTTTTCTAATAAAATTGTATGATTTTTAGTAAGTATAAAAAATTGGAAACATTGAACTTCAGTTATAATTTAGTCAAAAATCATTAATTTTCCATTTTATCAAGGTTTTATACTGGGAAAAGTACAATAAATTACACTTTAATTTAGAATTGTATTATTGATATTTAGCTTAAATGGTACTTTTATTAATGTTGGCAAATATGAAAAGCAATCTGAGATTCAACTATTCATCTAATTTTTTCAACTGATGAAAACAAAGTTATTACCTTTCATGCTGGGAAGAAGCAAGATTACTGTTCAGTGGTTCTGTTGAAAAATTTATTAGATGTGGTGGAGTAATAACTTTGCTTATTGGTTATTTTCTTGTTTTATAGGCAGACAACTGAGTATCCCAGCAGTGACTGACAGGCAAGTATCACTTCCCAAAATATTTTACTTCAGGTTCACTGTGTCCAGAAGATGGGGACAATCTTTAGGCTTCCCAAGATTTAATCAAATAATAAAGAAGACTGTACTTATATTAATTGTTTACACCTTGTCATCTTGTAATTTGAAAGGGTAATAGAAATTATGTAGTCAATTTGCAACCTAGAACAGGGAGTCTGATTACAACTTTCCTAATAGATGATTATTCCATTTCTTAAATCACATCAAGAATTCACTTTCTACAAGAGAGCCTGTACTTTTGTGATCTATCTTTGTTGGTATTTAGAACTACACAGAATTGGCAAGGCTTGGTGGCTCACACCTGTAATCCCAGCACTTTGGGAGGCTGAGGTGGGTGGATCATCTGAGGTCGGGAGTTCGAGACCAGCCTGTCCAACATGGAGAAACCCCATTTCCACTAAAAATATAAAATTAGACAGACATGATGGCACATGCTTATAATCGCAGTTACTCAGGAGGCTGAGGCAGGAAAATTGCTTAAACCCAGGAGGCAGATGTTGCAGTGAGGCAAGATCATGCCATTACATTCCAGCCTGGGCAACAGGAGCAAAACTCCATCTCAATAAAAAAAGTCACAGAATAATTTCAATTCTTTTTGTCCATCTATTCACTCTTCAATAACATATTGTCAGGTGTCATGTGCTTTTTTAAAAATTCCTTTTATACCATCAAACATATTTTACATGATGTTGTTTTCTTAACTCTTCACCATACTTGTCAACCCCAGGAAATATTATGTTTGCCCAGAAACCAAGTACATTATCATTTACAAAACTATAAATCTGCTAAAAATATAAACATCCCCTTTGAATTTCTACTAATTAGAAATACGATAACTTGCTTTCTTTCTCATTGTTGACTTATTCTGAATTTTGGGGTTACCAATACATTATTATTTTTAGTTGGGTATTATTAAACTAGATATTCCCTTTCACATTTTCGTGTTATCTATATCTCTATTTATTTAACCGTAATTTGATGTACATTGAAAATATGGGTCAATTAGGTATGCAATTCAGTATTTATTGAGTATTGCAGCTCTTCTATGATTGTTGATTGCAGGCAGTGTAAAATAGCTCTAGAGGGATTATATATATCTGCTATAGAACAGGAGTCCCCCATCCTCAGGCAGTAGACTGGTACTGGTCTGTGACATGTTAGAAACACCTCTGCACAGCAAGAGGTGAGCAGTGAGTGAGGGATTATTATTGCCTGAGCTCTGTCCCTGTCAGATCAGTCATAGCATTTGATTCTCTTAGGAGCCTGAACCCTATTGTAAACTGTGCTTGCAAGGGATCTGTGTTGCGTGCTCTTTATAAGAATCTAACTAATGCCCGGTGATGTGAGCTGGAAGAGTTTGGTCCTAAAATCATCCCCCTTCTCCATCCAGTGGGGAACCAGGCACCAGGGACCAGTTTTATGGAAAAATTATCTTCCACGAAAGTGGTTCTTGATGAGAAAAATGTGGGGACCCCTGCTATAGATGGTAAGTTAATGGAGAAACATTTGCATTTATACATATTAAAGTCTTTCTTCCACGAAATAATGCTATAAAATTATTTTTTATATAATTATTCACTGACTACTACTACAAACTACCAAGTGATGGACTAAACATTAGAAAATGTGTTTTATATAACTTTTCTCATGCATTTTATCCAATAGATTTAGAGTAATGTGCCAATAGTCCCATTTAATAAATAAGAAAGTAGGCAATCAGGTTAAACTATTGATAAAAGTCACAAGGCAATGAAAAACAAAGTCAAGATTCTAAACACACTTGTCTTGATTCTAAAGTCTATGTGAATTTCCATGTCAGAAAAAAGTAGGTACTTTTCCTTGAATATTTGTCTTAGGCACTACATATGTCATTTGTACCATGAACACAAATAAAGTATAGATGCCTACATCTGACAGAAAATCAGTTTCTTAAGTCAATCAATATATGCAGATCCTTTCCATTCACAGCACACCTAGAGAAGAAAACACTGCCAAAAAAAAATGTATATTGTCTGTTTTGAGATGTGTCGTCTTAAAAGTGCTTTTTCCCCCCTTGTTTGTTTTAGCTCTGACATTGAGTTGTTAATTAATGTTGCTTATGTCATATTACCTGATTATTTCATTATATTCTTCAGCCTAGCTCAAAATGTCAGTTAGCTCAACAAAAACCTGTGTGCTAGGTGTATGAAATATATTGTACCCTCAACCTTCATGTATTTATTTCCTTCTCATCATTTAGAACCTAGATCAATTAACTATTCCCATCTTCCCACTCTTTACAAGAAGACATAATTTTACAGGTGCAGATCCTCTGAGTCCTTACTTTATTTTAATTCTTCCTCTTTATCACAATCATGACTATATGAAGTGGTCCTCTTTGTTTGCTTGTTTAGGTAGGCATGTTTATGTTATCTGTCTCCCTACACTGGTGTATCTACTCCATGAAGATACATTTATCTAGCCTGCTCACCTCTTTAGCCTCAGTATCTAGAAGTGTCTAATAAATTACTTACAAGGGCAAATAAACACACACACACACACACACACACACACACACACACACACATACACACACCATGAAGTTTTGTCACGTCTTAAAAAAAAATCTAAAAGAATCTTTGTAATGTGTAAAGATTCTGGCATGCTAATAGCTCTATCTTTTTAAAGTTTCTATGGTATAAGAATTAAAAAATAGCACTTCAGATTTTGGTAGAATCAATCAATATCTATAGTTGAGGCTTAAACATATGAGAAACAGACTCCAAAATATAACATGGTTAAAGATAAATGCTAATATTGGTTAGCGTGAGAAAATGATGTTATTTAGTTTCGTTGTTTTAGAGTAATGTCGTAATTAGCCACTACTATAGATGCATATGAATTCTAGAAATGCTGCTCTTACCCTCAAGTAAGACAAAGACCTATCCATCCTAATAATATTTTATAATCTTAAAGCCCCAGTATATGCCGGCACTTGTCCTGAGATAATATTTACTGTTATTGTTTTATTACTCTGAATCTGAATAGTTACTCTTCCCACACCTTGAACCATTAATTAAAACCAATTTTGGGGCCGGGTGCGGCGGCTCACGTCTGTAATCCCAGCACTTTGGGAGACCAAGGCAGGCAGATCATGAGATCAGGAGTTGCAGACCAGCCTGGCCAACATGGTGAAACCCCATCTATACTCAAAATACAAAAATTAGCCTGACATGGTGGTAGATGCCTGTAATTCCAGCTACTCAGGAGGCTGAGGCAGGAGAGAATTGCTTAAACCCAGGAGGGGGAGGTTGCAGTGAGCTGATACCATACGTTGCACTGTAGCCTGTGTGAAAAAAAAAAAAAAAAAAAAGAAATATGATGTCAAAAAACACATGAAATGATTCTCAATATTATATCATTACAAAACTGAAAATTAATACCATAAAATATATTCACTATTGTTGAATAATAAATTTCACTAAAATTTAGCATAAAAATAAACATTTATTACATCACAGTTTATAAGGGTCAGAAATCTAAGAGCAACTTACCTGGGTCATCTGAGTTGCAATCAAGCTCTCAGCCAGTTATAGTCATTTCATGATCTTTCCACTCACTCATGCAGTTGTTGGAAGTCCTTGTTTCATGCTGGTTGTTGATGGGAGACTTCAACCCTCTCCAAATAGATTTAGAGTAAATCCAATAGATTTAGAGTAATGTGTAATAATGAAATTTATTGAGCTAACTCCAAATAAATACTCACAAATGGCAGCTTCTTTCCTCCTGATTAAGTAATCTAAGGCAGTGTAATGAGGAAGTTCCAGTGGTTTCAGAGAACTCACTCTCTCTCTCTCTTTCTCTCTCTCTCTGTTGGGAGAAGCAGCAAAGGAGAAAAGACTTACAGAGTGCCTACATAAATTGGTTATGACTAACATGTAACCTGGGAGCGACAAACTGCAGCAAACTGCGGGAGGCCTCTGGGGAGGCAAACTTCTCCCTGCCTCATGTTCTGGTGCAGGGTGACCTAGGCTCTGTTACCGTAAACATTGTGCTCAAGAACGTAAAACCCCTTCATAGCACTATGACATAACAGATTTGTAGGCTCTTTGTAAGGCCTGTGTTCCACTGGCTGCACATAAATAAGAGGCTAAAGATAACCACATGTTCTTGTTTTGTGAATCTCCCAAACCACTGCTGTTATCAGTCTTGAGAATGACACACCAGTTCTGGCTCACTGATTCGCTTCTGGCTCACTGATTCACTCCACCATCATGTCAGCCTCTCCCCACCGTCACTTCATGCCTACCCTATAAATCAAAGTGATTGTAACCAATAAATAGTGTGGATGATCAGAGCTCAGAGCCTTCACTGTCTCCTCCAGGAATAAGTGATGGCCCCATGGTCTCACTTTCTCTTTTAATCTGTCTTTTTCTCATTCCTTTGTAGCCACTAAACTCAGGGTACCCACAAATGTGAAGCAGGGCTCATTTCCTACATATCTCTCTCTCTCTCTCTTCCCCCATCTCCTCCTACTTTATTCTGTTTGTTAGATGCAAATCTCTAAGTATAGTCTACACTTAACAGGTAAAGAATAAATCTCCACCTCTTATGGAGAAGTTTCAAAAATGTGTGGACGTATTTTTAAAACCACTACAATGAATTACCTCTACATGTGGACAAGAATGGCTAAACTAAAAAGTCTAGCAATGCCAAGTGTTGGCAAATATATCAGGTAATTGAGACATTCAAATATTTCTGATGGGAGTAAAAATGGTATAGCCAACTTGACAAAGAGTTTGATGCTTTCTTAGAATATTAGGTATATCTTTACTCTGTGATCCACTAATTCCACTAATTCCACTTTTAGGTATTTACTTGAAAGAAATAAAAGTTAATGTCTATAAGAAGACTTGCAGGTTTATTTATCATAACCAAGGAGAGATTAATAACTAAATGCTAATGACCTTCTCAGTAGATAAATCAGCTGTGGTAAATCCACATAATTTAATGATATTCACCAATAAAATTAGTGAATTATTGATGTATGTTACAACCTGGAGAATCTCAGACACATTATGTTAAGTTAAAAAACAATCAGGTACAAAAGACTACATACTGTTTGATGCTATATTTCTAAAATTTTATGAAAGACAAAATTATAGTGATGGAATGAACATCAATAGTTGCTAGAGTCCAGAGTGTAGTCATGGTAAAGAAACATAAGATAACATTTTGGGATAATGCAAATGTTATATACCATGGCATGATATTGTATTTACATGGCCGTATATATTTCTCAAACTTAATCTGATTATACACCTAAAATTTTGTTGTATATGATTATAAAATTCTCTAACTAAGAAACAAAGCAAAACCAAAAACAAGAGGAAAAGAAGAAAAGGGTAAGAGAATATGAAAGAAAAAAAGGAACATGAAAGGAAGAATGTAAGAATAAAAAATGTACTCTTTCAAGTCAGGCTTGTAGAATACTTATCAATATATTCTCAGAAAACTTAGTGGATTTTTGTTCTATTTGTTTTTAAACAATTTTACGTGTTTGGGAGCACATTTTTAAAACCCAATTTTGTACCCTACCTTCTGTTTTCAGACTCCCTCTTTTCCTAATTTAAATTGCACTTGCCTTGGAACAACCTAGATCAATCAAATAGGCTAGGGTGAGAAGGCAATCAACGTCTTTGATCATTTAGAATAACTTTCCTTCTTTTGTTGACAATCACAAAGGACCTTCAAAGTGTTTCTGAGTGACAGATTTATTTTCTGGCATTAGAAATCTAAAAGAAGCTGGCTTTTTCAAACCACCAAGGCAACCAATATCTGAACAATATTTCTTCACTCTCTCATGTAGATTTACCATATATTGCTAAAGTATAACAGGAGTCACCTGTTACTCAGCTGCAACAAATGTGACTTTTCTACCTTACTATCCCTAAGTACATGTTGCATATTCTAAATTCATTATAGTAACAACTTAATTTTGATACCAATTCTTATAATACATATATGAGTCTAAGTTACTGCAAAAGGAGAGCTCCAAATACACTAAATTCCACAAAGAAGTTTATTTTAATCCATACAAGAATTTCAGTTGAGCATTCCATATTGGCAGTTTTTCAAGGACAAATTACTTCTATATTTTATTGTTGTGGTTGTTGTCTTTGAAAGTAAGTCATGTATGCATTTATCCTCCAGCAAACAAGGAGGGAAAGGAAAGATGGAAGATCATTTACCTATAGGCTAAGTATTCAAGCGTGAAATTTGTTTACCACACTTGCACTAATGTTCCTGAGAAATTAGCCACATGAACACCCCTAGTTAAAGGAAGGCTGAGAAATAAAATCTATCATGTTAACAAATTGTAATGTTTTTCTGAGGCTATTTTGCATTTATTTTAACTTTTTTGTCACTGGTATTTTCAAAGAATCAGGGTGCGCAAAGGAAAAAATGAAAATTTTAATTTTAGCAGCCAGAGAAAATAACAGCTTTTCTCATTTTATATGTGTGTTATTTTTAAATATTATAACTATAGTTTGTGATAATTTTTACACTGTAACTTTTTACTCAGAATATTAGAAATGGACCATATGGTTATGTAATTTTTAGTATATTTATAGCCGTTTATAGCATTTTATGTTTATGCTACTATTTAACCATTTCCTACTGTTAAATATTTTAATATGTTCACTTTTTTCAATGATAAACTTGATGGGTAACCATGTGTTTATACTTGGTTTTTGTTTACCTATATATGAAATTTTTGGCAGGGAAGTAGATGTATATTTCAAAGGTTCTCTCTCTCTCTCTCTCTCTCTCTCTCTCTCTATATATATATATATATATATATATATATATCACTATGTTCCAAAAAAAAAGAAAATTGTATTTTTGTTTTTGAGAATAATATAAAGATCAATGAAATGACATCTACTACAGATTAATTTCTTACCCAAAGGGTGTCACAATAATATAGAAGACTATATCAACACTAAAATCCCTTGTGCTGTTCTTTTGTAAACATACCTATCTCCCTCCCATGTCTGTTTCAAACCTGGCAATCACTAATGTGTTCATCATTCCTAAACTTTTGTCATTTCAATATAAATGTAATCATATAATATGCAAACTTAAGAGATAAGCTTTTTCACTCAGAGAGGTGATCCAGACAAATTGTAACATATATCAATAGTTCATCCTTTTTATTGGTACATAGTATTATTACATGTTACTTCAGTTTGTTTAACCATTCACCTGTTGAACAATATGTGGGTTGTTTTTATTGGGGGATAATTATGAATAAAAATATTATGAACATTTGTTCCTAGGCTTTTGTATGAACGCAAGTTTTTATTTCATTGCTATAAAAAGTAGAAAGTGAAATTACTGAGTTATATTAGAAAAACATATTTAATTTTATAAGAAATCTCTGGCCAGGCGCAGTAGCTCATGCTTATAATTCCAGCACTTTGGGAGGCAAGGAGGGCAGATCTCTTGCAGTTAGGAGTTCTAGACCACCTGGGCCAACATGGTGAAGTCTTGTCTCTACTCAAAAAAAACAAACAAAAAAAACAAACCACACACACACACACACACACACACACACACGCACACGCACACGCACGCACAAATTAGCAGGGCATGGTGGTGCACACCTGTAGTCCCAGCTACTCAGGAGACTGAGGTGAGAGACGTTTTTGAACCTGGGAGGCAGAGATTGAGTGAGCCAAGATTGTGGCACTGCACTCCAGCCTGGGTGACAGAGTGAGACTCTGTCTCAAAGAAAAAAAAAAAAAAGAAATTATATTTTCTAATTTCTTTCCAGTGTGGCTCTACCATTTTATATTTCTACTGACACTGCATGAGAGATCCAATTTCCAATTTCCCCCAATCCTTTCAAACACTTGGTATTTTCATAATTTTTAATTTTAGCCATACTGATAAGTGTGTAATAACATCTTCTCATTGTGATTTTAGCTTGCATTTCATTTATGGCTAACAATGCTGAAAATATTTTAATGTACTCATTTGTTATCTGTTTCTCCCCTTTGGTGGAATTCTTTTCATCTTTTTAAATTATTTTCTAATTGGATTGATGGAACTTTTCAGTATCTGCACTATGGTGGTGGATATATGAACTTACTCAAGTGGTAAAATCATATAGAACTAAACACATACACATATGTATGAGTACAAGTAACATAGTATATTTGAAAAAGAGCAGTTGATTGTATTAATTCCAGTATCCTCATTGTTATTTTATTCTATACTTTGAAAAAATGTTAATACTTGGAGAAGCTGATGAATTGTATATAAATCTCTTTCTATTATTTCTAACAACTGCATGAGAATCTACAAGTACTTTAATAATATTTCAAGAAAAAACAGTGTATGACTATACTATGCCATTAAGACTTCAACATTGTCTCTAGATTGAGACTTGAGAAATGTAATCACTGATTTAATTCACATCAGCTATTCTTCACATGGAACATAATAAAATAAAAGTATCTGGCACCCAATGTTCTTTCATACAAATAAGTCTACAATAACCTTGCAAATGAGAATTGCTTATTTTAAAACTACTTGTTTTTTCATTTGTCTGCTATGCTCCCCTCCATACTGGAAAGTAAAGTCAACGATGTCAAAACTCTACCCGACTCTGTAGAATATGTTATTAATTTTGTTCTGCACAATTAGTAGAAATCCACTGATTAATTTATAAGTTGTAATCTAAGGTATTAAACTTGACTCTTCTATGTAAGAAAAAGAATTATATTTGCACAAGAGAAAGGCTACATCTATTTGTTTGATTTAACATGCATACGTTTATGCCTGTATCACAACTTTTATGAAATATGAAAGTGACACTAGGAAATGCAATTTAAAGCAAGAGGACATTGGCAAATATCCACCGTTGCAGAGATTAAAGATGGAAAAGTTCATACTATTATCTGAGAAGCAGAGATCATCAGTGATTTTTCTGAGATAATTTCTATAAAATGTTAGAAATTGAACAGAGTGCAAGCGGTTAGGAGTGAATGAGCGGTGAGGGAACAGCAGAGCATGTTGATTATAATTTGCTTAAGGCAACAAGGAATTGTGGTGGAATCTTGAAAAGAAACGGGGAGGGGGAGACTTCTGGTCACAATAAGAACATAGTTTGTGCATTTCAATATTTCCTTTCCTTCAAAAATGGAAATACTAAGAGTAAATTAAAATGAAATAAAATGAAGTACTATAACCACAAGCAGGAAAAAGATGTCCATGGGCTAGAATATGAATAGAAACACTCTGTAGCAGGCAGGGACTGAAGCTGTGTGCCTGCTGGGATCAAGGACTGAATAAATATGTGAGGAGAGAGTCTGGAGTTCTTGGATAACAGGTCCCAAAAGTACCTTAGGAATTATTGAAGATCAAAGTCTAGCTCATCTTGTGAAATCAGAAACTTGGGCTCCCTGCCCATTCACAGGGGCTAAGAAAAGCTTAGACCAGCTACCTATGGTTTGCATACAATTCCTTGCCATGGTTGCCAAGAGGAAATAAACACAACCAGGCTTGCTGGGGGTGGAGGGGGAAGAGGACATGGGCCAAGCTAGTACTAAATTAGCTCCAATATCAGTAGGTACCTCAGAAAGTCAACTGTAAATTCAAAATATGAGTGGGTGAGCATCAAAAGATGCTGTTAATCCTTTTAATGATGAACCTGAGAATGAAAATTTCAGGTTCAGAGTAAGTGACTGAAAGTATCACTCAGGTTGCTAGTCAACATTTACCAAAATGAGGACTCTCAGCAAAAATGAAAATCAGAAATGTATAAATAGATTTTATTTCCTCAGACACATAAATATGATACCAACATCCATTGAAATAACATGAATATGGGACAGAGAAATTATAAATGCAAATAATAAGTAGATATATATGAAAGAGAACACATAAATAAGAAAAATAACAAGATAGGTGAATTGAAATTCATAAGTAGAGCCATAGAATCATAGACAAGATAGTTTATAGATCAGAATTAGTAAATAGAAAGACAATGCTGAAAACTTTGCCCTGAATTAACACAAAACATTAACACATAAAATGTATGAAACATAAGAGAAATGGAGACCAAATGATACGGTCCAAGTTAAAAAATATTTTAAGAGAAAAACAATAGGATTAATATTAATAAGAAATTCTGATTTTTAAAAAATTGCATAAAATATCCTTGCCAGTAGCCAAATGTGTATGATGTTTATAAAAAAGCAAACACAAACAAATAAAATTTCTATCCTAGCATGGCCTTAATGATCAGAGGAACAGAAGGAAAGGAACAGATCTTATTCTGGTAGAAAGGAGGTGGATAGAATGTTTGTGTTTGAAATACTGAGTCTGGCAGGCTATGGGCACCCAGGTTCTTACATCCAATTTTCAGTTTCAAACTGGACAAATTTGGGTCTGGGATGCCCACTGGGTGATATTGTAGAGTTACTTTTGTTAAGTGTGTGCACGTCACATGTAGCCATGTATGGAAAATTTCATGTTTAGGATGTATAATGAAGCTTGTAGTGGTGGATAATGTGTTTAATTTACTTTTAACCTTCATCATTAAAGAATTATACTAGATGAGGAATATAATAGCAGATAACCCATAGGTGAGAATGGAAATTAAAACTTTAGATTTATTTGTTGGTAATTCAGTGAGGATGATCTAAGTATGAATAGTTACTTTTTCTTTTGAAAGTTTTTGTATGTTTTTTTTCCAACAAAGGGAAGCATTTTAGAACATTTTGGGGGTTATCATCTTGGAAGGACCCAAAGAGAGTCTGAGATGAGGATGTTCCTACAAGCCCCATCAACGGCCCCCATTAATTAATTCCAAGTAAAAGTCTCTAGTACTTGTGACCAATGATCCCGGTTTCCTAAAACTGTCTTATTCTTAGCACTGAAAATTCTACCTCCAGAAAACCCTCAGATAGTCAGTACATTCCTGGAGACAGAAATAGCCTGCAAGACCTCGACTTTTCATACAACGTGTTTATGAATGAGAATATACCTACGATTTTGTGTTCTGTAAATGAGCTCCGTGTAGATGGTTGCTTCTGTGGCTCATTCGTCTCTCATTGTTAGTTCCCTGCTCTTTAAAAAAATATGGTTTGCCTATTCACTTACATAAATTATGGCAGCGGTCTTTCCACATACATCTGCTTCATAATATACATTAAACACTTGAAAAAAAGTGTTTTTTGTATATTAAAAACCCAAAACCCAAACATGACTAAAGTATAAAGTTTATATTTCTTGATATTATCTCGTACAAACTAAAATTAAAAATCTCTGTGATTTTGATTTTAGTGTTTTTTTATTTTAATGAAAACATGTTAATTTGATATTTTTATAACATGTTTAATAAATCTTATGCAAATTAAAATTATGAAGCCAAATGTTGTAGGGCATTGATTCATTTAATTGAGAGAGAAACTGCTTAAGAAATGTGTTTTATACAAGCTGTACCCATAAAAAAATGATTACAGTATTATTTCTTTTTTATTAAGCTAGATCCAACAGTATTTCTATGTGGCAAGACATTGCTAGCATTTAGTTAACTCACTATAATACTTGCAAGCAATTCAATTAAAATAGTGTGTATAAAACATAAGTACAAGAATATTATGCATGTTATTTATGTTTTTCTGACTCTAAAAGTACACTGTAAACCTTATTTGTTTTTTCAACCAAAACAAGCCTCAATTTCTAAATAAGTAAAGATTTACTACAGAAGTATATGTTAATTCTATTTGTGACTTGTCTCAGTTACAACTATTTCATACAATTTAGCCTTTTCTCTTGCACTGTATTTAAGTACAAACTTAAATACAGAAGGCATTATCTTCAATAATATAAATGAATCTATTTTGGCATGAAAGACACTAGATTTATTATTGATTTTTCTTTAGCACTAAAAGGAAATTATATCTGTGAGCATCTTCTCTTTTAATAAGATTATAGCACTGAATATAATCAAATATAATTCCTCTTATGTCTTCCATTGCTCACATCAAGATGGTAAATATTGCAATATTTATTAGTGAGTTCCCAGTATAGCAGAGTTGTAGACATACAGATGTTTGCTCTTCCTTCTGTCTTTCTCTGTTTATTTGCCTTTTTCTGATCTGGTTTTGTGTCTGGAATATGGAAAGTTCCACAGGATACCAATAAAACATTATATCAAAAATTATCTTCATCAAAATTATTTTCAGCAACTGAAAGAACACATCAATTTATATTGACTTTAGGTATTCACCTGTTTGAATCTGATAAAGACAAAATACCTGATACTTAAATAGCAAAAGACTATATACTCAGAGTAATATCAAATTTACCAAGTCATAGGTTGGGGTGAACATAGCTGTAATTTATCTTATCCTAGTAACTATTCGTTCAAAACTGGCTTTGAACAGGTACAAAAGGAAGACATAATTTACATGACGAAGAACTCCAGATTCCCATGTCACTTACCTCAGCTGACATGACATGTTTATCTCAACCCCTGACTGTAGTTTATATGCAGTTCCTTCATGAAGGAGGAAAGAGTAAAATCCTGATTTATAGATATCAGTACAGCAGGTTGGTACTAGCTGGGGAAAGAATTAAAATTCATCTTAAGGGTGGCCCAAGGCACAGTGATGAGATAAAACCCACTGTTTGGTGCGAGAAAATATCTAAGGTATGGGTATACCTTGAACCTAAGGCAGTGGAGAATGGCTGCATTATTTGGTTAGAGGTCTAGATTGCAAGACTCAGAACAAGGTTACCAGGGAATAGGTGCTCAGATGCACATATACAATCTAGAACAAACATTGAAGACATTTTTTATTTCACATTAATAGCTAACAGATAGTATCTGCTACCAGCTAGTCTCTCAAAAACCGGATGTATAGGATGAATCATCATGGGATTGTCAATCTAACTCTTTCCTAGATTATTCTGGTACTTATACCATGTACATAAGGACAGAATAACCATTAGGAAAGAAATGAAATGCATTTTTTTAATTGCACTTTAGGTTCTGGGATACATGTGTAGAACATGCAGGATTGTTGCATAGGTACCTACATGACAATGTGGTTTGCTGCCTCCATCCCCGACACCTATATCTGGCATTTCTCCCCATGTTATCCCTCCCCAACCTCACTACCCCTCTGCTGTCCCTCTCCTAGTTCTGAAATTGAGGCAGTAATTAATAGCCTACCAACCAAAAAATGCCCAGGACCAGACGGATTCACAGCTGAATTCTACCAGAGGTACAAAGAGAAGGTGGTACCATTTCTTTGGAAACTATTCCAAAAAATAGAAAGAGGGACTCCTTCATTAACTCATTGTATGAGGCCAGAATCATCCTGATTCCGAAAGCTGGCAGAGACAAAACATAAAAAAGAAAATTCTGGCCAATATCCATGATGAACATTGATGCAGAAATCCTCAATAAAATGCTGACAAATCGAATCCAGCAGCACACCAAAAAGCTTATCCACCACAATCAAGTTGGCTTCACCCTGGTTCAAAATACACAAATCAATAAATGTAATCTATCACATAAACTAAACCAATGACAAAACTATATGATTATCTCAATAGATGCAGAAAAGGTCTTCAATAAAATTAAACACCGCTTCATGCTAAAAACTCTGCATAAACTAGGTATTGATAGAACATATCTTAAAATAATAAGAGCTATGTATGACAAACCAATAGCCAATAGCATACTGAATAGGCAAAAGCTGGAAGCATTCCCTTTGAAAACCAGCACAAGACAGGGATGCTCTCTCTCATCACTCCTACTCGGCATCAAATTGGACATTCTGGCCAGGGCAGTCAGGCAAGAGAAATAAACAAAGGATATTCAAAAAGAAAGAGAGAAAATCAAATTGTCTCTGTTTGCAGATGACATGATTGCATATTTAGAAAACCTTATTTTCTCAGCCCCAGAACTCCTTAACCTGATAAGTAACTTCAACAAAGTCTCAGGATACAAAATCAATGTGCAAAACTTATAGTCATTTCTATACATTAATAATAGTCAAGTAGAGAGTCAAATCATGAGTGAAATCCCATGCACAATTGCTACAAAGGAAACAGCATACCTAGGAATATGACTTATAAATGACATGAAGAACCTCTTCAAGGAGAACTATAAACCACTGCTCAAGGAAATAAGAGGACACAAATAAATGGGAAAACATTCCATGTTCATGAATAGGAAGAATCAATATTGTGAAAATAACCATACTGTCCAAAGTGATTTATAGATTCAGTGCTATTCCTATCAAGCTACTATTGACTTTCTTCACAGAACTAGAACAAAATTACTTCAAATTTCATATACAACTAAAAAAGAGCCTGTATAGCTAAAAGAAAAAAAGAAAAAAGAAAAAAGCTGGAGGCATCACGCAGCCTGACTTCAAACTGTACTATAAGGCTACGGTAACCAAAACAGCATCATACTGGTACCAAAACAGAGATATAGACCAATGGGATAGAACAGAGGCCTCAGAAATAACACCACACATTGACAACCATCTGATCTTCAATTAGGCTAACAAAAACAAGCAATGGGGAAAGGATTCCCTATTCAATAAATGGTGTTGGGAAAACTGGCCAAACATACACAGAAAGCAGAAACTTAACTCCTTCCTTACACATTATACAAAAATTAACTCAAAATGGATTAATGACTTAAATGTAAAACCTAAAACCATAAAAACCCTAGAAGAAAACCTAGGCAATACAATTTAGGCCATAAGCACAGGCAAGGACTTCATGACTAAAACACCCAAAGCAACTGCAACAAAAGCCAATATTGACAAATAGGATCTAATTAAACTAAAGCTCTTCTGCACAGCAAAAGAAACTATCATCAGAGTGAACAGGCAAATTACAGAATGTGAGAAAATTTTTGCAATCTATCCATCTAACAAAGGTCTAATATCCAGAACTTAAACAAATTGACAAGAAAAAAACAACCCCATTAAAAGTGGGCAAAATATATGAATAGATACTTCTCAAAAGAAGACATTTATGTGGCCAACAAACATATTTAAAAAAGATTATCATCCCTGGTCATTAGAGAAATGTAAATCAAAACCGCAATGAGATACCATCTCAAGCCTGATAGAATGGCAACCATTAAAAACTTGGGAAACAACAGATGTTGGTGAGGATGCTGTGAAATAGGAATGCTTTTATACTGTTGGTGGGAGTGTAAATTAGTTCAACCATCATGGAAGACCGTGTGGTGATTTCTCAAGGATCTAGAAATAGAAACATCATTTGACCCAGCAATCTCATTACTGGGTATATATCCAAAGGCTTATAAATCATTCTCTTATAAAGACACATGCACACATATGTTTACTGCAGCACTATTTACAATAGCAAAGACTTGGAGCCAACCCAAATGCCCATCAATGACAGGCTGGATAAAGAAAATGTGGCACATATACACCATGGAATACTATGCAGCCATAAAAAATGATGAGTTCATGCCTTTTGCAGGGACATAAATGAAGCTGGAAACCACCATTCTCAGCAAATTAACACAGGAACAGAAAAACAAACACGGCATGTTCTCACTCATAAGTGGGATTTGAACAATGAGAACACATGGACACAGGGAAGGGAGCATCACACACTGGATCCTGTTGTGGGGTGGGTGTCAAGCGGAGGCAGAGCCTTAGGACAAATACTTAATGCACCTAGATGACAGTTTGATAGGTTCGGCAAACCACCGTGGCATATGTATATGTATACCTATGTAACAAACCTACACATTCAGCACATGTATCCCAGAACTTAAAGTGAAAAAAAAAAAAAAAAAAAGAATCGTTCAAGAGATGTTGGCTCTTACTAATCAAAGTTATATAACACACAAGATATGGTCAAATTTACCTATTTTCTCGGCTTTAGACTTGCTTGCTGATTTGCTCCATAATGGCCCTAGAGATGGTTCACGCCTATATTTTTGCAGCAACTGTTGCCACCACTTCAGAACAGTAATCTTACATGTGCATGGTGACAGATAAGTAGAGATAGCTATACCAGCTCATTAGCAAGTCTGGATGGGCAGAGCCTCTGGCATGACCTCAAAGTCTTATGTGAGGCACCATGTAACACATTTTTGACGTACAAGCTGCTATGACCTGTAGAAAGGCTTTTACCAATGGGAAATGGAAACTGGGATAGAACTAGCAGAGAGATTATTTTCTCTTCTTACCTTATTGAATTTTTCTCAGGCATGGTAGCTTTATTTAGGTTTCTGAGGATGTCCCGCAATCAGCTGTGCTTAGTGAGAACTCATGCTCCTTCTTGTAATTGCTTTTTCTATATTTCTGTGTCACTTACCTATATTCTTTACGTTTGCTTCCCTTGGATTACAAATATCTGTAATGTGATATCACTATATCTTTGTCCTCGGGCTCTCTTTACTAGTCAACTGAGCCATTGAACTGTTTAGTTATTTTATGTTGGTAAACATCTCACAGTTTCTTTGCATGTAAGACGCAACCCATTAATTTGAATGAGAACTTTACAACACAAAAACCAATACATATTTTGGGAATTTAATAGGTGGTAAAATTTGGTTTGAAAGATTAGGTCTCATTATGGAAAAATTATGGTTTGATGAATGTTTCCTCTTGCTGTGTTTGCAGACTTCTCTTGAGGCCCAACTTTCCCCCAAACCCCCGAGCTGCTGTCACTTGATACCTAAAATTTTCTATCAGAGGAGAGAGAATCCTTCATTTTTAATTACTATCAGCAACCTGTGTAGCATTAACTTGGTTTTATTCTTTAATGGTGGTAATGATTTAGTGGAATAAAGCTATATCCATATAAATTGCCAGGTATTAAAGAAAGAAGAAAAACATTTGTTAATTATGTGTCTTTATATTGCTTCTTCTCAACAATACATTGTACATTTTATTAACTGCATGGAACTTGAATCAGAATCCCAGAATTATTCTGAGTATGTGGAACTTGGATTGGAATTTCATACAGTGGGGTAAAATAATAGGTCTCTTCTCGAAATGAGAAAACATAGAGATACCAATTTCCGTTACTTGACAGGTTGTGGATTTTTCTTCTGATGCAATGCTCAATTCTAAAGTCATCAATTCTGAAGTTCAATCCATAGAGAAATTAAGCCACTCACTTTAGAGTGTTAAAGTGTTTCTTGTCAGCCTCTAGGTCATTCAAAATGTGTCTCAATTCTTCCAACCAATCATCCCCTGGCAGCACCCATGAGGAGGGTTCATTTCTTTCATAAGAGGTTATTCAACTAATAAAATTCATAGGGTAACTCTCCTGAATTCTTCTGTGGTTTAAACTTATATTTTCCCTTCCCTGGTAATAGGCTGCATCATGAGAGTGAAAAAAAAATTCTATTTTAAAATAAAGTACCATGAGGTGCGTTTCCATAGAAGCAAAAGGGCAGCTACATTTTATCAGACAGAGGCATAATTCCCAGTGGCAACATCAATATAAACCCATTTTTGTTTATTACTATTGGAGGAGGCACTTATCATTATTAATAAAATTAATATTTTTCTTGAATGGCCTGTTTATCCTTCTGAAACTTTGTCTATCTTCATAAGAAAAGATTTATTGGTCTTCAATTTACACAACATGGAAACATGCCACAAGAGTAAACAGGATCACTTTTGTACCAGACTTTAAAGACTGGTCTGATGTTATTTAGAAACACAGCAGGGAGAATAGATACATCTGATATCTGCTGCCTGACTTACACTATTTCTCCACATTTTATTCTAATCCTAGCAAGCCGGAGTTGCAACTTTACTTACTGGGTGACATTCCGAGGATGCTGAAAGGGACATGGATGCAAGACAGAACTCAAATAATGTTTCTCACTACTGTCACTTCCCAGAATTTTAGTTAGTCACAAAATTTAGCTCACAGACTTCCTATCTATTCCACCTATTGCCATAAATTTGAGAGACTTGACTATTCAAATAAGCATTCTCTGGACCTCATAAACAAAATTTATGTTAATACGACTTTACCTATACACAAGTATGATTGCCTTCCAACATTTGTGCTCACAAGTACCTGTTCTACCTCAGAAATTTTTAACAGCAATTTATCCACTGATAGTATAATCTTTCATTTTCTCAGGCCTTACAGTATTTTGCTAATTCTAATCTTTTTACTTTATTCACTCTTTAGTCCTTTGTTTTTCTCATAGAGGGCCAGTGTCATTTTCCTTCTTCTAGATTGATTTGCAAATTAGATGTTGTTTTTAGGGAGGTGTGATGAATTTATGCATACAATTGCATAACTGGCAATAATGAAAATGTACTGTTTGTTTGAGGTTTTGAAACAAATGTTACGAAGTTTGGAATCAAAGCCTTTAAAAAAAATCTTTGCTTCATAATTGTCGTAGAACTTGATTAGGATAGTGAATTATTTCACTGGAACCATAACACAATCCTAAATACTAAAGAAAAAAAGAGTATAAAATTTTAAAGCTTCCTGCTCTTAATTTTGAAATATTTTAATTTTTGTTTAACTCACATGCAACTTTTCATTTTTTATAGAGTATGTCAGGAGTCCAGAAAGGATAAATCACTGCCCAGATCTGTCCTGGCATCTCCACTGTCTTGCCACAGCTGCTCTTTTATGCTAATGCTGTGCAATTTTATATAGTTAAGCCAATACAAATGGCCTGTCCTCAAAATCTAAATCCTCAATGCAGAGCTCATCATTTGTCCATGTTCTGATACACATCCTCTCCTGTTTCTGTCAGTTACTATTTCATACTTCGCCACTTTATTCAAATTCCAAATCTTCAAGTTCCAAACCGTGTTAATTACAAAATTCAAACGTCTTTACAATTTACTTTTGTCCCCTAAGAGTTCAGATACAGTCTCTCAATATGAGGATAATTATCTAAATTTCTGCCTTTTCAGGGAGAAAAGAGCTCAAACAATTTATATATATCTGGCTCCCTTCTTATTTAATGCTTTAATAATATAAAACAAAAATGTTAAAACTGATTTAAATTGTAGGGAAGAAAGGCAGACTGGAGTAGCTTTGGTTAAAAATACATGTTTTGGCCAGAGCAGGCAAGGCACTTTGATTGAGAGTTCAACCTGTCATACATAATCTCCCAAAGAAAAAGTAAAATGTTTTTTCCAAAAGAAAGTAAAATGAGGTTTACTTAGAATCATAGTTTGATAGTTAGAAAGCCTTTCCCTACAAACAAAGTTTGAAGAGGAATTCACTCAGGTTTTCATCTAGTTCTTGTACATTTTCATCTTTCACCCTAAACCTCTTACATTATTTTACCAAATTAATACAGTGTGTTAGAGGTAGATCTGAGACAATAACTGGAATATGTCTCTAACTAAAAGTTTGTATCCTATTTATCTACATTTTTTCGATGTTGTTGACTTTGTTGTAGAGCGTACGGCTTTAGCTATTTTCATTTTTTCCTCTATAACTAATTCTGAATGTTGTTTTCTAAGGAGGAGAAATTCTCTGAAATTGCATTTCATAAATTTCAGGATTCTGTAAGACATGTGCATGATACACTTGGTTTTAATTAGTCATTATGGAGAACATGCCCTGTCCACTTACTAGTTGGATAAACTCTCTATCCCAGTATTCTCTTCTGAACATGAGGATAATAAAATTACCACTTCACAAGAGTGTGGTGAAGATTAAATGAGGTAACACATGTAAACACTTAGAAAAGTTTCCATTACAAGATAAATTCTCGGTAGGGGTTTCTGCTACTCCTACTCTTAGTATTACGATCACCACCACCATGGCCATTTCATTATCATTATCATCACTTCTTACACTTTGTCTTTTCTCTGCTATGAGAATGTGGAGCCTATGTAGTGATATTCTCTCCTTTTTGTCCCATTCTGATGATCCTTTTTTGTAAACCGTTAATCATTTTATTTTTCATTTATGATTAACTTTTTGTGTTATTCCAAGGAGGATATGAATGGTCCATGTTTAAAGACATAGCTACAGCAGAATCACGGCAAGCTAAAGAAAATAAATCATGTAATGTGGGAAGAAGATGAAGGGTATAATTTTGATGGCGGCTGACATTTTATGGGCGCCTATTATGTGCAAGGCACAGGACCAAATGTTTTGTTTTTAAAATGTCAGGGAATTTTGCCCCAGGATGTCTCGTATTGAGAGTTTCCCTATATCTGATTTAAATGATGAAATGTGAAACTTTATAGCTGATGATATTTAGAAGGGATTCAGGACTTTGAGTTGATTTTGTAGATTGGTTGAGACATTTTAGGGTTGGTGGAATGTGATGAATATATTTTGCATGGAAGATAGATATAAATCTTTGGGGGTCGGGGGTAGACAGTGTTAGGACCAAAAACTCCCCCAAAATATCTAGGTCTTAATCTCTGGATCCTGTGAATGTTACCTTTTGTGGAAAAAAAAAAAGAAGAGAAAGAAAAGACAGCATGTGATTAAATTAAACGTATTGAGAGGGAAGAATTTTGTCCTGGATTATTTGGATGAGTCCTATATGTAACTTTGAGTGCCTTATAAGAAGGAGACAGAGGGAGATTTGATACAGAAGAAGAAAGGGCAATATAACTACTAAGGTAGAGATTGAAGTGATATAGCTCCAAGTCAAGAAATGCTGGTAGCTATCAGAAGCTGAAGGTAGCAAGCAATGAATTTTCCTTTACAGCCTTTGTAGAAAGAGTGACACTGTTCCCACCAGATTGGTGTTTTCCCATTGAAACTGATTTCAGATTTCTGCTTTCATCACATTAATAAAAAGAAAAGTCAAGCATCAGTATTAAAAAAAATAGCTCATATTTGACCTATGTCATACATGTATCTACAAATTAAGGCCATCTCATTTCACAGAAAAGTTTTTGGAATTCATTGTATTCTAAGTACCCTTCTATAACCCATACCCCAGTGCTATACAAAACTGATTCTGCCCTCACCATTGCAATGGTAATGCTGTCACCAAAATCACTGGGCAAGAAGATAACGCTTTCGACAACTCCCTATTTTGAAGTCATTAGAAACACAGGCTTTCAAGTTACAAATACAATTTTTCAACTAAAAGTGAAACTTTTGGAAAGTAATTTTAATTCCCAGAACCTTTGTTTTTTCTTTAAGAAAATGGTGGTAATAGTAACACCTATCATGACATTCATGGTCTTCAAACCCCATTTAATTAATCTTATATTCCACCAAACAGCCTGGGTCTCCAATCAAAATTTTTGCTATTCAATTTATGAAAATGATCTCAACACTGAAAAAAAATTGAACTAGTAAAATTTTAGAAGACATTCTGGCTACCACTCTAATGTTTCCAATTTTTTATTTTGCAATGTAAGGATATTTTAAAGACTACATATTCCATAAGGTAGTATTGATGCTCCATTTTTAAGAGGTTATTTTAATTGCAAAACAGGCAGATAGAATAAAAGAAAGTTCTTTATATTTAATAAATTTAACTTTCATAATCTCTTATTACTAATAAATTTAACCTTATGCATAAAATATACCAATTGATCAAAAACTGTGTAGGCGTGACACTGGTTTATAGGTCACCTGTGTTTTTCTGCCTCTGTGTCTGAACTAATGTTTCTTCCTTTACCTGGTTTAGTTTATTGGTCTGAGCCAGTTTCAGTCCTGCTTTTACTTTAAGGATCATTCAAAAGTTTATATGTGAAGCTTTGCCTGATTCTCACCTTTTAGCCTAATTTCTTGCTCCCAGCCAGAATAAAAAATAAAATCTAGTTCTAAAAATAACTTTTTTTTTTTTTTTTTTTTTTTTTTTTACTTTCAAGTTCAGCAGTATATGTATGGGTTTGTTATTAAATACATAGATAAACTTGTGTCATGGTGGTTTGTTGCACATATTATTTAATCACCCAGGTATTAAGCCTAGTACCCATTCATTTTTTTCCTGAATCCTTTCCCTCCCCCCATCCTCCACCCTCCAATAGGCCCCAGAAAACAAAACAAAACAAAAACTTATGATGAAATAACCTCTACATTTGCAACTGAGTCCAGAGATCATGAGAAGGGAAATGATTCATAAAAGGTCATTAATTGTGAGAATATTAAAGTTTGGTCTAATGTCTGGTTTTTCTGGTGTGCCCAATTCCTTGCCCATGATTACAGACAGTCCTGCCAGGGGCTGAGAGGACATCAACTGCAATTAAAGAGGAACAGATAGCTGAGGCTAGTCAGTAGCATGGATCTTAAACCATGGAGAAACCCAGAGCACCAAGATGAGCAGCATGAAATTGGTGAATTAGGCACTAGGGTGCTTGGAATCTTGCATCAGAGAAGGGACAGAGATCATTTTACAAATTCAGACTTATTAGAAAATGTGTCTCCCAAAAAAGTATTATGATCTTAATCTCAAATGTAGTAGTGTTAGGAGGTAAGTCTTAATTGGAGGTGATTAAATCATGAAGGCTCCACACTCAGGAATTATAAAAAGACTGGAGGTTAGCAGTTTGATCTCTTGCTTTCATGCACACTCTAGGATGATGCAACAAGAAGGCCCTCACCAGATGTGGCCTCTCAGCCTTGGGCTTCCCAGCCTCCAAAACCATAAGCCAATTTTTTGTTTGTTTGTTTGTTTGATCAGTTACCCAGCATTTGGCTTTCTGGTATAGTTGCACAAAAGTGGACTCAGATCGTGCCTTAGAGGTTGTCTGCTGTTTTTCTCTAGCCAGTAAAGCCTTAAGAATAACCTTTATCTGAGATTATAAAATCAGGTCTTCCAATATAGAATAATCTCTATACCACATGAAATCTCTCACACAGAGTATTTGCCTTGTTGATGTTTGACCAGAGTCTCATTTTTGATGACAGAGCAATAAACAAAGTCAAAAAGATCCTTACTCACCCTCATAAAGTTTATAGTCTAGTAGGTCAAGAATATAGCTTGTAAGCTGGAATTGTATTTAAAAGGGAAATGTTGACTACTTTTACTAAAAAAAAATTGGAGGTAAAGGGCAGGGAAGTGCGTTTCCAGAGGTAAATGCATGCATATCTGCTCCTGTGACACTTAGGCACTACCAAGAACTGGGATTGTAGACATATTAGAATTTCTTTGCTGATGAGACCCGAGACATCATGATGAGGTTAGAGATTTTTTTCAGGAAGTTTTTAGAATCGGAGGATCTGAACTTGGTTACAAGCTACTGCTCAAAGTGGATGAGTGTCTTTTTCTTGGCTTTCCATGGTTCAAATATTTTTATCTTACCAATTTCATGAATACACTTTTTCTTGATGATATATCATCTTTATGATCTTTTCAAGTCAAGAACACCCAAGCATTTTCTTATTAAAATATAATTTACCATAGTTCCTGAAGCAAGTAACAAGTTGTTGAAATGAATGGTAGAATAATGGCTCTTTCTCATTTCAATATAACATTTGTTTAGTCTACTAACATATAATTTGTGTTGCTTTTACTTACATCTTGTTTTATAATTAGGAGACCATGAGTGTAGGAAGATCTCTTTTCTGGTATTGAATCTTTGATTAAAGGACTGGATGTCTTAGGAAAAACATACTAGTTCTCATTTATTTAAGGTTCTTATCTGAAAAATGCTGTTAGATTAAATGATCCAAAAGTTAATTTATGTATTAAGGTTATAAGATCAAATGTATGAAAGAAAAATAACCATGACCATTTTCTAGAAAAAATTTACAGAATTTATACTTATTATTTCAATTGAAACTGTGAAGAGCTCTATGAAGTAGGTATCACTATTTCCATTTATAGGATAAGGAATTTGAGGCTATGAGAGGATATGTATCTTAAACAAGGTCAGTAGTTGCTAAGTAGTGTGTATCATCAATTGGAACCCCTACTGTCTAAGTTAGATCCTAATCACTTTATTATGACACAAGCCATAAATATAAGGATTTACTTAATATACTGGTGGACTGTATTTAAGAAGAGATGAGAGGGTCGCATTAGCCATGACATATCATTACAAGTTTCTCTCCATTTCTTTGGGACTTAAAGTGGATACTATCAACAGAAATAAATATTTGGAAAATAATGGATGACACTATAAAGTGTTGAAGTGATATCACCTGTTATGACACTCCATGTTCTATGCATTCGGCATTTAAACATCTCTCTTTAAAGGGATGAAAAACAGTGTACAGGGAGGAGACCGGTCAGCACATTAGAGTTCAAAGGGAGATCACTCAGGAGAAAGTCAGGGTTGGTAGAGGACATATTCAGCTGCCAGTGGAATAATTACTTATAGAGTAACCTTTCTGAGGTTTTCACTCTGTCATTAAAATCCAAATGTTTAATACTCCGACACTAATACCATGGGCTATTTCTAAACAGAGAGAATTATGCTTATTTTTAACCTACAGATATTAAATTTTTTTCTTTTATTAATTGAACATGATTTAATTGCTAGTAACTTCCGTTTGTAGCAAGTGAGAGTCTTGATTGTCCCAGTCTTACCTGGTTCAGAAAGCAAATAAGTTGAATATCTGTAATACCCAGTAGTACAGAATGGAGGAGGCCTGTTTCACTATTGCATATAGAATATATGACTGAGCTGGAGAAAGAAATGACTAGGTTTTAAAGAAGTGTTGAGGTCCCTGATTAGAAGGTCGAGTGAGAGTATCTTCAAGTCAGAGATTTGCTCTCCAAATCTGGGACCCTTTAAACTAAGGCCTTGTGTTAAACTAAGCAAGGATATAAAAAGACACAATGGTATTCTGAGAAAAGACAGGACACAGACTTATAGCACAGAGGCTTTTTAGAGAAGCAGAGGGGAAGATAGAATTATTGTTGCCTAGTGTTTATACTGTTAATCTTTTCTTGAGTTTTAATTTTAAAGGAATTTTAATATGTGGAACAGATAATGATATAGCTGTTCTGCTTCAGTTCTATAAGTCTCTTCCTCACTTCCCTTGACATCTGCTGATGGTTTTATGTGGAACCATATAGACCCTGTAGACCCCAATGTAAATATACATTTAGGTTAGAAAAATAAGTTAAAATTTGAATGTGGATTGATGACCATCTGTGGACAGCTAAGTGGTAGGTTAAGAAAATCATAGCTCACCCTTAAGTATTCATGGTTAAATACCTCTATAGCCAATGAGGCTTGCATTGACAGAAAAGTACTTCCCAGTATGTCCCAAAATAAAATGATAGATTAAAATTCTCTGGATTCTGTAGCTCTCAGCCACAGAGCTCTTTGATGTACAGAAAGCCAGAGTCACATACTGAGTTCGAGTTGCGAGAGGTCATTCCACATACATGGTCATTACCTTCTGCATAAGTGGAATAAAGCTCCAGTTCCCTGGAAATTAAGCAATATTTTTGTACACATCCCCTTCTTTTTGCATAAAAGGGACCCAAATGTTATCAATGCATTTACCTTTGTTTTTTTCAGTAGGTGAAGTCCATGCCATAGTAACTTTCAGTTTGAACAAAGCTGCTCCCTGTTCACATCAGTTCTATGCAGACCCAGCCTTATGTGTGTCTGCTCTAACAAGTCACTCTCTGGCATTAGGGTAAACACTGAAGAAAGAAACTCTGTTCATATGTTGTATCATATTGCATAATAGTGTGATATCTTAAAATAATTCCTTCAGTTTATAACATTTAAAAAGACATTGTTCACTGTTTCCTTGAGGCGGCAGGAAATTTATATCAGAGCATTTTCTTTTTTTTTTTTTAATGGGTTATTTTCATAGCTACTTCTGTTTATTTTTTAAGTTTACCCACAATTAATTTTTTTAAATTTTATTTTAAATTCTGAGGTAACAGAGCATTTTCTTCCTGGCTTTCCAGACAAGGAGGGAGCTGTTCCTCTTGTGAAGGTATGAGGACAAATTCTTAGGAGACTTTGTCCTGAGAACTTTAAATTCTTCAAATTTCAGCTATAACCAACTTGAGAGAATAAAACGCAGGTGTAAATAAAAACTGCATAAAAAGAAAACACTCTTTCTTCAAAAGTGCTAGGCATTTGGAGAAGAAAAATGAATCTTTGCAACATTGGGACAGCAAATAAAAGTCAAAATCATTAAGAGTTAATGATGTAGGGTACAGATAATGAGAAATAGAAATGGAATTCATAGAGACATATTATCTTTTTGACGCATGGCAAAATTTAATGCATAATCGACATTACTCAACAGTTCCAAGAGCTATTTTTAAACCAAGTGCCTTTAAAACTCAAACCCATTAACCATTCATGATCCCCAAGCCATGTGTTTCCTACAGTTAGAACCATTTATGTTATGTGGGTAAACTGCTTGCTAATAGAAACAAATGCTATTTTGTATCGTAATAAAGGCAGCACCATTTTGCGTAATATCATTTGCTCTTTCATTTTGTAAGCACTAAGTGAAGGATAGTGACTTGGTAAGCAAGAAAAGCACAGAACCAATCTTGAAAGACTTGAATCAAACACCACATGTTCTCACTCATAGGCAGGTATTGAGCAATAAGAACACATGGACGCAGGGAGGGGAGCATCACACACTGGTGTCTGTTGGGGGGAAATAGGGGAGGGACAACAGGGGTGGGAAGTTGGGGAGAGATAGCATGGGGAGAAATGTCAGATATAGGTGAAGGGGAGGAAGGCAGCAAATCACGCTGCCATGTGTGTACCTATGCAACAATCTTGCATGTTCTTCGCATGTACCCCAAAACTTAAAATGCAATAAAGAAAAAAAAAAGAAAGACTTGTGTCTACCCTTATAAAAAGAAGGAAAAAAAAGACTGGCTGTGGTGTCTCACACCTGTAATCCCAGCACTTTGGGAGGCCAAGGTGGGGGGGATCACTTGAGGTCAGAAGTTCAAGACCAGTCTGGCCAACATGGTGAAACCGCCATCTTTACTAAAAATACAAACATTAGCCGGGCATGGTGGCGCACCTGTAATCCCAGCTGCTTGGGAGGCTGAGGGAGGAGAACCATTTGAATCTGAGAGGCTGAGGTTGCAGTGAGCCAAGATCCCACCATTGCACTCCAGCTTGGTGACAGAGTGGGATTCTGTCTCAAAAACAAAAACAAAAACAAAAACAAAAACAAAACAAAACAAAAAAAAGAAAGAAAGAAAGAAAAGAAAAACACTTCATGCTATGTGAGATTGGCAACTATTCAGGACTGAGGAAAATGCAGCAAATGCTAACTAAATTTTACAGAAGAGGAAATAGTGCCTTAGAGGTGTATGGCACTGTTCATTTTCTCATAGTTGGTAAGCAGCTATGTCCAATCCATGTGTCGAGTTGCCTTGTGTTCTTTCTACCACATCTTATTTTATTTGCCACCTGAGAGTTGAGAGTAGAATTTGAAGTTTGATATTACACTCCTGGCAAAATTTCTATGTATATTTAAAATAATTCCCCTTTTGTCTAAGCCTCCTCAGAACATAAAGTTAGCATGGAAAATATTAGCAATATTGTTTTTCACATACCAACAATAAGCACTCAACACAGCTTCAACATCTCCAAGGTGTGAGCTAGAAAATTTTTGTTATTAAATAAATCTATAAGTACACATATGACCTTAATTCATATTTAATTTATTTTGCCAATGTGTACATAAGAAATTAGTTTTATGGAAAAAAATGGATGGTATATATTGAAAAAGAGAAGAAATGAATGAGTAATTGTACCTCAGTGGGGTTCTTATTTTTGTTTTAATTTTTAATGTGAAGATTAAATGAAATATGTATGTAAAAATACATTTTAAATTATAAAATGAATGATAATATTTCTATCAATTTCCCAGCAACATCATCTAGAAGCATCAATAGACTAATAACCTAAGTAGGTCTCCCCTACCCAACCTCTCTTCTTACCCTTTCAGTCTGTCTTGCAATTGACAGAGTAACATTTCAGCAATGCCTACTTATTCATTAGCCCCATCTGACAATCTTCTATGTCTCTTTGAAATCTGCAGTGTTAAAACTCCTCTTCTTTGCACATAAAACTATCCCTTATCTGGCAGTTTATCTTTTCATCTCTTCTTTCTTCTCTTCTTGGCTCTCAACCCACAAGTGATAGTAAGCATTCAGTTCTCCTAACATGCATAAGCATGTTGTTTTGCCCCTTTGCATATTTTCATATAAGATTTCCCTTGAATAGTATTTAATACCGTGAGCCTGTGGGATATATTTTTCAACCTAATTAAATATATATATTTTCACTTTTTTAAATTTTACTTTTAGTTCTGGGATACATGTGCTGATCGTGCAGGTTTGTTACATAGGTATACATGTGCCATGGTGGTTTGCTGCACCTATCAACCCGTCATGGAGCTTTTAAGCCCCACATGCATTAGGTACTTGTCCTAATGCTCTCCCTTTCTTTCCTTGCCCCTTACCCCTCAACAGGCCCTGGAGTGTGATGTTCCCCTCCCTGTGTCCATGTGTTCTTATTGTTCAACTCCCATGTATGAGTGAGAACATGTGGTGTTTTGGTTTTCTGTTCCTGTGTTAGTTTGCTGAGAATGATGACTTCCAGCTTCATCTATGTCCCTGCAAATGACATGATCTCATTCTTTTTCATGGCTGCATAGTATTCTGTGGTGGATATGTGCCACATTTTCTTTATGCAGTCTATCATCGATGGACATTTGTCTATTTCAGCACTATTTACAGTAGCAATCTAATTATATTTTAACTCATTTTTCAGCTAGCATTTTAGTTTTCCCTGAATATTACAAGTAGAAACGTCATTCCTTTCTCAATGTTGCAATAATTCGTGATTGTATCATTTATTTCTTTGTATTGTTAAACAAAACTTATGGTAAGCCATCATTTGGACTGAGCTCCTACATGAGGCCTCAACAGACCACACAAAACCAAAATGGAATCACTCATGCTAAATGCTGCATAAACAAACTTAAAGGAAATAGGTAGATCCTCAAACAGACCAGTCATTCCTGAAAACAGGAGATCACACTCTCCCTGACTCAGATTAACAAGGAAGCCCCCTCTGCTTTAATCCTTTCAAAAAAGTAACCTGATATTAACCGTCAGCTGTTTTTTTCTATTGGTCTGTTTCCTTGCTCCCACCTTACAAAGCCCACTATTCTGCCATTGCCAAGTGGGAGCTCTCACTCTATGTTGTAGAATGGAGGTTGCTTTGATTTATGAATCACAAACACATGCCAATGACATCTATAACTAAATTTGCCTTACTATTTTGTTTGACAGTATTTACCATACTGATGGCAGACAGTATATCCATATTTGTGATCCTAACACTACCAAAAGAAATTCTTGGCATGTTTTATCATTATCATAGATATTTGTTTTGATTTTAGTTTGAATTTCCTGGAAATAGACTCTGAGATGAATAAGCCCATGAAGAGAGTTTACTGGTAAATATTTGCAGGAGATACACATTTTAGGAACTGAGGAAGGCAGGCATTCAGTACAGGGAAAAGCTGACCGGGAGTGTGCTTGCAACTGAGATCTTAGCTGCTGTCATAGGAATTTCTGGAATTGAGATGGCTCTTCAGAACTGTCCTGAATTGAGGCAAGGAGTCTTGGCCTTAATTAAATTTATCACTGAATCTCTGACTGTGTTGATTCCCTTGAAGGAGACATAATTTTGAGTGAGGAGTTTCCTGAAGCTGAGGACAATTGCTTAGTAAGAATGTCAATCGTAAGCTCTCAGCAGTTAATATTCCCAGGAGCTGGTAAAGGCGGCATCAGCTCTGAAGATGAGATTCGTGGTTCACTTTAGCATTTAACACACTGATCAAAATACTTTTCTTAAATGAATAAAGTTCACAATGAGGGTGTAAGTGTAATATAGAGAAAATAGCCTTGGAGGACTTGGTTTTCCAATTCTATTCAGAGATCCCAGTTCACTCTGTTCTGTTGAAGTCACTTACTTCATCTGCATTGTGGTAACTTGCTTTTTTCTTGAATGGAAGCAAAAATAGAAAAAATTTTCTAGTACTGCATAAATTAACAGTGTTTTCAACTACAAAATTTGTAAAGCTGGTCTTGAAACATTCCATGTAAATAATGAGGATATTTATACTGAATGTTTCTTAGTCACTATTCACATTAGGTTAAGTTAGAATTATTAACACTATCACTATTACTACTAATATTAATAATAGGAAGAAATGAACGAAGAAGAAAATATGAAAGAGGAAAAGACTCAAGTAATATTTCTTACATTTTTTATACCACTTAAAATTGTGAAAATGCTTTCAAAATGTTTTCTCATGTTCCCATTATAGTCTTATGATGAAGGCTCAAAAATTGTTTCTTTTCTCATTTTTATTTTATTAGAAAATTGAAGACCAGAAGAATGTAGTAACAACAGAAATCTAAGAATACATAAGAATTATGATAATACATCAAGTCTTCTAGTTTCAATTGTAGTACATATAATATAGTCAGTCTTGATAAGTCCAAAACTCATCAGCAGTTTTTGTAGAATTTAGATTTCAAACTTTTATAAACCTATATATCTCTATACTAGTGGCACTTTCTCTGTTTCCAAAATTTTTTATTATTTCTTTTTATGAGCTTCTGTCTAATATCTGAGATTTATCTTCTCATTATTTCCAGGAGATGAAGGTAAATAGCTAGATTGCTGAAAGTTCTAGGGGATCTTTCAAACTAAGTAAAATAGATGAGAAAACCTTAGTATTCAAGGTCAATGTATTTGAAACATTAACAACAGTATAAAAAGTTACATTTTAAATAGCATTTGGATTTATGATACATAGAATGTATATTTGAACTACTAATTTTATGTAGCCATGGAATCTACTTGAATGACTGTTTTCATAATTACATGCTATTATATCTCAGCCATAGGTAACATTTTGAAGTATGCAGTTTTCATTATAATTTCTCTTCTAATGTTTTAAGATGTTTGGATGGGTTTTTAAATTGGCCCTCTGATACAGTGTATCACACAGATGGGTAAAAACTCTGTATGTCTTATTGTTAGATTTTATTTGTGCTTTGGGAAATCATTTTAAGCCCAAAACCTTTACTAGAAATAGTGTTGCATAAAAACTATAGACATATTTAAGAATGATTGCCATTTTAAAAATTTTGAGACTTCCAATCCCAGAATATGGCACATTTTTCATTTACTTATACTTTCTGTAATTTCTCATTGGAATGTTGTGTGATTTTAACTCTACAGGTCATGTGCATCTTTCGATAAATTCATTTCTAAATACTTTATGCTACATACATGAAGTTTTTAAAATTTCCTTTTATAATGCTAAGTTGCTAGAATATAGCCACATAATTTTTAAACATATTGTTCTTTCATCCTGTAACATGACAAATTCACTTATTAGTTCTACTAAATTTTTGTAAATGCTTCAGGGTTTTCTATATACATGATTATGTTGTTTGCAAGTAAGGAAAGTTTTACTTTCCTTTGCCAATATGTGTATTTCTTTTTCTTTTTCTTTTTTTTAAATTTCTTCTTCTTGCTTCAATTACTTGCAATGGCCTCCAGTATACTGTCCAATAGAAGTAGTGAGAATGGCCATCCTTGCTTATATATGATCTTAGGTAGAACAAATTGAGGCATTTTCCATTGATTGCAATGTTAGCAATAGATTTTTTGTAGATATTTTTTAATCATGTTGAAGAAATTCCTTGGATTCCTAGTTTCCTGAGACCTCTTATTGAAGGCCTATTGAATTTTGTCAATTAGTTTTCTACACCTATTGAAAAATCTTGTTTTTTTCTTTTATTCTATTATTATGGTGATTATACTAATAGATATTTTATATTAAATTAATATTGTATTACAAGAATAAAACACACTTGGAATAAAGCATTATCTATCCTATACATTGTTGTACTTATTTGCTAACATATTGCTATGAATTTTTGCAGCTATGTTTATGAGGAATTGTTTTTTAGTTCTCTTTTCTTATATGACCTTTGGTTTTACCATGGTAATATTGCTCTCACAAAATAAAGTAGAAAATATTTTTTCCTCAATTTTCCAAAAATGTTTAGGTAGAATAGGTATGATTTTTTACTTAAATGCTGAACAAAATTTACCTGTGAAGTGACTCAGTAAGGGGAATTTTGTTATGGGTTGTTTTATATTTAAGTCAAATTCTTATGTCCCTTATAATTTAGTCAAATTCTATAGCCCTTATAATGTAGTCAAAATTATAATTTAGAATTAAGTAAAATTATCTTAGCCCCAATAGAGGGCTGTTCAAGTTTTCTAATTTCAGTTAATTTTGGCAATTTGTGTCTACAAAAGAAATTTTGTGTTTTCCCAAGATTGCCATATTTATTGGAAAGTAGTTATTCATAATTTTCATTTATTATTATTTAATGACAATAGTCTCTGAAATGCACCATCTTCATTGTTTCTTGTCTCTCTTTTTTCTTTCTTTGTAAGACAGCTAATTTTATTGATTTTTTATAAAATCCATTAGGAACTAGCTTTTTTTTCCCCTCTATTGTTTTCTCTTTCTGTTGTCTTTGACTTTCTCTTTTTCATCTCTTTTCCATTTTATTAATTATGTTTTATCTTTATTCTCTTTCCTTTCCTTGATTTATATTTAATTTTCTAATTTTCAAAGTTTTAAGGGAAATTTGAGATTTGTTTTATTTTCTAATGTAATCATCTAAGTTATAAAGCTCTATAAGCAGTACTTATGATGAAATCATTCTGAATTGGTGCTATGTTGACAAATCTATGCATTGTCAAAATAAATTGTACCGTACACCAAAATTGTACTGTACACCACAAAGAGTAAATTTTACTGTATGTAAATTAAAATATAATTTAAGTTATTTAGGGAATAAAGATTGTTTCAGAAATGAGTCAATGTGTATTATAAATAAAATGGCCTAGCCACTGTGAAAGGCATGGGGAAGAAGGAAGGCAGATGACCTAGGTAGGTTTGGACAACCGATTTTGATTAGATACTATGGTAATAATATATATTCTAGTAAGTAAACTTATTTTTCATAGAAATTTCATAGAAATTTTTACAATTTCTGCCACAATGTTACGTGTATACTTATATTACTGTTGAACAAATGAGTGAATCCATTATAGATAAAGAAAGCCACCTAGTTTTTCTTGTTGAAGAAAGATGTTACAAATGTGAAAATGGAGAATGCTGAATATATCTGGTGATTGTGAATTGGCACATGAGTTATCATCATGAACTCATGGATTTCTTTTTTAATATGAGTTAAACTGTTTAATACTGTATCTTGGGTAGGAAAATTACAAGACAATCTTGGGGAATCATGTGGTACTGAAAAGGAAGAAAATATCAAAAAGAAAAAAAAGAGGGAAATGAGGAGGATGAAGACATGTGGACATGTCTTGTTGGAGCCAATCTGCAAGAACTCTCAATGCTCACACAATACTGGAACAATTTAAACAACAAAAAAATAAGCTCTAATACTACTGTATTATAATCCAAAATATAGATGTCTATTACTCCTGAGAGATATAAACAAATGACAAAGTAAATAAACAAGAGAATAGGGAAATTTTATATTCCTTTTGGAAGAATTGCAATTAATAAATGTAGAAGGAATAAAAGAACTAGAAAATCACTGCAGTAATAATTGCTGGAGGAAAATCCACTGATGGATTTTAATTAGATTCCTGATGTTGTCCTCATGCATTTTGTGTTTGGAATTCATGGAGTATTTTGGATCTGTTGGTATATAATTTTCAGAGTGTTTGAAGAAGTTTTTGGTCATTATTTCTTCATTTCTCATTTCCCATTTTTTCCTCATCTTTGTTGAAAACATCAATTGTATGTATGTTAGAGAATTTGACATTGTTCCACAACTCTGTAATACATTTTAATTATTTTATAAAAATTTTTACATAGAAAAATTAATTTTATTGTGTTTACTTTTGCAGTTTCTTTTTCTGTCTTCAAATTTACTAATGTCTTTTCTGCAACACATGATCTGCTTTCATTCTCCTCTAGTGTATATGTGACTTCACATATTGTAGTTTTTCACTTCCAGAAGTTGTTATGGGGTCTTTTTTATATCTTCCATGACTCTTCTTAACCTCTTGCACACGTATAATTCAGTTATAATTGTTTAAATATCTTTGCCAGATAAATGCAACAGTGTGTCAGTTATCAATTTTGATGGATTGATTTTTCTTTTCATTCTGGGTTATATTTCTTTCTTTGCATCCCCGATCATCTTTCACTGGATGCTAAACATTATGTTCTTATCTAATTACACAATGAATACTTTTGTATTCCCACAGATATTCTTAATCTTTGTTTTCAAATGTGGTTAAGGTTCTTGGAAATACTTTGTCCTCTAAAGCCTTGATTTTAATATTTATTAGATGGAGCCAGAAGCTTCATTATTCTTGGGTTATTTATTCTCTATTTCCATGGCAAGACCCTTCTAAGTACCTTACTCCATGATTTATACCCCTTGAATTTTATGTTTTTCCAATTTGGCTAGTGGGAACTGGCTCTAATCTTGAAGAGCAAATATTTTTCCCATTTTAATTTCCTCCATTTCATGCATTGTTCATTACTCTGCTAAATATTTAAGATGTGTCTGCTGATGATTTTCCTAGTTTTTTTTTTTCTTTGCATTTCCCTTCTCCCAGGTAATCTGTCTTGCCAGCTATAGCCGCTTTGGTTCACCAGACTCCATATCTATCTCTGTAAGTCAGGATGTCAGCTATTCTTGACCTACGTTTTCCCTTTTGCAATGTGGACTAAAAACTACCTCTTGTAATTATAAGGCTCATCTAATTTATTTTCCATTTTTCAGGGGTCAATGTCTTTTCTTACTTGAAGTCCAGTATCTTGAAAAGTGTTGTTTCATCTTTAATTTTTTTTTTTAAGAGGCAGTGTCTTCCTCTGTCACTCAGGCTGGTCTCAAACTTCTGGTCTGAAAGTACTGGCCTCAAGTGGTCCTTCCACTTCAGCTTCCCAAGTAGCTGGGATTACAGGCAACAGCCATGATGCTTGGCCATGTTTCATCTTTTGAGCCTTGTGGGGTTTTGTTGTGGTTGTTCCAGGTAGGCAGCTAAGTATTATCACTTTAGTCCATCTTTGTTGGAAATAGAAGTCTTACTTTAAAACAAAATTTTTAAACTTTAAAATGCATTGAACAAAACCATTTTCAATTCCAAAGAGTATATTGTAGAAAACAGACTCTAATGTCTAATGGGAAATAAATAAGGATGCTAGCAGTACCTTTATAAAAAAACTCACACTTTGGCTGAAATCTTCAGTTAACATGTGTCTGTAAATAGCAAGATGTAAAGGGTATTGAATTTTCTTTGTCCTGAATCTGAGTTACCTTCATTTTATATCAAAGTGGCTTTTATTTTTTCCTAAGGCAATATGCATTGTTTTCATCAATTGTGTTTTTAATTCTTCTGCCTATTTAGCTCAATGGTAGTATAGTGTAAAGGGAAAGGAAAAGTTAGCAAGGTTTATTTCAGAATTTTCCTAAGAGTTGAGGGTGACACAAATAGCAAAAGCTTCTTGTCTTCCTCTAGATTCTGACCAAAAGAGGTTTCTGTAGCCAGTATCATGTGAGCCAAACTCCTATGATTAAACCAAAAGTTTCTCTAACAGTCCTACCAGTTGCCATAAGAAAGCTCTCTTTTCTTATAAATTCCTCTTTAATTTATTTATGCTGTTCTCTAGCTCAGCTAGACAGAGGGCAGTTCTAGATAAGTTCTAGGTAAAAATCAATGACTATAGTTAAGCTTACCTCTGTCTTCTAAAGCCTCTTCATTGAAACTAAACCAATGAACACTGAGTACTGATTTTCCAGCATATATAGTGCTTAAGTATTCTCCCGAAGAGGAAAGTTTTCTCTATTGATCCTTATATTGGTATATGAAAGGCTCATTAGTTTTGATGGCACCATTATGGATTCCCTTACAATTTCAACAGAAAATTATCTACTGGGGAGAAGGGCTGGGGTGGGAGTTCTATGATATATAAATAAAGTAAAATATAAAGGAATAGATATAGTCACATAATATTGAATCCTGATCCTGAATTTAACTATAACCTAGTAAAAGAATAACTTTATTAGCAACAGTTACAGTTTTGCATATAATAGACTATCAGAAAGCATCATTTCGAGTCTGTGTTTAGGACATCCTAGAACTTGCTCATCTCTTGCTTACCTCCCCAGGTCATCCTATAAAAGTCTGTCCGATGATACTTTTCCAATATAAATATGCCTAACATTCTTGGTCACTGACTTGATAATTTGCACTAAAAATCTTTCTTGTTTGACCCAGAAATGTCATGCCTATATTTCAGGGCGTGCTGATCTTCTAGATAATTCTGATCACTTTACATAATCTAAACAATGTTTGCCCTTACCTTATTTCACATATGATTTTACTGTTGATTTATTTTTGACACTGTTTATCCACATTTCTTTTAACGTATCAGTGTTGAAAATCTCTCATATGAAACAACAACATCCCTGCAACCCTACAGAAACAAACAAAAAAACTATTTTTAACATACTATTATTTTTCCTTCTTTCCTCAATTTTTTTTTATCTAATAGAACTCAACTTTTGTTGGGATGTCAATGTGCTTCATCTAAAGTACTTACCTCCTAAGATACTTTTACAGGCAGGGGTGTCCACTGTCCAAATGCTGGTCAATAGTATTATGTGGAATTATACTGGCTGGTCCTTATAGGAAAGATACCTTTTTCCTGATGAAAAGGGCCAGGCTCAGCTGTCATGTACCTTTTATCCTTTGCTCTTACCCTGTTTACATGCCTAAAGTCAAGGTTCAATAACTGGAAGTATGAGTGATCATGTTGAAACCGTAAGTGAAGCAGGCTAAGAATGACTGTGAGGAAATTAGAACCACTGCACCAGCACTCAATTGCCTACTTCCAGGTTTCTTATTTCATTGAAAAAAATCTGTATTACTCTTGAGGGTCTGTACATGTAGCTAAATGCAGTGATAACTGATATACCAATGGGTGTGTGTGTGTGTCAGAGAGATGAATGTATTTTCCAGATTCACATCATTATGGTTTTACAACAAATATATTATGTTAATGATATGTAGTTATTAGTAAGAAATATCAGGTCCAGCCTAACATATGCAGTACTAATGAGCAAGAATGTAGTTTTAATTCTAAAAAGAACATAACATATTTTAATACCATTAAATTTCACACAGTTGGCCAGGTGCGGTGGCTCACGCCAGTAATCCCAGCACTTTGGGAGGCTGAGGCAGGCAGGAATTTGAGACCAGCTTGACCAATATGGTGAAACCCCGTCTTTACTAAAAAGACAAAAGTTAGCTGGATGTTGTGGTGGGTGCCTATAGTCCCAGCTACTTGAGAGGCTAAGGTAGGAGAATCGCTTGTTTCTGGAAGGCAGAGATTGCAGTAAGCTGAGATCATGCCACTGCACTTCAGCCTGGGCGACAGAGCAAGACTCCTTCTCAAAAAAAAAAAAAAAAAAAAAAAATTAAAAATTCCCACAGTTATCTTATTTACCTATCATCTGAATAAGAAAATACTTTGCACAACCATTTTTGCTGTTTAAAAATTTTAAAGTTGTTTTACTGTTTAGATAGTTCAAATGCACATCCTCAAGACATAATTATCACATTTTCTGTTTAAGGTAATTTCTTTAATAAATGTGACTTTATCATATTAAAGTGGTCATAATTATTAAATGAACCAAAATTCATGCTTTAAAGCTGATAAGAAATATGATCCACTTCATTTGATGTGTATTTTTGATTCCCATTGTCTTCACTGACCTGATGGTTCGACTCAAAGTTTCTTCATAAATCTTGACAACCCTTAATTTTAAAAGAGAAATAGACAAATGCAGTAGTTGAAGTGGCTTTTGACATAATTCTACAATGTTAATGAAGACTAGGTTTAGGCTATGCAAACTTAATCACCTTATTATTGAAACCACCTAAATGCACTAAAATAAAAAATGTATACCTATAGGAGAGAGCAGAAGGAAGGAAGGAAGGGAGGGAAGGGGGAAGGGAGGGAGGGAAGGAAGGAGAGGGAGGGAAATTAGTTGAGCTTTTGACCTAATCTAAGATGTGGAGTTACGCTACTTAAAGTTTGCAGAAAGGATACTCTATCTTGGTTTAGAGATAAGACTGAACTAATGAAAATACAGAAAATATTTGCAAATATTTATTAAGCTGCTTAGGTATGGATTACATTATAGAAGTTACTTTATTCAGACTGAACAGGATGTTTGAATATGGCATTTGCATTGCTTCCCTGTTATTCCTCTAAGTGTCATGAAAGTAAGTAGTTTTTTTTTTTTATTTTTGTTGATCCACTAATCATTATGCCTAAAGCTCTGCTTACCCATGTATTTGCCAATATGCTTTATTCACAAACCAGACAAATGCAAACTACTTCCCCTTATCAAAAATTGCATCAATTGTTAATATATGCTAATGTTTACAGACTATATAATGAAATGCCTTCCATAAAGGCATAATATATGTCACAGTCAATTTATATAAAAAACTTTGGTACATTCTCTTTACAAGGGAGAACTTTTAACAATTAGATCAATCTAAGCTAAAAGATAGAGTTTTTGTTTTTCTTTCAAATTATGACCTCTCTGCTTTGATCTGGGAGAAAGGACGATCATATTAAGAGCAAATCTGTACATAAAGGAAATTGAGTCAGAATACCAATCAATACTATCCCAACACTAAGATTCTGTGTTTCTATGTCAAAGTTGTTTTGTCAAACACCAAAAGATACAGCATACTTTCCATACCATAAATATTTCTCATCATAAGCTTTGAGTGGCTTTTAAAATTTATTTCAAAGTTTGTCCTAATCTTTCATAATTATTTTTTGGGGAAATTAATTCTATATACCCCGTTCTTTGTTTAAAAACATGCTTTATTTTAATTCCATGGCTGATGCAGAATCAGAATTAGTAAAATATTATATAAAATATTTGAAAGATTAGTGTCTCAAATCTCCAGTCAGCCTTCAGTATAACCGTTAACTCTCTCCCTGTCCACTCATCACCCTACATCAAACCCAACCAACTGGAAAGCCAAGCACAGAGGTCCCAGCCATGCTTCTGATCCCTTTATTCTTAAATACAAAGAAGCAGCAAAGGGGACAAGACATTTGAATGGAGTATAATGTGAAAGAGAGGCAAGATAAATGAGATGTACAAGTGACCTTAGAAGAAACGGATAATTTATAAAAGAAGATAGAATGTTCAAAAATCACCTACTACTCAGAGAGACTTGTGAAATAAGTACAACAATAAAGAATACCAGGGTTACTTGACCAAAGATACTGAAAATTAAATATTTACTTCAAAACAAAACAATCATTTTTAAAGTAGAAGAAATAGAAGTCAAAGTAACACAACCACAATAGGGCAAGAGAGACAGAGATAAAAATTTATCCAGAATGTCAGCCACATAAACTGTCAAGATAGAAGTTCTAATACCCAATGAACAAAAGTTCTAGAAAGAGAGAAAAGGGAAAAATAAAGATAATATATTCAAGGACATAATGGTTCTGGTAATTAAGGAAGTCAGTTCAACCTAACCAAAATTAAAAAAAAAAAATGAAACACACAAAAAATCTTCTGAACGTCAAAGACCTAATGAGATCATGAAAAATTAATAGTTTAAGCAATAAGGAAGACTTACATCCTCAAGACGGGAACAGAGCTGTTTCTGCTCAGAAGCATTTGCCAATAGAATTCGAGACAACACAGAAGACTTAGATATTTGCATAAAGGAACTCAGACGCCAGGGAGAGAAAGAAGAGTCAGATGTTTGAGCAACCAAAGATGGAGCCACCACTGTGGAGATGACTCCACATATGTTTTGTTGGGACACAGAGCTACTGTATTTACTTTGGGTCTGAGAAAAGTCAACAAAGGAAGAACTTCATATTGGGAAGTGGTACTTGGATAAGAAATAGAATTTATATTCATTCAGTACCTACAAAAGATGAAGACCAGGAAAGCAACTTCTGCTCTGGTCTAGGACTCCTAATGGTCGCATGCTGTAGCTGGAGAAATAGATATTGCTAAACTCAAGATAAGTTTAGTCACAGGCTCTGAACTGCTAGCACATTCAGGTGATTCGTAAGGAAAAGAAAATCTTCTTTTAAGAACTAAAGGTAATTTCAAAGAATTTCTCAAAATAGTAGCTAACAAATAATCATGGAGACAAAATACATCAAGAGCAAAAATAAAAAAACATAATGAAACAGGCAAACAAAATAGACCCACTAGAGGGTATGACCAAGGTCTATCTTCCATTTGATTTAACTCCTAAATGGAAAAATAGAGAGAGTGGGGCAGAGTCCATGTCTAATGAATCATACTGAAAATAATTTTCAGAAATGATTTAAAAAGCATCACTTTAGTCTTAAAGGAAGCCAAATAAAACTTAAAACAATAAAATAAATCTTCCTAGACACATATTAAAATGCAGAAAATAAGATACCAGGCAAAATCTTGAAGTAAAATATAGCTAGAAAAAATGACAGATTAACCTTAAAGTGATGGCATTTAGACTGACGGCTGTCTTCTCAGGAGCAATATTAGAAGCAAATGCAGTAAGTATCCTACCTTTAGGGTGATAAAAAGGGATACATGCCAGGCAATAATTCTATATTTAGAAAATATTTTTAAGCATTCAGGTGAAGTAAAACTATTTACAAACACATGCATATGCACAAACACAAAAAACAAGCTGAAGAAATTTGTCACACTGACCCCACACTAATCGAAAATTTAATTATCAGGCAAAAGAACAATGTTAGCAGAGGAAATATTCAAGATTTTAATTTAAATCAACATTGTTTCAATTTCTGAATGAACAATGGCTACATAAATGAGCAATCATAAGCATATCCTACAGGTATTAAAATATTTAGTGCTAAAATATATGACAGCAATAGCATATAATTTTTAAGGCTCTATGTGGGGTTAAAATGTTCTAAGGATCGTATATTTTCTAAGAAGAAGGTAAAGGTAACAGTAAAAAGTGAATTAATTAAATTGCAAAGATAGAGCATTCTTTTTATTATTGAGGATAGACTGTTTCATTTTGGTTGGATGGTGGAAAAGGACCTTGGTTGCTTCCATGGTAAATGATCATCTCTCTTTCATGTCATAGAACGATGCTGGCTGACAGAATAGTCCTCACCTTTTATCTTGTAGCTCCACTGGCCTCTACGTTTTTGAAGACCTCCATATTTAGTTTCTGCATGAGGAAAATGCAAGAATCAAATGTAGGGCCAAGCTAGAAGTTGTGATTATTATCTTTTTTTCATATTCCTTTGGCCAGAAATTGGTTTCATGGTCCTGTCTAAGTGAAACTGTCAAAACAATGTAGCAATCCTGTGCATCCAAGAGTAAGAGATCAGGGTTGTTGGTGACGTTGCCACACATTTTGAATGGAAATAGCTCAATCAGGAGCAAGCTGTGTGAATTGTACTGACCTCTTCAAGATAACAACATCATAGAATTCCAGATAACACAACTAGGAGGGGAGAAACATGATGGCAGTGTGAGGATGTAGTGATCCCCATTTTATCTTAGAAACTTAAGATGAACTGTCAAAATCTGACAAAAATAAAGGGGAAGTTTACATTTTTTACAAAGAAATTCCAAGTGTAGTTGACAGAAGAGCAAATGGTATTACCCATTTGATTACGTTAGCTCTAAGAAGTTCGTAAAGGAAGGGGAAGTAGAAGAGCGTAGAAATGTGGCAAAACGTCACCCTGTCCTTTATGGCAGGGGTCAACAAACGTCTTGTGCAGGGTCAGAGAGTAGATACTTTTGACTTTGTGTGCCAGAAGCCCTCCTGCAGGAGCTATGCAGCACTCAACTCTGCTGCTAAGCGAGAAAGCATCTCTAGATAATAGGCAACCAAATGGAGCTGGCTGCTTTCCAAGAAAACCTTATTTGTAACATAAGTGTCTCTGATCCCCGCTTTATGGCAAGAAGATAATAGATGGCTATAGCACATTACTCAACAATAGAATCAACATTTAGAATTATGAAAATAACCCCCACCAGAACAATAATAAAAAAGATTAAAATAAATTGCTTCAGAAACCAGGACTGGGGACTTCATTGTATTATTTGACACTGTTCAGTAATACACATGCATCGTTTCAACCACAATAAAGTCAGTGTCCTCACTTTGGTTTTTTTAAGTTTAGGAGAACAGGGTTGGAAAGACAATGTGATGTGAGAATGAAAATTAGATTTACAAAAGTAAATAAAATAAATATGAAAACAGTATTTTTGCTTTAGAAAACAATAACTAAAATACTATAAAATTAAACAGGGTTCCAAATTTTCAACCTTAAATAACCTAAGACTTCATTTTAAGTGTGCAAAGAACTGACAAATTCTGCCTCATGTTTTAAAGCCAGGAATAGATTGGTCAGACTAGCACAGCAATCTTGTACTGTTAGAGACAGGTTCTTCCCACATTTCCATTATTTTTCTGTGGTTATTGGATGCCCCCCAAACACGAAGAAATGAAAGGCCATCCTGTTATGTCTGTAAGCATTTAATGCCTTCTTTTTTAAATGCTTTCTTTTTAAAACCAAGTTAATTGTCATGCTTTTAGAGTCATACTTTCCTCTGAACCTGTGCTTTGTCCTTTACCCTTTATCAGACTCAAGAAAAAATATTACATTTATAGGGAATTAAGAATAAATCAATTTTATTTCATAAAATCGCTACTTGATCTTGGGATTGTGGGCATTAACTTTCTTAACTTGAAAAAAATTATGATTTTACCCTCCAACACTAATATTTTATACTCTTTACAGATTTCAATAATGCTGTTAGCCATTGGTGCAAGTCAGTCATATAATGGGCAAAGAAATACGTATGTCAGTCATACATTTTTATGGAAAGCACCATAAATAAAAACAGTCACTACCACATGCCCTATATCCCCACACCAGGGTAACCACATGCAGCACCTAAATAAAAAGGTGTAAGTGGGAAAAATACAGTTAGAGTAGGAGTAAGATATTGTACTGCACATCAAATGCATCATAAAAGGATGGACGCCGCATAGTAGTGCATTGTCTGCAGATTGTTCTTGAAAAAGGTGAATTGAAACATGGAGTATGTCATAACTTGATATCATTTCTTCTTGCTTTAGCATATCGCATAGTCTGCTCCCTCTAACACAGAACAATCTTTTCCTAATTTGTGTATTCAACTCTCAATTGTCATTTATGGTTTAGTGCATGTATCTTTCCACAGGGAATAATTCCCATACACACATACTCCAGGTTATGTCGTGGTGTTTTTACAGCTCTTTAATATTTATTAATAGAAAATTCACTATTTATTTAAATAACAGTTTGGTAATTATGAGCAAAAGTGTCCATTAAATTGTAAATAACAAGAGGGCTTTCAGGGATCATCTCTGTTCTATCAACCTCTGTTTCTCTAGGACTTAGTGCAGAGCTGAATGTACAACTGACACTCAACAAGCATTTGTCCTAAAGTATATGATTGGGACAATGATTATTTTTTCCACTTATTTTAATAATGTTCACAAAATGTGCCTCAGAACATAGGGTCATTCATTCTTCTCTGGAAATATAATCCATGGTAAACCTGAATTTGTCATTACCTAATAGGTGTGGAAAAGTAGAAGATAAGCACAAAGGCACTTAGCATTTAGTCTATAGGGCCCAGATTCATTCATAAAATAAGAAAAAAAATGGTATTTCACTATTGTCAAATGAACAACAACTGAACCTCAATTTTGGTGATTACAATATAAAGAATATACCTACATAGGTAATATTACCCCATAATGCCTTTTCCATTTGCATGCAACATTTTTTAAATTGCAGAATTACAGTAGGTTTAGAAATAATTAAAATTGGTTTCTGAAACCTTGTATCAGATAGTTGCTTCAAAATATGATTATAATAGCAACAATATTTAGTATTTAGAATTTGTGAATAGAGATGAAAAACTATAAAAAATATGTTGTTCTCTGCAAAAAATCTTGGAACCATTTCAAATTATTAAAATTATTTAGAGTAATTAGTTCTGATTTGGGCAAAGGGATTGAAGATTTTCTCTGTAGTTTTCACCTATCAAACTAACCTTTGTTAGTTCCCAAGTGACAAGTTTTGTCCACAGTTGGTGTACGGGCATCTTTATCATTTTAAGATTTTATTTCTCAACTCAAAATTATCTCCATGATTCACTGAGTAATTGTAATACCTTTTTTTTTCTCTTGAATGGGTAACTGTAATCATTTGTATGTATGTGTTAAGTATCTTGATGGGGGAGTGGGTTTACAAGAAACGTAAACATATACACACCTATCCCCACAAAACTCATGTAAATAATAAAGCAATACACAAATATATATCATATAAAAATAAAATGGACCTAGTGCTATGATAAATTAAAATATCCCAGTTATCAGGAAATACCATTTTGGACATAGGCCCTGGCAAAGATTTTATGACAGACTCCAAAAGCAATTGCAACAAAAACAAATACTGACTAGTGGGACCCAATTAAACTAAAGAGCTTTCGCAAAGAAAAGAAACTATCAACAGAGTAAACAGACAGACTAGAGAATGAGAAAAAATATTTGAAAACTATACATCTGACAAAAGTCTTATATCCAGAATCTATAAGAAACTTAAATTAACAAGCAAACAACCCTATGAAACAAAGGGAAAAGGACATGAACAGACACTTCTCAAAATAAGCTATACAAGGGCCAACAAACATATGAAAAAATGCTCAAGATCACTAATCAATATAAAAAATGCAAATCAAAACCACAATGAGATTTCATGTCACACCAGTCAGAATGGCTACTATTAAAAACTCAAAAAATTACAGATGCTGGCAAAGCTATAGATAAAAAAGAATGCTTATACACTGATGGTGGAAAAGTAAATTAGTTTAGTCACCATGGAAATCAGTCTGGAGATTTCTCATAAAACGTAAAACAGAACTACCGTTCAACCCAGAAATCCCAGTTCTTGATATATACCCAAAGGAAAAAATGATTGTTCTACCAAAAAGACATATGCATGCATATGTTAATTACAGTACTACTCAAAATAGCAAAAATGTAGAATCAACCAGGTGCCCATCAACAGTGGATTGGATAAAGAAAATGTGATGTATATACACCACGGGACACTACTCAGCCATAAAAAGAATGAGATCATGCCCTCTGCAGCAACATGGGTTGAGCTGGAGGCCATTATCCTAAGCAAATTAATGCAGGAACAGAAAACCAAATACAGCATGTTCTCACTTATAAGTGGGAGCTAAACACTGAGTACACATAAACACGAAGAAAGGAACCATAGACACTGGGACTCTCTTGAGGGTAGATGGTAAAAGGAGGGTGTGGATCAAAAAGCTACCTATCTGATGCTACGCTTATTACCTGGATGACAAAATAAGCCGTATAGCAAACACTGTGACATACAATTTGCTCGTGTAACGAACCTGCACATGTACCCTCTGAACCTAAAATAAAAATTGGAAGAAAAATTAAAATTAGTATAATATTCCAGTTGTCTACTCTGCCTCTACCGCATAAGGAAGGTATATTCTTGTTATGATAATCTATGCAGCCATTGATTTCTACATATTACATAGATTGATGATCTATCACAAATCCAACATTTATTTTTGATACTTACAAGATGTCAAGAAATGCTAGCCACAATATGGGTACCTGTCTCCTCCCTTGGTCTACACTTGGCTTATTTCTTTTTATTTTTTTGAGACAGAGTTTCACCTTGTCGCCAGGCGCCAGGCTAGAGTGCAGTAGCGCAGTCTCGGCTCACTGCAATCTCCGCATCCTGCATTCAAGCAATTATCCTGCCTCAGCCTCCCGAGTAGATGGGACTACAGGCCTGCGCCACCACGCCCAGCTAATTTTTTTGTATTTTTAGTAGAGAAGGGGCTTCACTATGTTGGCCAGGGTGGTCTCAATCTCTTGACCTCATGATCTGCCTGTCTCGGCCTCCCAAAGTGCTGGGATTACAGGCGTGATACCTGGTTTATTTCATGAGGGCCATTGAACAGTCAATAAATGCATAACTCTTTGTGGAATAGATAGTATTTTGAAATATTGGCTAAGATGAAAAAATCTTACATGCAAAGTTAAATGCCATATTCTCATGTATTGAATGCTCCCATTCTTTCAGAATCCACATCAATAAAATTACTCTGACAAATACTCATTAAATTAACTAACTACTGTGTTTGGGACCACAAATGCAGAGGAGACTCAAACATAAAGACATAATCAGTTTTCATACAGATTAATATTAAACACAGACATTTTCCTACTTAGAAATTAAGCAAAAATAATCAACTATGAGTTATAAACAGTAAAATAGAGTAAGAATGACAGGTTCCAATTTGTCAGTGGAGATGATTACATAAAAGTCTTTATAGAAAGAACTTACTTTATCTTCACCATATAAATAAAGAAGTAGGGATAGAACTTAAAGATAAGTTTTCCTCAGAGCATTGAGCTTTAAGGAACTTAACTCAGAGCTTTGCAATCTTATGTATCTTTGAAAATTATTTCATTAATTTGTTCCCAGGAAATATTTTTGAGTTTATGCTATATGAATAATTGGTGGAAAATTCTGTTTCACTCCACAGCAATTTACCAAAGTAACATTGGAACTCTAAATATATCTATAAAATTGACAGTTGTTTAATGACTTCCTGACATTAATTTGTACAGCCTACCAAGGTTAATTTGTGAAACTCTAGTGACAACAAAGATTTCCTGTCTCCAAATAGGAAGAAACTTAGATACAAATCCTAGATTTTCCCAAAACTAACTGATTTTTATAAGGTAAATTATCCATTCTGTTTCAGTTTCCTCTTCTATTGTATTTAATCCTGCAAAACAATGGAGCAGGGTTGAAAGATTTTTAAGATCCCTTTCCAAAAACATATTTTTGAATAACATTCTGCATGAGAGAACTTCATGAGGGGAAGGGATGTCTGAGAGGAGAAATGTGGTGTGAAAATTTGAGAAGCAAGAAGGAGCATTAAAAGCAGAGAATCTGGGGAGGTGGTTCCAGATCCATGCTGGGGGAATAAACATAACTTTTGGGTAGGTTTCACATTTCTAGATACATATTTTTAGTTTGTTAAAAATAAGACTGAGGTACAAAATTGGTATCTTGAAAGGTCCGAGATTTAGTGAAAGCGTATAGACAGTACCTTGAGCAAAGATGCTTACTTTTAAAAGGAGGAACATACATCACTAGAGGAGACCTGTTGTTTTTCCTAGTGCTGTACATACATTCAGATCCTCAGGTGGGCATGGTCCTTCACCAATAGAAGGAAAGACAGAATCAGTGAAATGTGTAGGAAAATGATTATGAACTCATGTTGTGAAGTCCAGCTGTAATTTACCTTCTCCATGTAGTGCACCTTGTTGCCTCCAGGTAAAACGCATTTCTCCTTTCCCTTTGAGATATGGCCTCTAGCCTTATTAGGTCTTATGCTGTCATGCCATCTCTCCAGCTTCCCCGATTCAGCTCTCCCTCCAATTCTCCAGTATATCTACTCTAAATGTTCTTTCCCTCAATTTTTCCAGCTTTATGACACCAGTGGGAGTAGTGAAGGTACAATCACAAGAGCATAGGGAGTAGAAGGAGAGAAAGTAGAGACTGTGACGATGGAAATACCACGTAGCAGTTTGGCCCATATAAAGGCAAAGAGATAATAGCTAGTAGAGAGTAGAGAGTAGAAGGAGTAAAGATTGGTTTATTAAAATTTGTTGATAAATTAATTTAGATGAGGCAGCAGAAAAAGAAAGATGCAATTATAGGGCAGAATTTGTAACTCCAAAAGCATCACTTTCAGATGTCAATGGGATTCAAAGCACCGGTAAAAAACTGACCTTATGTAGGAAGAAGTATATAGCCACCTCAGTATCCTGGGATAATAAAAGATTGACACACATGGAGATAGAATGACACGTCAGCTCTGGGAAGAAATTGAGAGATGTCCTGGCTGATGGCTTTTACCTTTTTCTGTAACATTTTAAGTACTATCATCTGCAACAGTAAGAGAACAATGTGGAGGTGGCTTATAAGGAGAAAGTTAAAGATTTGAGTAGAATCGAGAGACTTAAATTAATTGATTTTGAAGAATGAGAAAAGTTACTGGCTGCAGAAAAACTAGTAGAATTTTAGGGCTGTGTTTATGACCCAACTGGATTTGGCTATAATATATGGTACCGCTAATCTGTACAGATGCGTGACTTCAACAGTCACAGTGCCTGTCCAGAAATATGAATAAAAATAATAGATCATTGTGTTTTACAGAGATGGTGTTCTTCTATGCACATGTGAAATAAAATAGCATAAGGACAATAATTTGTGTTATGAAGATGAATTCCTAGCCTATAGTATGAGGTGAAAGCAGGAGGTAATTCCAGATTAAAGGAAAAAAAAAAGATCAGTCAGTTCACAAAAGATTGTCATGAGGTTGATGACAGACTTAGTGAGAATAGATTTGCAAGTAAACTAGAAGTACAAACATTTGTTTTTATACTGTAGGAAGTTCCATTTCAGAAGTGCCAACTTCTGTTTAGTGAAATAATATGCATAACTTGGAGAGTCGGAGACAAAAGGAAGAGAGAGGATCTTATTTCAGATTAAAAAGATATAAAACTGATAGCCCGATGGGTCAGTCAGATTACAAGTTGGATATTCAAGTCACCCAGGGTGGTGGCAAGAATGAGGAGCCTGAGTGAGGCTCCTGCCCACAAGGTTGATGGATGACAAGGGAACAGATGAATAGGCATGAGAATAGGCTTCAAAGGAGAGGAGCAGCAGCAGCTCAAATACTATGATGGAGTATTTGGTAAGCCATAAATAATAGAGTAGGAGCAAAAAAGGTTTCTCTAATTCCATATAAAATGTTTGTGAAAGAATTACTAAGAAAAATCATAAATAGACAAAAGAGATGACTGTGTGTTCTTCCAGTGATTGCTGGACATTGACGAAGCCTGCCTAAGGATTAACTGATATCTCCGGGGTATGCAGCTTGTTAGATATGTTATTAACTATTGATTAGAATATTGTATAACTCCATAAGGATCTATTAGCTTTTAGAAAGTATTAAAAAAGTAGAAATCTTTAATGCTAGCTATACGAATGAATTTTGTCCAGGACAGGTGTAAATTATTTCTGTTATGAAAAATATGACCCCATAGGCCTTTTTTCACATAGTTAATATTGTATATAAGTTATAAATTTTATTCAAGCATGCATTCTTTCTTCTAGAGAAACACAAATATGACTTTCAACAACTCTCTTTGAACTAGTCTTATTATCTCATAATGAATTGAATAAATTTTAACATGTGTACACTTTAAATTTGTTTAAAAGCCAAAAGGTTTTACTTTTTGAAACTTACATTTTGACAAAATAATCCTTCACTTGAGAAGTCTGAATAGGATGTGATGTCTATATGTCAAAAGTTGAAAAATGTAATAATTACAGAAGATACCTGTAGCCATTGTTTGTATCACAAAATTGCCTGGTTTTCTTTATGATACAGAAGAATTTTCATGATTCTAATTTTATTTTAGAATAATGTAAGAAGGAGTATTTCTACTGAAAGCATAAAAGAGGTGGCAAGAACCATAATAATGTTTAATACAAAGTCACCCAGAAAATGCCTTTGTACTAAAATTAAAAGAAGTAGGAAGATATATTCCCTTATGACAATAAATTACAAAAGGTGATTCCATAAATCACTACTGGCTTTCCTTTTCTCCTATCACCATCTCCTTTCAACAGTAAAACATATGTATGTATGTCAGATTAGAAGTTTACTCATTCATTTGGTCATTGAACAAAACACATACATGGTATCACATGGTAACACATACTTTGTATATTGTATACACATACAATATGACAGAAGTGCTAAATGCTTTACCCGTATTAACTGATTAATTTATAAGAATAATTTGTTGTGATTATGCATGAAACAGAGATATGCAAACTCTAAAGGACCAAGGAAAGAAGATCATATGGGAATTGAGAGAAGGAAAAGAGGATCAGTTTTGTTATGGTGGTTTCTCAGTTGGCTGTGCCTAGAAAGAATGAAAAGAAAAGCTAAACTCACAAATGTAAAAGTCATCAATACCCAGAAAAAGAAGAAATAAAAACTTTTTATTTGAAAGTTTTGAGAAAAAAATCATACAGACAATTTCCCTGTTTTCCAATCTGCAATACCTCTGGTTTTCATCTACACTTATAATTGGGATAGAATTTGAATTTTGTGAAATTTATACTGAAGTCTCATTGAAATTGTCAAAAGGCATTCATTGGCTAGGGAAGTTAGAGTATTGCATATATGACAAATTAAAGAATCGAAGCACTTGCTTGATGGTGACAATTATCTTGAACTGTGAATTATGAGGTTAATGATCTAATTTTTGCAACACAATTCTATGTTTATAAGAAAATCTTGGCTGCCCCACTACATTAAATTAGACCATTTCTATTGGGCTGTGGATGTGAAATGTCACTCCATTCAGTTTAACAATTACATTGAGTTCTATTGATTGCTGAGTTGATATCTTTGACCTCTTCTTGCATTGAATATCTGCTTTACCCAATTCCATAACCACACTTTTGCCAGAACCAGCTGCTCAAAGTGCAGACCATTACAAAAAGCTCAAACATCCTGCAATTGTTTACACCATAATTTTGTAACACCCAACTCCACCTCAGTTGTGTTGAACATGAAAGATCAATTGTGAAGATTTGTTTAATAAAGAATCCTTGAGCCACTACTCTTGCCAGGCACTGTTTCTGGTGCTAATGGAGGACACTGAAACACTGATCAAAATCCACCCCTCCCCCGCCCCGCCAAAGGAACTTACATTCTAGTATGCAGAAAGAATGGCAAAGAAAAAATAAAAAAAATAGAATAGTATAAAAGTCAAGATTAGCACTCAGTTGTAAAAGCACATATCCAACCTCACAGCTGATGTACGAGTACCTATTATGCCTCTCAGAATTCTAGCTGCCCTGTAATTTGAAAGAAAGGGACAAACAAGGGGTAAATTTTAAGATCATTGTTATGCGGAGCTGGGGATCTGTTACTTTAATCTCTCCAACAGACACTCCTCTGCAAAGGATCTAAGTTGTGAAAAATACAATTAATTTTACCCACATAAAAATCACACAGCGGAGAGTACCTGAGTTGGATTTCTAATTTGAGGGGTAAAGAGTTACTGATTCCAGCTGTACTTTGTGAGTTTCTTACAGCAAACTGGCCTTTTTTGGAGCAGAATAATCTAGATTTACTCAAAGTGAAGAGATTTCTGGAAGTCTTTTATTGTCCTTACCCACCTATATAAGCTATTATGATGCTTACAGCAACTGTTTCAAGATACCAGTAAATGGCCCTGGCAACAGAAAGATGTCCTGAAAGGGAAGATAGTGTTGAACAACGTCTAAAAGGTCTTCCAAAGAATGACACAACAGGTTCATATCTCCCTAATGGTCACCACTCAACGTCTTCAGTGGCCATTGCAAGTCTTCAATGTTTTTCTCTTCTTACCCCATTGTGTAGCACCTTCAAATCATAATGCCACTTTTTTTTTCCACGGAAAGAATAGAACCTAGTAGTCTAAAACTTCACTATTCCAAAAAGAAGCTACTAGCCGCATATGACTGTCAAGCACTTGAAATATGGCTTTTCCAAATCAAAATGTGCTATATTTGTAAAATACATTTCAAAGATTAAGGACAAATGATGTAAACTGTGTCTCTAATAATTTCATATGATTATATATTGAAATGACATCATTCAGTATATACTGATAAAATAATGGTATTAATTTTGCCAGTTTTCTTTTGACTACTAGAAAATTTATAATTGTATATGTGTCTGTTTATGGCTTGCGTTTTTATTTGATAGCCCTGGCTCAGAAGCTAGTAATCTGGAACTTCTTTGACTGACTGGTATTATATATATATATGTTTTCTGCCCTCCATCACAAAGAGTGATCTCTGATATTATTACATGTTTTACACTAGTTACTGGTATTACCTACGTGTTTTTTCTGCCCTCCATCACAAAGGATGATCTCTACATCTGTTTGCTCAGTCTTTACTTCATTGTTTCAATAATCACCTCTCTTTATTTCATCTTGAGCTTTAAAGAAATGTCATGATTAATGCCCACCTCCACCACCAGTAGATCATGAATTTCCTTCATGGATCAATCATGAATGTTGAGTCCATGTACATATCCCTAGAGTTTAGAAAGTATTTGATGCATTTTTAAAAATTCAATATCCAGTTGTTACATAAGTAAATGAATAATTCTTATGAATAGGAAAGAAAAAAGGTTAATTAATATAATGTTTAGTAGAACTTTTTTGAGGAAACAATTCATAAGTTGCGGAAAGCAAATGTGGTATAATTGAGATTGCCTTTTTTGCCCCTCAGTAAATTCTGTTTCAATAATTTATGTACTGATATGGACACAATTTACATCAGTACCAATACAACATTTATTATAGTCAAACCAATATTGTTTCATATTTTAGATAAACTACACCAAAATAATGAATCAAAGTTTGTTAAAATTTTCAACTTGCTCTTTCAAAATAAATAACTTTGTTCTTCAACCTTAGGAAATTATTTGACTAAAATAAGTAAAACTGTAATTGGCACATACACTCAGGTAGTTGGCTAGGATTTCTTAGTATCCAAAATTAAAGAAAAAAAAAGATAAAACAATAGTATATAGAAGAATGGCCCATATTTGCTTGCTCAAGAGCTATCTATTCTGTGTCAAGAAGCAAAGTTGCTTTGACCACACTATATTCTGAATTCTTAACATATTATGATGTGCTACTGATTTATCTTGCTCCAGTACTACTGCATACCAAAGACAACTTAAACAAGTAATGCAGTATAAAATACTGAAATAAATATTGATGAGCTAAGTGTCAGAGGAGCAAGATTTTAATTCTGTTACAGAAGTAATTGCTTTGAGACTTAACTCTTGATCTCTAGAAATGGAGAAACTGGCCTAAATAATCTTTAAAGCATCTTCCTACACAAGCACTCAAAACTACAAAGAAATCTGCTTGCATTTATATTGATTTAATTCTAGACCTGTAAAACAAAACTTATTTCAACATTAAACCCTATAGTAAAATTGAATAAGAAAGAGTATAATGTTAATTTTCAGTAAAAGGATAAAAAAAATCCTAGAACCTATTTCTCCTGTATCACATAAGTACCATGAAGTGACATGGAAGTAATTTGATTCAGTCTATGATAACTAGATTGAGTTCTATATTTAAAGTCTGTTGTTGTCTAGGTTTAAATGCTTTGAGGTCTTTAGTCTATACATAATGTTATAGCATGCTTATTAATTGCAAAATTTTTCAATTTAATATGACAAATATATTACCTAGTAATCTGGGTATTAATGTTTATAGTTTCTATCACTTCACCTCAAACCTACACAAAGCCTTTTTCTTTCCTTCTTTATTATTTTTTGCTTTTGCTTTTTAATTTTTATTATTTTTATTATTTATTATTATTTTAATTTTTTATTTTTTGAGACAAGTCTCTCTCTGTTGCCCAGGCTAGTCTCCAACTCTTGGCCTCAAACAATCTTTTCACATCAGCCTCCTGATCGGCAGAGACTGCAGGAGAAAGTCACCATGCCCAGCCACAAAGCTCTATGTGGACAAAAAGAGAGCTAAATAAGATGTAGTGTTCTCACACTACAGAATGGTTAAATAAATTTGCAAATGTCAAGGAGATTTAAGACAACATAGAATCAAGAAGAAAATAATCTTTAATCAAGTTCACTGTCTTCTTGACCCTGACAACTTTCCTTAAGAAAAATTCTCAAAAGAATGGTACTTCTTAATAGGACACAAACAATACATACTTCAATTGCGCATATTCAGAAAGGTGAAATCCATTTTCCTTTAAATTCCAATGTTAGAAAATATTTTCTTTTTATTAATTCACAAAACCTGGTATCGTATACGTTATTTCTTTGTTTAACATCTCTCTACTGGTACTAACATAAGGGTCATGTGATACAGGAGAAATAGGTTCTAAGATTTTTTTTATAAAGGTCATGAGGATTAAAGTTTTTATTAACCTATTTATTTTTGGTTATCTCTCTATCTCCAGGCTTGAGAATAATTTCTGGAAGGAAACTAAGTTCATTACATAGATTTATTAAATAAGTAAATGAATAAAAACAATTTCATCTGAGTTTCATAATAAATAGTCATAATTGGTGACATCAAATCAGGAAGCTGCCATGCGAACTTTCTTTGTAGGACTAAACAACTCATAACATTATTTTTATGAACTTACTTTATATAACAAAAATTCATTTACCATCTTTTATGTGCAAGGCAAAGAAGATAAGAATTATGATTAATCATCTGTTTAAATATAAAATGCAAATATTACACTACACTAGTTTACATATAAAGCATATTTCCAGAATTATCATAATCTCTCCCTAGTTTACATTAACATTTGTGACAATGAATCTGAAAACTGGTAATAAATATATGATTAACCTAGTAACTAATACAACATCCAACCCCCTTGGCAACTATAGATTAAAACTCTATTATGAAGCCTCTGCCTTCTCCTTAGTTTCATAATTAGATACTAGAGATAATATATGATATTCATTCCACTCTCCTGATTCATGAACACATCACAAGGGATTTCATACAGACCACATGCCTGATCTTAAGAAATTAAGTAAGATAATATGTCATGAGCAAGGCAATGGAAGGTCCGGATTCCTATGTGACTTCTCTTCGTGAACTGACTTATACACACTATTAATCTGTTACACCAACAATGTCCAATATTTTGGCTTCCATGGGCCACATTGGAAGAATAAGGATTGTCTTGGGCCACACTAACAGTAACAATAGCTAATGAACTAAAAAAAAATCACAAAATACTCATAATGCTTTACGAAAGTTTACAAATTTGTGTTAGGATGCATTCAAAGCTATCCTGGGTCACATGTGGTCTGTGAGCCACAGATTGAACAAGCTAGTTTTATACTCATCTGACTTTGGTGTACCTTATTAAACAAAAAAAACCTCACAAAGTTCACAACAGCTTTCATGAAAAATAATACAACAAATGTGTCACTTTGGTAATGGATTTTCACAAGTGAAAAGTATAAATGAAAATATCAAAGACAAATTACACCAGTCAGAGTTAAACAGGTAAGGAGAATTTTTTATTTAAGAATATTGCAATAGGAATTAAGAATGTTACCATGGGCAAATGAGTAACTTCATTTCCAGTGAAATAAAAGGCAAAATATTTTTTGTTTGTTTTTTGTTTAAGTACAGGGTTGAGCTACTGGAAAAAAATTGGAGGACATTATGGAGGAGAAAATCCATGTGATTAGGTCATCTGTATTTTCCAATTGGCACTATTGAAGTTAGGTTCCTCCTCTCCCAAAGAGGCTGAGGTTAGGAGTGCTATCTTAGTTAATGATTACATTTCAAACAGATGGCTGCCAGGTCCTTGAGAAGGTCATTTCTGGGTTGTAAAACAGATAATAGGCTGGAAGAAGACATATATCAAAGGAGCAGAGGAAGGATTTACAATTGCCAGTTTTCTAAAATACATACTTTAAGAAAAAGGAGGTCAGGGGCCCATTATCAGAAATAAAGCTGTCTCATGTTTAGTCCAACTGAGAAAAACATTAAGGCTGTATCGCTGAAAATAAAGAAAAATATAAGCTTGGTACATATTGATTGCTGGAAAATTAATGCTTGACTCATATTCACCCACTAGTTAGTGGTACAGGAATGAAAATAGATGTCTCTTGTTTTCTCCTGTCTGAACTGGCATACTTAATAGATTTTATTCTTTCTTTTATTCTTTCTACCATTTATCACATATTTGTATGTTTCTCAAAGAAAAGTTCCTGGCACATAGTAAAATATGGGATTTTATGGTTTTAGAAAATGACATTCTTCTTCCTTTACAGAGTTTAGAATCAACTGATCGACAAATGCAGAAATCAGAGAAAAGAGGGACAAAGTATCAGTTTTTGACTGATAGGTGGTCTGTTACTATGGTCCTTATGTCAACATAGCTAGGTTTTTTCTCTTAAATCAGTTATTGCTCTCCTTGATGCCATCCTGGGCCTAACCAATGCTTAGTTTAGCCTTCAATACAAGGTTCTGAAACTGGTTAAGAAAGTCTATTAAATTTAACTAATTCTAGTTTAATTTGTTCTTAAGGTTAAAAATTACTTCTTATTTAATTCCCCACTAATATGGTTAGGCTTTCTGTCCCCACGCAAAGCTCAACTTAAATTGTGACTTCCATAACCCTCAAATCCCCACGTCAAGGGAGAGACCAAGTGGCGGTAATTGAATCATGGGGTTAGTTTCCTCCATGCTGTTCTCGTGACAGTGAGTGCTCACAAGATCTGATGTTTTTTAAGGGGCTCCTTCCCATTCATTCAACACTTCTCTTTCCTGCTGGCTTGTGAAAAAGGTGCCTCGCTTCCCCTTCACCTTCCACCATGATTGTAAGTTTCCTTAGGCCTTCCTAGCCATACTGATCTGTGAGTCAATTAAACCTCTTTTCCTTATAAATTAACCAGTCTTGGGCAGTGTTTTATAGAAGTGTGAAATGAACTAATACACCCAACATTATTTATGTCAAGTTGTATGACATACAAAAAGAGTTTACCCTTTTTGATATACAAAAGAGTTTATTAAATGATTTGCAAACAGATGAAAGTGCAACATTAATATACAGCAACATATGGAAAGCTCAATTTCAAATATAATTCAGATTTATCATCATACCTTATGGAAAAATTAAAAGCCAAAGTATCAAACAGGCAAATTAAAGTTTAAATAATTGTAATCAAATAAATTAAATTATGGGTTTGTCCTTCTCTATTTACTATTCTTTTATGTTTCAGTCAGTGTATTCTCACTCCAATGCCTGTGTGGACATGGCGCTTCTTCACTGCTTTATCCTACACCCCCTTTTATATAGTAGATATGTTCCTTGTAGGTCTTCAAATGTTAATCTAGACTTTCAGAGGCTCTTCTACTAAATAATCCATAATATCAGAGACCGTTAAAGATAATAGCCCATGCCAACATCCAAACCTTGTAGCTGCTTCGAGCAAAATTATGTTCTCATATAAACACAGCAGTTGATTCATTAGCTATCCAGGTTAATGATGCCAAACTCAAGGCATAAAATCAGTGATGCTAGAGGAAGGAAAGAAGAGTACAATTGTCTTGGTTTCAACCAGGCTAGAATGCCGATCATCTATGAGAATATTCGTAATGTAAATTGGATGCTACTCTGTCAACTAGGCTGGAGTGCAGTGCCATGATCATAACTTACTGCAACCTCAACCTCCCGGGCTCAAGTGAACCTCTTGCCTTAGCACCCCAAGTAGTTAGGACTCAGATGAACACCACTATGCTGGTTAATTTTTGTTTATTTTTTTGGTAGAGATAGGGTTTTGCCATTTTGCCCAGGCTGGTCTCAAATTCCTAGGCGCAAGTGATCTGCCAACCTCAGCCTCCAAAAGTGCTGGGTGTTAAAATGCATGAGCCACCACTCTCAGGCAAACATCAATATTTAATGGCTTCACACAATAGAAGCTCATTCTCTGTTCAATGGAGGTGGTGTGGCATTATATAGTGATTGCAGACTTTGTGGCAAGGCTCACAAAGTAACCTAGAGCATTCATATGCAACTGGTCAAAGGGTGCACAGAGAGCTGATGATCATGAAAGAAGTTTTTATGGATCAGGCTTGCAAGTGGCGTACATTATTTTGCCCACATTCCATTGGTAAGGACATAGTAATATGGCCAATCTAACTATAAGGAAGATTGGAAAATGCAGGTTACATGTCTGCCAGGAAAAAGATATATTAGATGCCTCCACAGCAAATCAGTTTAATTCCTAAAGGACCTTGAGCTTAAATTCATTAGGATATGACTTTATGCTAAAATCATTATCATAGTATGATTTAATATTTTTCTGATGGGATGGTGGATATTGTCTCTTGTCTCAGGGAGGAACATTTGAATATTTCATTCTGCAAATTTGGAAATTTCCAGTGATAGTAACTTCATTCACCAGGATTTATTGTGGTGTCTTTCTCAATCAAAATATTTCAAACTTCCATTTCTTCTGTAGCCCATTATGTTTGGTACTCTGAGGTTTCATTGTATGTGAGTTTTACCTAACAACACAACTCCTGTTCTTTCCTTTGAGCATGCGTTTTCCTGTGCAAAAAAGATATTGCCACTACTTTTGCAATGGAATTTCTTATACCTATGAGATTTGCTTATTGGAAAAGTAGCCCACGTATCCCTTTAATTGTTTCAGTTAGCCAGTGATTTTTCAACAGGTGTGTAAACTAAAGCTCCTATTGATATTTTGTAAGTATATATTCTTAGTGGTTTGTTAAAGTCTCAACTTGAAGGATTGTGCTCTTGGGAACACTTATTTTCCTGAGATATGAAGTGTTCTGTATTTTAAATATGCATTTCTGCCTTATTTTACTGCTGTTTGTACTATAGGCTATTAATGTTCTCTTTTCCTGTGATATACAGCTATCATTTTTGGGCAAATTACTGGACATCCTAATACTTAAATGTGCTTCTTAACTCCTTTTTCTTCTACTATAATTGTGGTTATATTTCCTGAAATTGAGCCATTATTTCTGTTCCCTTTGCTTTCTGCATCAGATGTTATTTCTGGTTTATAACATATTCCTCTAGATTTTGTCTTGTGGTTTCCCAGAATTATAGAATTGAAAAATCTTGGGTCACTGAAATCAAGTGATTCAAAAAAGTCTCATCCACTTCCATCTTCTTGAGTTGAATAATGTCACCAGTAAAATGATATCATTAAATCAATAGGTAAACCTGATCTGACCTCAGTCTATTATAGTCTCACTTTATCTAGAGTTATCCAGTGACTTCTTTTTATATTCTTTCAAGACAAAGTTTAACTGGAATTTATCTTATAGAGGTATACTCATTTAAATATTAGCCAATAACTCTGAGTACTTTCTACAAATAATTCTATTTTTTCTCTCAAACATTTCCAAATTATCTAAATACTACTAAGTGTTTATGGAGAACTTAAAAGTCAAAAGGGCAAATTATCTTGCACATTAAAATTCAGAAGTTCAAGAGATTATTCTCAGTTCAGATTGACAGTTAAAAAAATTCAAGGGATAATTTTCAATTTTTTTTACTATAAAATCTTATAAAACAAAAAAATCATTGTGACCTTTGATTTACGATGTGGGTCAAGCATGTGGTAAACAGTAAAGTCTACCTTGTGGAGCTCTAGACTGGGAGAGAATCAGATACGTAAGAAAGTTCCCTGTTTATTTGTAATCAGTCATATATTTAATTATTATGTATATTTAATTGCTCAATTACTTGTATATTTCTTGGTAAGTGCAGTGTGTGCCCATTGGTATCTTTTATGAAGATCGCCATTAGCCCTGCAGGTAGAATTAAACGTATCTTTCTTTGTTACAGTTTCCATGAATTCTGAACACATAATTAGGGTGTCTATACTAAGTTATTACATTGTTTATGATCATATTTTTTCCCAGTTTCTTTGCTCTTGATGGTAAGAGCAGCTAATTATTTGCGTTAGATGGTTAGATGGATTCTTGCTAACTCAAAATGACCCAGACATATGTTGAGTCAATAATTAGTCAAAATGCCTTCTTTAACCCCTTGTAATACATAGTTGAAAGAAGGAAACGGGTAACTTTTCCATGGCTTTTTTTTTTTTTTTCTGATGAAAAGCTATACATAGTACTTTGAAGGAAAGTTAAAGCCCAGATGGAAACCAGCAGATTTACAGGCTATAACAATATACAAGAATATAAGTACAGTGCAGCAGCTAGAGTTGATAATGCTGTTCAAATGCAGAGTCATTTCTAGGAGCTTTCCTGGCCAAGGCTGAGGGAAAGTCAATAGTCATGGGCATACCAGCCAGGAGGACTGAAAATGGTTTTTCTACTGGTCAGAGCTGCTGATAACCAGCATGTATCGGACCTGCCTACGTATTATGATACCTTTTTATCTAGGGAGAAACCAGAAATTTACTATTTCTCTCAAAGATGATGACCAAAAGTGAAAATACACTTTTTTCCCATATTTCTCATCATTTTTCCTAGCTTTTACATTAGACCATATCTGACCACTGCTTTATTATAGTTGTTAATGTTGCCTATTTCTTTAATGAAATTAGACAACAACTTTCTATGGTGATTGGTGTTTTTTGTTCAATTGAACCATAGTTTGCAGAATTGGCTTATGTAATTCTTAGGTTATTATGCACTCTCTTCATTGGCCCACATCTAAACTTTTAACAAGGAATTAATACCTTCAAAATCATTATCCAAGAGAAAGTTGTAACCTCCATAATAATCTAAATCAAATTACATAGTCCTGTGTACAAACCCATCTTGCTGCCATGTATATGTGTCAAATATATTAAAAGTTATTTTTATATTAAGTAAAATGTTTATGAATATTTATAATTGTATAAACACTTATAAATATTTATATTTCATACATTTTAATATATTTCTTACCATTATTTATTATGTTTATACCTGAGTAACATATATTTAAAAATACATATATCTATATATGTATTTCTTCAAAAGTATGATATATTTAAATAATTATTTCTAAAAACTTTAATGTGTATTACATTCTTTGTGATTTGGAGGTGTTTACTTTCTTCACTTGATATTGTGAAGTAAGATATTGCTAAGATTTAGAAATATGTAAGCCTCTGTATTTTATTCATTTTTCATATTGTATGACTATACTGTAATTGATTTACTCTCCCTTTGCTAGGCATTTGGGTCCAGTGGCAGGCTGTCTTTAAGATGGCTCCCAATAATCCCTGTATCCCAGTAGTCTCACAATTAGGTGAGCTCCTCTCCTTAAATTTGAACGTGCTTCTATGAAATAGAAAATAACAAAAGTTATGAGATGTCACTTCCATGAAGAGATTATAAAAATATAATGACTGCCGTCTCTCCTTTTTCAGAGTCCTCACTCTGGGAGAAGCAAGATGCCATTTTTAATGTTTTCAGTCCACAATCAGGAGCTATCACTAGCTAGACCAGTGAGGAAGAAAGCAGATTGTCCCCTAGCTGAGCTTTAAATTCACTATAACTCTGAGTATGACGTGGATCGCAGTCCTTCAAGTAATCCTGAGTCAGGCAGCGTGATTCAAACTGTGAGATAATAAATGTTGCTTGTTTTAAGCCATTATGTTTTTGGGTAATTTGCGAAACAACAATTTATAAGTAATATAATTTGATGTGTGGGTTTTGTTATAGAGAAGAGTAGTAACATGAACATTCTTGTACCTGTCTCCTGCTGCACATGTATAAGAGATTATTTAGGGGAACACAGAAAGAAGGAAAATTGTTGAGTTGTGAGGTATGTGAACAGTACCATGTGCTTTCCAAAGCAGTTACACAAATTTACATTTTCACCAAAAAATGTAAAACATAACATAGATCTGCATCATTTTAGGTTTTCCCACATAATGAGTTTCAAAATGCATCTCTTCATTGTCTTGGTTTGTATTTGCCTAGTTACTGATGGTGTTTAACATCTTGACTTATGTTTATAGGTATATATGTTTCCTCTTCTGTTGTTTATTTATGTCTCTTAATCATTTTTCTATTAGTTACATAAGCTTTTTAAATTAATTTGCAAGACTTATGAATATCTTCTTGATAACCAATCCTTTATCATTTATGAGCATCAGAAATAACATTTTTGATGTCTGTTATTATTATTTTCCATTCCTAGAGTATGTTTAGATAAATTAGAATGCCTAATTTTTGTCTTTTCTTTACACTCAATACCTTTGTGTCATGTTTAAGGAATTTTTACATATTACAGTTTGTAAAAAACATTAACCTAAATTTTCTAATGGGGCGGGGAGGGTTCTAGCTTAATTTTGACAATAAATGTCTTAATTTATCTGAGGGAGAGAGAAAATTTAATACTATTTAAACATAAGTAGCAAAATTCTTATAATTCTCTTTTATTGAAAACAGCCTTATTGCTTCACTGATATTTACATGGCATCTTTGTCCATTTACCAAAATTCTATCATGTATAGAACTAATTTTGAGCACCTATTCCACTGCACTCATCAAATTGTTGTTAGATGCACTGACACCACATTGTCCTGATAAATGTAACTCCATATAAAACATATTACAGGGTAAATCTTGCTTTTCTTCTTCAGAATTTTCCTGAACAATTTGAACTTTTGTTTTATATCTATATATATTTAAAACCATCTGTCACATTTCATAAAAATCTCTATTAGAATCATTATTAAATTTATATTTAATCAGTGTTATTTATATAGAATCAATTTTAGGTTAAATATTAACTTTATAAATGTCTTCCCATTAATTAGCACTATCTCTCAATTATCTAAATTTTTAATGTCACTCACTAAAGTTCTGTACCTTTAAAATCTTGAATGTCTTTTTTTATAGTAATAGGTAATTTACATCCACTGCTCACCCTTAGAAAATGTGTCTCTTTTATTATGATTTTAGTGGTTTGCTTTTACGCTGAGATTTCTTATTTAATTTTGTTTCCAGTATCCATTTATTTTACCACTTTTCTTGGGACTAGTGCTGCCAAGTGCTTCCTTTCTTTGAAATAAAAAAGTAACATTTAAGCATGTATATTGTTCGATTACTGCAGAGTAAGAAAGTTTTAACTTTTAAAAAATTAATTGCATTAATTGAAAAAAAAATGAAAATTGACCATCTCAATCTCAAAACTGGAGAAAATTTCATTTGCCTTGTCTGAGATCTTTTCTCAGGAAACCAAACATCAGGCTTCCCAGATAGTATCAAGGAACTGAAACTTACCAGATGTCTTTATCTGCTGCATCTGGACAATAAGAGGCCAGAGTCCTCACCCATCATGATTATGTAACTGACCACCTGCTTCCTGTTGGACTAGCTCCTCTTCCTTACCCCTCCTTATTTTTTTCCCCCACACCTGATTACTTTTCATTCCTGCTATATAAACCATTAATTTTAGTCAGATGAGGAGACTGATTTGAGACTGATCTCTCATCTCCAAGGTTGTAGCACCTGAATAAAGCCTTCTACCTTGGCATTACTTATTGTCTCAGTGGTTGGCTTTCTGGGCAGTCAGCAATTGGGCCTAGAATGAACCCCTGGTGTTTCAGGAACAGATTGAATTGTCCTGGCATATTGTAATTACAGTATGAAAATGTGAAATAATCATTGACATATAAAGTTTTCTTTTACCTGATTTAACGTCAAGTCAATGTGTCAACATTTGAAACTAAATATATGGCTCCAAAACAATTTGAAGCTAAAATAAGACTGAAACCAACCCAATACTGGGTTTATTTAGTTCCGTGGACAGTATTTTGGATAAACATAGAAGCTGACTTTTTTGGTCTTAAAGCTTGAAACTTAACATTTGTTTTATCTGAGTTCCTTCCTCAAGAAAGGATCCCCATTCTTCTCAAAAAGGATTAAAAAAACTGAAACTCACCAAATCATCTCAACCAGATAATGAGAGGCCAGACCAAGCCTCTCATTCATCATGTTTGCTTCCTTACCTCTCTTGAGTTTCCATTTTATCACACATAGTTACATTACTTCCCTGCTATATAAACCCCTAATTTTAATTGGTTAGGGAGATGGATTTGAGGCTGATCTCCATTTCGTAGGCTGCAGCACCAGATTAAAGCCTTCTTCCTTGGCAATGATCAATGCCTCACTGATTGGCTTTCTGTGTGGCAAGCAGAAGGACCTGAACTGAACCTCTGGTCTTTTGGTAACAAAACTTATAGACATTCAGAAATGTGATTGGGGTGAAATTACTCTGTATAGATACATGTACATATTATTTTTATTAAAACTTAAGATGAGTTTTCTTCAGTCAAAATTCTTCAGACAAATTAATCAGACCTCACTTTACGTGTTGTAAAATATATAGTTTTAATTTAAATAAGTATTAATGGGAATTAATAAATTTGATGTGAATATTTTGCAACCTAGAAAATAAGCATCTTAAAAATATACTAGTAACAATGCAAAGTAAAATATGTATGTATATTCTAGGCCTTCCCTAAAAATCTAAATATCTTCTATATTTATAAAATTATAACTCTGCAACTTCTTCATGTAGAGCAGATTACTGGCAAGGATAATGTAGTAATAATGACTCTGATGTTTGCAAGGAAAAAAAATACTGCATCCTTAATTCTTCCTCTTTCTCCTTCACTTGTCTTTAAAACTTATATTTATTCATTTAGATGTAACTTATTATTAGATTTTTGTGAAATTTAATGAAAATTTCTATATTATTTGTATTTAATAAAAGTTATATTATTTTCAACTGTATAAAACATATTTTTAAATTTTTGTCATGATATTTATCTTCATGACAAAACAAATAAAGATTATTATTTTTAAGAAACTACACATTTTTATTCTGTTCTAATGGAACAATTTGTTTCTGTTGCTTTTTTTTTTCTCATGGTAGTAACAACAGAAATTATAATATTTATATCTAAACATTTAAAAACTAATTTTGCCACTTAAAAGATACACTATAATTGCTCAATATTTTCAAAAAGTAATAAAATCCATTTATTTGTAATTTACTCCCATCATTCTTCAAAAATCAAGTGGTTTTGGAAGGATAGAAAAGCCTTTCTGTGTAACTCAAAGTCAATGCCAGAGTACCAGACTCCTCTCTCTTTCTAATAACCTAGCATTTTCCCAAATTATTCTGTAAATTAGGTTGGCTTTCATTCATGTTTAGAAAGAAATATAGGAGATTTATATCGAGTTTAGTAAAGATATGGATGTGCATATGATTCATTTTATTAGGAAGATACTGTGTATATAAACAAACATTTTTTCTTTGAATGTTTTAATTATATAATAAAGAAATCATCTATACTAACTCAACTTACTATGTACATTAATAGAACTTTACTTTTCAGCTTTCTTCACTAATACACTTCCATTGTCTTTATCAGTATCATTTTTCTATTCCAGGAAATTTATGCTCAGGAAGATAGAAATTGTAAACAAGGCTATTGTTTGTTTTAAAGACTTTCTCCACAATCCACTTAATATATAAAGATTGCTCAAATTTTAGGCAGATAACATCAAACAATTGTTTACTCTCCAGGCCTTTGAAATTTTCAATTGCTATATTCTTTAATTCTGAAATAGTATCTTCCCTGCTCAATCCAGTCAAATTCTTACATTGAAATATCTATCTTAAAGCAGACTGCAAAACCTCATAAATATTCCCCCCAATGATATTAAAGCTTTGACAAGGTAGTACCATCCTTTACCGAAACATTCGGTAAACTGAGCTTTGATTTAGGTACACGTTATGTTGGTGGTATTTGTAAGAAGACAGCATTTGACAAAAGCTTGCTCAATTGTGTTTTCTATTACCATGTGTATAAAATATATTTGCAGACAAACAAAGCTGCCTTAGCTTGTGTAATTCTGAAAGAGAAGTTATTAACAGGATTTTAGTATGATGTTACTCCTTGTGTTACTCATGTCCAGTCCAAATCTGGAAGTTATTAACATATTTTTTGTATATTAGTTTGATTTATATGTTGAACCTGAAATCAGGGACTGTAGATGGATAATATTTTGTTATCATATGATTTTTGTATTATGCTCATGAAGTCTGAGGTCTAGGGAATACACCTTTTTTCCAAGGTCATGAGACAAGTAAATACAAAAACAAGGACTCAATTCCAGGTGTTTAGACAACTCCATCAGTTGTAGTTTCCCTCAAGCAGGTGGTAGGCACTATTTTCCATCTGTGGAATTAGTCACCCACAAAATTACTTTTCTCCATTTAAAATATTTAATCATCAGAACAGAGACTTATGTTACACAGATAAAATTTAAGTATCCTCACTTATAAATTAAAATGTCTAATCCAAAGATATCATGTCACCTCTGATGTTGCTTGTAATCAGAAATCTGATACTTCTGTTGACTTTACTGCTCCATTAAATATTTAGTAATAAAAGAAATAAATCCATAGTTTGTATCTATTTGATTTCCAACTTGAGGTAATTCTGTTACTGGTTGTTGGATTCCTCTTAATTGAAAACACATTGCAAAGTGGTGTTGTGCTCAAACTTGACTATCATTTGTCCGCAAAAAGTCATGCTCAATATTTTGCTAAAATCAATGTCTTAAAAAATAATAATTTCTAGTTAAAGGAAAAATACAACAATCTTGTTAGGAAATAGCAAAAACCACTTCGATTATGAATGGCAGCAGTCTGCCTGACATATTTCATGAAATTTTAAGTAATTACTTCTTGGTAACTGTTAAATGAAGGGGAAAGAAAACTAATACCAAATTTACTTTTAATTGTTAAAAATAAGAAAAAGGGATTTATTTCTGACAAAGTGAACTGAGATAATGAATATACCACCTGTTTATGGAAGGAGAGGGATTGAAAATGAATGAATATTGTGATATTTAACTTTTTCTCATTTACATTGTGTGAGTCAGAGCATGCTCCCTTATACTTTAGTTTCCTTATGTGTATTGTTACAAAGGCATTATCCTGGACTTGATGGAAACACAAAATGTAGCCATCCAGACAGGAAAATTACTCAACACAAGGCCCCTCTACTAAATGAGTGTACTGTTACAGTTGAGTCAATTAAAAATAATGTGTATTATTGAATGAGGGTCTAAGGAAATACGGGCATTTCTATTACCCATTATTGGGACAACTTGGAAAATAACTGAAGATAATTATAAATAGTAAAAAGATGTATTTGGTGACAATATTGACAAGATAAATCTCCCTGTAAAGATAGCCAAACATTTTAAAATAAGTTCTTGCTACTGAACCAGAGTGTGAGCACTTCAAAGAGCTTCACTCTTTAAACTTTCCTAAATTTAAAAAGTTTCTTCAATGTGGTCAGGTTATAGAGTCAAATTATTTCTGGAGGACAAAGAACATGCTTCTTGTTTCAGATTTCTCTAATTGTGGCTACAGAGTATCACAGCCAAGAGGTAGCACCCCAGGTTAAGATATATTTCAGTTTTAAAATCATCTTATATTCCAATAATTTTCCCAGCAAAGCACTTTCCTCTACTGCCCAGGAAGGAAAGACGACTTTTCCTTGGCCAATACAGTAGACCCCCTAATGAACAGTACAGATCACACTGGTTATTTTTAAAAATCATATATAAATCAAGAGATCACACGCAGCCTATCAGGGGTACACAGGGGAGTGGTTGGTGGCCCAGAGAATCAGGCTTGGAAAACAAATGGGAGACAAAGTAGCCCTGAAACGACTTTTTGTGAAACACAACCTTAAAATATGCATGACTACACATATAAACACATGTGTCAGTGTTCACAGGTTCACATGCACATACATACATGTTGAGTTTCTGTGTCATTGATTATTTTATGTAAAGGGAGTTCTAGTATATAATCTTTAATTTATTCTATTCTTCTCATTCCATGATACGTTATGAACATTCTTTCTCTCCAGGTCTTCTGATATGGCTCTAATATTTTCTTATTCCAATGGCTACATAATATTTCATGTGCCATAATTTATTAATCCACTTTCCTCCTGATGGGTATTCACTTGATTTTTAGACTCTGCTATATTACAATTAAATCCTTGTTTCTTGAGTGCTAGGATGGTCTTTTGTGAGCAGAATGGTTTAACTGGATGAGAATGGGCTGCCCCGGCAAGCTATGGCTTGCTAGCCAAAGTCCCTTGGGTTTCTGCTTGCCTTATTCAGGGACAGTGCCCCTCATTCGCCTCAGCTGTGGCTGAATGAGCCCATGCGTAGCTCAGGCCATTATCCGATCTGAAGATTGTAAACGGTGAGCCCTGGCAGTGCCCCACGTGGTTCTATCTGCAGGCTCGCATTATAAAGAGCTGTGGAGGATGGCTGCCTGCACCTAGATTTCAAAAGATGCTACAGAGAACCTCTGGCCAAGGCAGAAGGATGGAGCTTCTGCAGAGAGCACTCACTAAGACAATGCTCAGTGAAGCTGTGGGGTCCAGAGTTTCACAGAGTCTCCACTAACGCAATGCCTAGTGTCACCCTTGAGACTCCAGAAGTATGGAGACATCAGTGTGAAGTGCCAGCCTTGGAAAGCAGCCAATAAGCAATTTTAATGTGTAAGAGCTAAAGTTTGGACTGTGCCCATCAAACCTATGGGAATGGGGTTGTCAGAGTTTTGGGTACAAATCCCCACCTCTGTGTCCAGAAAGCATAAGTTGGAGCCAAAAGACATTATTCTTAAGTCTTAAAATTCAATGTTGATTACTTTGTCAGGGTTTTAGACTTACTTGGACCAGTTATTCCATTTTTCTTCTTTTTTCTTTCTTATTTCTTTTTCCTTTTTTTTTTTTCTTTTTGAAATGGAGTTTTTCTCTTGTCTCATAGGCTGTAGTGCAATGACATGATCTCAGCTCACTGCAACCTCCGCCTCCTGGGTTAAAGCGATTCTCATGCTTCAACCTCCTGGGTAGCTGGGATTCCAGGCACCCGCCACCATGCATGGCCAATTTTTGTATTTTTAGTCGAGGGCCAATAACACCTGAATTTTAAAGAGCATACATTCAAACCATATCATTCCACCCTTGGCCTACCAAATTTCATGTCTTCCTCACTTTCAAAATACGTTATATAAGCAATTCATCCTATCTCAATATTGCCAGAATGTCTTAACTCATTCCAACATCAACTGTAAAGTCTAAAGTCTGGAGTCTCACCTGAATCAGATATAGGTGAGAATCAAGGCAGTATATATCCTGAGGCAAATTGCCCCCCGCCATGAGCCTATGTAATCAAACAAGTTATGCACTTCCCAAATACATGGTGGGAGAGGCATAAGACAGACATTTCCAATCCTAAAAGAAGAAATAAGAGGCCAGGCATGGTGGTTCAGGAGATCGAGTGGGTGAATCACTTCAGGCTAGGGGTTTGGGACCAGTGTGACCAACATGGTGAAATCCTGTCTCTACTAAAAATACAACAAATTAGCCAGGCATTGTGGCATGCTCCTGTAATTCCAACTACTCAAGAGACTGAGGCAAACTTGCTTGAATTCAGGAGGCAGAGGTTGTAGTGAGCTGAGATGGTGCGACTGCACTCCAGCCTGGGCTACAGAAAAAGACACTGTCTCAAAAAAAAAAAAAAAGGGAAAAAGGAAAAAAAAAATAAAATTCAGGTGTTATGATGTACTAAGAGGTGGGGACTTTAAGAGATGATAGGCCACTAGGATTCTTTCCTCATTCATACTATCATGTTGGTAATACCTGAATTTAAAGGAGATACAGTTAAACCATAACAGTTGGTAAAAACTTAAAGTCACTGAGGCAGTTGTGCTAGTCAAAATAGCAGAATACATTATAATTCATCTTATCTCAATCCCAGTACTATAAACATTTGGGTTGGATAATTCTTTGTTCAGAGGAACTATCCTGTTTGTGGTAGGATGATTAGCAAAGTTCCTGCCCTCTATCCACTAGATAACAGCAGCAGCCCCCATCCAGTTGCGACAAACCAAAATGTCTCCAAACATTTCCAAAATTCCCTTGGGGAACAATATTTTCCTCAGGCGAGAAATGGTGGATTATTTAATATAAAAACATAAAAAATATGAGTTTGAAAATTTGACCTGAAATTGTTAAGCCTAACTCAAAACTTGTAGTAGTTCAAGTTTATATTTGTGTTTTTTGCTAATAGCTCATTGTAAGAAAATCTTACAGCAATATACATCTCTTGAAAAAGGAAAATATAACAAACAGGTAATACTAATGTATTGGTTTTTTTAAGAATTTTTATTCTCAACCATGTTTTTATTTCTTTCGCTGTAAGGTATATTTGTAGAAAGATTCTGTTTTAAAAGCAAAATCACAAGCATGAATAATTTGAGCAGGCTTGGCTTAAAAGATTTCCAAGCCTGAAGGATTCATAATTAGAAGAGTAGAAGAGTAGTAACTCTGGAGTCTATCATTAGCAGAATTTTAATAAAACTTGGCCATGTATTTTGTCAAATACCTGAAGGTCTCCATTCTGTTGTAAGGTGGAGACCCCATACATAAGGATTTATACAATGAAACATTGATGAGGAATGCTGGATTTAAATTAGAGTGGTTTGCACCATGGTTTATTTTGTTATATTTTAAAAGTATGCAAAAACCACTGTAAATATTATATGTATGTGTGTGTGCGCATGTGCGTATGTGTTTATATGAATAGCACAGAGAATCTTGATATGATTATCTTTGAATACCCTTATATATGCCATCAAACAAACAGCAACAGTTTTTGAAGGCCTATTATGTTTAGATCCTTATGATAATTACTGTTGGGATAGGAATAGTGAAGATCCAAAAAATTAGACGATAGACTTTGTTCCCAGATTGCTTATGTAATATCAAGGCTATGGTAAATATGTCTAAAGAAATTATATACTGGCCTTTGCCATTAGCTGTCTAATAAGGATCACCCAAAATTCTTGAAGATAACAAATATGGAGTCTCTTTAGACTTATTATAAGTGAATGTTGTTTAAGAAAATAAATGTGACCTTAACACATGATCTGTAATATGAATCTGAAACTTCAGTTTTATTATTTCCAAGTCATTTGACCTGTCAAGTTTAAGCATTCTCTTACTTTACAATCATAGTCTCTATCATAATAAATGTAAGCAGTTGGTATGTACAATTATATATTCATTTATATTATACATATATTCAGATTAATTTTTTAGTTTCTTGTACCTACAGAAAATTGTTCAGTCAGGTTTTTAACAGTGCCACCTTTTAATAAATTCAGAAAAACAAGTTCACTCACAAGTAAACTTAACATTTTTGGATGTGGGACATATCTTCTTTATTTTATTAACTAGATGTTTAATTAATATATAAATTTAAACATAAATAAGGTGCTTGTTAGATTATTTTAGGATTTCTATTTTCTAATATAAAAGTTTCAAATTTGTATATATAAAATTTTCAAACAAAGGAATAAGTAATTTAAATAAGACAACAGAGATGTTTTAAATGACTTAATTATTTGAGAAAAAATTAGAATGACCAGGAAATAAGATAATAAATGAAAAAATGGCTCCCGTTTAAAAATGTCATCTGGCTTTTGTTTGGGAGTCCCCAGAATATCCTTTAACATGATTTTATATACAGACAACATAAAAGATGAAAAGTCACATCACAAACCTAAACTAAGACTAGTTGTAAACCTATCACTAAAATTCAGCAGGGTACAGTGGGTAGTCTACCTGTTTTATACGCTGATTAAAATGATCTGTTAGAAACTAGGAAGTGGTCCATTCCATCTTCCTTTCTGTTCACCATCTGGATTAGAAACACAAACTTTTAACAAAAGATCATAGCCCTGGTACCTATTCCTGAACCAAATGACCTTAGCTATTAGAGAACCGTCTCCCTTGTTTCTTTTTCTTTTCTTTTTTTCTTTTTTTGAGACAGAGTCTCACTCTGTTACCAGGCGCCAGGCTGGAGTGTAGTGGCGCGACCTTGGCTCACTGCAACCTCTGCCTCCCAGATCCAAGCAATTCTCCTGCGTCAGCCTCCCGAGTAGCTGGGACTATAGGCATGTGCCACCACGCCCAGCTAATTTTTTTGTGTATTTTTAGTAGAGAAGGGGTTTCACCACGTTGGCCAGGATGGTCTCCATCTCTTGACCTCGTGATCCGCTGGCCTTGGCCTCCCAAAGTGCTGGGATTACAAGCGTGGGCCATCGTACCCGGTCCTTATTTCTGTACATATGTATATCAGTGAGATAGAGCTATGTCTGAAAACTTCTAGGAAAGAATGTACATGGGCCATCTAGGACTGCAGATGTATCAAAATCTGGGTGTGTAATTTTTATAGCTATCAAAAGTCAGAAAGGAAGCATGATGAGAATTGTGGGAGAGAATTGTGGTGACATTAATTATTCATTTATTTACGAGTTCTGGGCTAAGCGATAGAGAAGCCTGTATTTGGAACAAACAGAACTGCATTAGATCAAAGACTGTTACAGAAACTTGGAACTGGCATAAAGTCATTAGGTATCTGCCTGCCATCCTTCTAAATCTAATAAGGAGATTTGATCACTGTTTACTGATCAGAGCTTTGCAAAGGGCAGTAATTATACCCTTTTTATTACACAGAATTAATTCAGCGGGCTGATCTTATTGAATGATAAAAACATAGAAAAAAATAATCCAACAGTATAACACTTGTGAAAAATCAATATAGAAAAGAATAATGGCATGTCACCATAAATACACTAAGTTGGAACAGATGACTAAAAATAATTTACTGGAAGAATTACAAGACATTTAAAAAGTTTTTGGTATAAAATCAAAATATGGGAAGGCATGGCCTTTGTAGAAAATCATAAGTTAAAAATAAGGTGAGAGGCAAAGTAAACTGAATGAAAGAAAAAAAAAGATAGGTAAGATAAAGAAGAATAACAAGGAAATTACAAACACTGAAATCAAAATATTAAAATCTCTTTTTAATATAGAAAGAGATCAGCTAACATTTAACTAATTGTGTCTTAACGTGAAGAGGAAATACTCCAGTCTTTCTCTGAGGATTTTCAATTAAAAATTCGTAGTTAAAATGAGAGAGTGCTTGATATTACAAAAATTAAACTAAGATCATCATAATCATAATCTTCCAAAATATTACCAAAAATTTTCCGACAAAGGGCTACTTATATCTAAGGAGAAACAATGACAAGAATCCTATATCTTGATATCTTCCTGTGTTTTAAGAAGTAATTATTATAAAGGCAAAAGTCTTTGGAGAACTAGGCATTAATAAAAGAAGTTGTTTACAAAGAAAAAAAAAACTTCAGCTGGTGAGAATTCTGATAACATTCCATGTTAGGACATAGAAAAATATTTGCAGCAAAAACATGGGGAAAGATTGTTTCTATGCCAATAATTTTTCATCTAGCAATGTTTTCTTTCGCATATGAAATATACAAAAGTGAATTTTCCAGATGGGAAAAAAATGTGCTCTTCATGAAATAAATACTCAAAGAAGTGAAGTAACAAAATATGTATGCAATAATAATGAAAAAATTATGAAATAAGTATTGTGGGACTTCATTCATTCATATTGAACTAGAAACTTAAGAATAGACTTGAATCATGCACTATAAATTGGATACTATAAACTCAGTGCTAGAGGGTGGTTTTTGGTGTTTTCCTTAGCTCTGTCTGTCCACACCCAATTTATATTTTTATCTAGGACAAGGTATGCCGATCTATCTAGAGTAAAATATTTCCATCATCTACATCTGGCCCAGGAGTCACATCTTTTGAAAAATCCTGATGATTTTTCCCTTTTCTTCAGTATATTGTTTAATATGCTGTTACAAGGCTAGGTGCAGTGGCTCCCACCTGTAACCCCAGCACTTTGGGAGGCTGAGGTAAGCAGATCACAAGATCAGTAGCTCAAGACCAGCCTGGCCAACATGGTAAATTCCCATGTCTACTGAAAATACAAACATTAGCTGGGCGTGGTGGCAGGTGCTTGTAATCCCAGCTACTCGGGAGGCTGAGGCAGGAGAATCACTTGAACCTGGGAGGTGGAGGTTGCAGTGAGCCAAGATCATGCCATTGCACTCCAGCCTGGGTGACAAGAGCAAGACTCCATCTCAAAATAATAATAATATTAATATGCTGTTGCAGCCTGTATTAGGGTTTTCCAGAGAAACAGAATCAATAGGATATATCTAGATATAAGATGAGTATATATAAAATGTATCATCTTACATCTAGGGTATCTATATATCTACTTCTATATATCATCCTACATCTAGAGATACACTAGACGTAGGGTATATATCTAGAGATACACTAGATATAGGATGATATATATCTCTAGATATATCCTATTCGTCCTGTTTCTCTGGAAAACAAGAGACAGGCTTATTTTAAGAAATTAACTCACAAGATTGTAGGGGTTGGCAAGTCTGAAATTTGCAGCACAGGCCAACAGGCTGGAAATTCTGGCAGGGGTTGCTATTGCAGTCCTGAGTTCAAGGGCAGTCAGGAGGCAGCATTCATTCCTGTTAAGAGCCCCTCATTCTTTTAAGGCCTTCAAATGATTGGATGAGGCCACCCACCTTTTGAAGGATAATCTGTTTTACTCAGAGTATGTCTTTTTAAATGTTAATCACAACTAAAAAGTACCTTCACTGCAACATCCTATTATTTAACCAAACAACTGAACACCATAGCCTTGCCAAATTGATACATGCAATTAACCATAACACAATCACTTAATTCATTTGATAATTTTGAGATACCCAAGTATAAAGGGGTCCCTGGAGAATCTCTGACCAGCCTGCACTTGGAGAAACAGGTGGAGCCATGGGAAGTTCTTGCCCTTTGCAGAGGGGAGGAGTCTGGCTGCTCCTGTTCCAGGTGGTACCAGAGATTCAATCTGTGAGGCGGGAAGTCTACTAGAAAGGCTTTCACTTTGCTGAGAGTTCCTGTTTCCTTTTTTTTCCCTTTTCACCCTATAAACCCTGCCCTTCTCACTTCAAATTGTCTGTGAGCCTCATCTTTCATGGTCCTGTGACAAGAACTCAGCTTTTAGCTGAACTAAGGAGGAAGTCCTAAAACAGTCATAAGCTTTTTGAAATCAGGCACTGGACCGGTTTGTTATTTAATCTGCTTTTCCCCCACATTTACACAATCAGCATAATATACTATAAATAAATGAATGCTGCCTAATATATTTTCAATGATGCAATTTAAACTAGATATAATTTTAAAACCACACTCTCTCTAGCTTTGTTATAAGAGCAAAGCAAGTCATATACAGCGAGGTTTATTCCTATTGTTAAAAACTTCAGACAATATAAGTTTAATAGAATTTATGTGAAAAAAGAAGGATTCACGAATCACAAATCACAAAGAATCTGAAAAGATTCAGGGAGCTCTGCTTTGCCACATGGGCAGTGAATATTTATAGACAGAACATGGAAGTAAGTATAGAAAGAGCCTGATTGGTTAAAGCTTGGTATTTGTCTTATTTGGAAATGGTCTGATCAGTTGGTTGCCTGTGATTGGCTGAGACCTAGCTATCTGTTATACAAATTAAGACTCCTAAGTTAGGTTTTGATTTGTTCATGTAGTTGCATTTAATTACACAGAAACAAATTACAGAGACAGCCTCAGGCTAATGGCTTCTTGCTTATGTAATTTAATACTACATTTAGAAAATATATATACCCATGCACACACACATGATCTATCTGTCTTCTTCTATTCCGGAATTTCAACTTGTGATCCTTATTCTCAAATCTTTGTCCTGAGCTGTTAGCATTCTGCAGTATCTTTCAATTTTCTGGCGCTTCTGGCAGCAAGATTACATTGGTTTCCATGGAATGGAATTGAAGGAATGAGCAAACATATGTAATATGCTATATTAGGCTCAGCAAAAATGAATTATTTTAAGAAGAATAAGAAGGAAATATTATTGAGAATATGACATCTGAGAGGTCATAACAATAGAATGAAAAGGTTCATTTTATTGAGGCTCCTTTTTCCCCTTACATTTGTAGTGAATGTATGTGTCAAGGATTTTAGAAAAAAAAATGTTTCCACTTTCTATCCCCCTTTTTGAGAATTAATTTAATAGATTTCTTTCATAGATTGATATATATTTCCTCTATAAGACAAAAATAAACTATGTGTATGTGTAAGTAATGTTGCTGAGAAATTTATTTTTAACACCATAGAATCAGAAATGCCAGAAAGGACTTCACTAAACCAAGAAAGAATTAAGGTTTAAATAACCCTTTGTCCTCTGTTGGATGAGAAGCTCTACATAGCATTGTTCAATAGAACTTTCTCTAGTGATGGAATGTTCTGTATCTATGACATGTAATATGATAGCTCATAGCCTCCCATGGCAATAGAGAAATTGGAAGGTTGCTAGAGATACTGAGAAACTAAATTTTAAGATAAATTACATTAATTGACTTTATCATTTAAATTTAAGTAGAGAAATGTAACCCATGGCATTGTTACATTTTTCTATAATTTATAGATGTTTCTATACTTTATAAAGAGAAAGAGGTTTAATGGACCCACAGTTCCACATGGCTGAGGAAGTGTCACAGTCATGAAAGAAGGCAAAAGGCACATAGTAGCAGATGAGAGAGAATGAGAGAACGAAACAGAAGGAGTTTTCCCCTTATAAAACTATTAGATCTCATGAGCCTTATTCACTAACACAAGAACGATATGGGGGAACCTGTCTCCATGATACAATTATCTCCCATCAGGTCCCTCCCACAACACATGGAAATCACAGGAGCTAAATTCAAGATGAGATTTGGGTGAGGACACAGCCAAACCATATCAACATCCAAACAGGGAAGGAAGTCAAATTACCTGTCTTTACTGATTATATCATTCTATATGTAGAAACCTCTAAAGACTCCACAGATCCTAGTGCTATCTTTTATGGAAGGATATTATTGATTCAATTTTAAAAATATGTACAGGGACCACTCCTATTCAATATAGCATTGGAAGTTCTAGCCAGAGTAATCAGGCAAGAAAAATAAATAAAACTTATTCAATTAGGAAAGGAGGAAGTCAAATTGCCTCTATTTGCAGACGACATGATTGTATATTTAGAAGACCCTATTGTCTCAGCTCAAAATCTTCTGAAACTGATAAGCAACTTCAGCAAAGTCTTAGGATACAAAATCAATGTGCAAAAATCACAAGCATTCCTATACACCAATAACAGACTTAAAGAGAGCCAAATCAAGAATGAACTGTCGTTCACAATTGCTACAAAGAGAATAAAATACCTAGGAATACAGCTAACAAAGAACATAAAGGACCTCGTCAAGGAGAACTACAAACCACTGCTCAACGGAATAAGAGAGGACACAACAGATGGAGAAATATTCCATGCTCATGGTTAGGAAGAATCAATATCGTGAAAATGGCCATGCTGCCAAAAGCAATTTACAGATTCAATGGTATATCCATCAAGCTGCCAATGACCTTCTTTGGAAAAAAACACCTTAAACTTCATATGGAACCAAAGAGAGCCTGCATAGCCAAGTCAATTCTAAGCAAAAAGAACAAAATTGGAGGCATCATACTACCTGACTTTAACTATACTACAAGGCTACAGTAATCAAAACAGCATGGTACTGGTACCAAAACAGAGATATAGACCAATGGAAAAGAACAGAGGCCTCGGAGACAACACCACACATCTACAACCATCTGATCTTTGACAATCCTGACAAAAACAAACAATGGGGAAAGATTCCCTGTTTAATAAATGGTGTTGGGAAAACTGGCTAGCCATGTGCAGAAACTGGACTGCTTCCTGACACCTTACACTACAATTAACTCCAGATGGATTAAAAACTTAAACATAAGACCCAACACCATAAAAACCCTAGAAGAAAATCTAGGCAAAACCATTCAGGACATAGGCATAGGCAAGGCTTTCATGACCAAAACACCAAAAGCATTGGCAACAAAAGCCAAAATAGACAAATGGAACCTAATCAAACTCCGCAGCTTCTGCACAGCAAAAGAAACAGTCATTAGAGAGAATCGGCAACCAACAGAAAGGGGAAACATTTTTGTAATCTACCCATCTGACAAAGTACTAATATCCAGAATCTACCAAGAACTAAAACAGATTTACAAGAAAAAAACAAACAAGCCCATTCAAAACTGAGTGAAGGATATGAACAGACACTTTACAAAAGAAGACATATATGAGGCCAACAAATATATGAAAAAATGCTCATCACCACTGGTCATTAGAGAAATGCAAATTGAAACTACATTGAGCTACCATCTCATGCCAGTTAGAATGGCAATCATTAAAAAATCTGGAGACAACAGATGCTAGAGAGGATGTGGAGAAATAGGAACACTTTTACACTGTTGGTGGGAGAGTAAATTAGTTCAACCATTGTGGAAGACAGTGTGGCAATTCCTCAAGGACCTAGAAATAGAAACACCATTTGACCCAGCAATCCCATTACTGGGTATATATCCAAAGGATTATACATCATTCTATTATAAGGACACATGCACACAAATGTTCATTGAGGCACTGTTTACAATAGCAAAGACTTGGAACCAACCCAAATGCCCATTGATGATAGACTGGACAGGGAAAATGTGGCACATATACACATGGAATACCATGCAGCCATAAAAAAGGATGAGTTCCTGTCCTTTGTAGGGACATGGATGAATCTGGAAACCATCATTCTCAGCAATCTGACACGAAAACAGAAAATCAAACACCACATGTTCTTACTCATAGGCGGGTGTTCAACGATGAGAACACATGGACACAGGGAGGGAAGCATCACACACTGTGGTCTGTGTAGGGTAATAGGGGAGGGACAGCAGGGAGTGGGGAGTTGAGGATGGATAACACGGGGAGAAATGCCAGATATACGTGATGGGGAGGAAGGCAACAAACCACACTGCCACGTGTGTATCTATGCAACAATCTTACATGTTTCTTCACATGTACCCCAAAACCTAAAATGCAACAAAAAAATATGTACAGGGATATCTATGTTATCTTTTTTCTTACATGAAGTTTAGTAGTTTCTCTTTCAGGAAATTGATCTATTTCATTTAAGATATCAAACTTTGGACAGAGAGTAGTATTTTAATGTTTCTAGGATCAAGTAGTAATGACTCATTTCTTGTTTCTAGTTTGTATCTTTACTTTTTCAGGTTGGTCAAATTTGCTAGAGATTTATCAATTTTATTTATCTTTTCAAGGAAACATATTTTAGTTCCTTTATATTCTCTATTTTTTCTTTTGTCTGCCTTAATTTTTATTTCTTCTCTTCTGCTTGTTTTCATCTTCATTTGCTCTTTTTCACTTGGATTGTTTTTCAATTGGAATAAATTTCATGTAATAATTATGGGGAATAAAGATTATTTATGCTGGTATGTTTTCTCTTGATAAAAATTGTTTAATTCTTTACAATTGCATTTCAAATTTAGCCATTTTTTATTTTACGATTTTTATTGGTCTTTTCAAAATATTGTAGTCACTTCTTTCCCACAGCTACCAAACATTCTATACTCTTCTGAAACAAATTAGGCTGAATATCTGCTGTCCTTTTCAATATGTAATACTAAATAAAGAATTTCAATCATTTCTTGACTGCTCTTTCTAGACCTTTGCCTTATTACCAAATTTGTCTTCAATAATTCTGCCAAAGGTTATGTTACCATGCATTTTTAAATTGCTTGTTCTTACTAGAACTCTCTAGATTTCTGCCACACAAAGTTTACCTTTATGTGGCATTCTTTGACATGTTATTTATTTATTGATATCATATTTAAAATAAATGTTCATGATATATGGTATTTACTGGCATTCATTTGTAATATATTGCCTGACACTGTTGTTTACCACACATTATTCAGCTACGATTAGCCAATTACATTTAACAAACTTGACCATTTTAACTTTGGTGACATTTCACATTAGCCTTGACATGTACAAATGTCTTCTGTTCTCTGCTTGTACGTCTGCTGAATTTTATTGCTGAAAAGTCAGCTCAAATATCTCCTCATTGGTAAAACATTCCTTAATCAGGTTTTTTGTTTGTTTGTTTGTTTGTTCTTTAGTTGATATGGTGTTCCACTTCCTTGATACTCAAAAATAATTTTAAAATTTTATTTAAAAAGAAAACAGTCTCTTGTTTTGCTCCTTCTACCTCAGGTTATAACTTTCTTGAGGGAATATCATCTGCTTAACATTTGAATTACACTACCACTTAGCATGTGTTGACTAATTTCAGTTAAAACAATGATGATGTGTGTAGAAGAAATATTTCTTCTGAACTCTTACTTGATCACTTTTACAAGTGTGTCAGAATTATAAAGGAGAAAATACTCCTAGAGTACTTCAGTGAAGTGACTGGGGAAAATATCAATTTCAAAATTTGGTCTTTCAGTGATGATTCAATTGGGAAAATAGCCTTTTCTTCTGTCTTTTTCCCATCACCTTTCTCCTTTTCTTTTTCCCATTATCATTTCTAAAGTATGGGGACAATTTAAGTTGTAATTTTGGGGTATATATTATTACCTGTATTTGAAGTAGGACATTCCATACATTCCCTCAGTTGTCTGTTACCAGGACAGTGAAATTCTTACAGTTTATAAATGCCTGATACAAATAATTGTATTTTATCATTACATGGGATGTATACACAAGTTCCAGAAAGATTCTTCCACTTTCCACCAATCCTTTTAAGTTCCTGATCAGTATAGACTGAAAATGTATTAAAAGTCACAATGTATCCATTAAAGATGTTATAAAATTTCAACTTACACTAGGAAAGGAAGCACATTGACTTCATTGCACACTAACTTGAAAAGTATGGCTATGAATTTATTCCTCAGAGATGACACAGGGAAGAGAAGTAAACACGTGGACCCTGGCAAGTATTGAAACAGCCAGGTGGGAAGAGGTCCCCAGAAAAACTCCAACCAGCCTGCTCACTGGGAGGAGTGCTCACTAGGGTGGAGCCACAGAATTTCATGTCATTTGCAGCGTGGAGGAGCCTGGCCCCTCCTCTTCCTGAGTGGAACCTGGAATTCCATCAGCACACTAGCAGAACTCTGGTCTTGCAGAGAGTCCCTGTTTCCTTTTTTTTTCCCCTTTTTGCAGTATGAATTCCATTTTTCTCCCCCTTCAAATTATCCATGAGCCCAATTTTTTATGGCTGTGTGACAAGGACCCAGTTCTCAGCTGAACTAAGAAGAAGGGTCTTACAACAATATGGGTAAAAGACACTCAGGGTTACTAAGTGATAAATGACTATCTGTCAGGGAAAGAGAAATCAACATTGTAATTTCTTTTATTTATTTATTTTTATTATTTTATTTTTATTTTTATTTTTTTTTAAGAACGGGTTTCACTATGTTGGTCAGGCTGATCTTGAACTCCCGACCTCAGGTGATCTGCCCACCTTGGCCTCCAAAGTGCTTGGATTACAGGCATGAGCCACCATGCCCGACCAACATTGTGATTTCAGTGGTCAACATGTCAGAAAAATCAGGATGAAAAGAAGAAATAGTGCAGATTATGTTTTTTCTTAATAGATTCCATTTTCTTCTCCTCATTCTTCATTGTTTCTTTTTACAAAGTACACATATGAGGATAAAATATAAGAGAAAAAGTGAACTGAAGTCATCAACACTCTAAGTTCAAAGTCTAAGGAAAAGTTTCAAAGCTTTTTATTTATTTTTTTTATAAGAATAATGTAGTAATCCTTTAAGTCCTGTACTTGACAACACAGCACATATCTCTAGTTATTAAAAAAATACAGAATTAGTGTGTGGTCATTTGTACCTCATTAGATTATTCACATATATATCTCTCATTACTTCTATCTGACCTCAGTTTCCTGTACCTACCACGTACAATACACATTCTAGAGATAATAAATTAAACCATTCTTTTGTTATGTAGTAAATCACTCTCATCCTTCAAAACATAGGTCACCTGTTGCCCCATGAATATAAATTAAAGTCATCCCCACGAATATAATTAAAATTTTTTCTCGTATATTTGCTTTGCCTGGCTTAGGAAAAAATAAGTGCATTTATTAATAAGAGAAGTAGACTAAGAAGGTTACTAAAATTCCCTGACCCTTTGAGTTAATGTTTGACCATGAGATTTGTTTGAGTTGATGAAATGTGAATGGATGTACTATTACTTCCATGAAAAGGACTTAAGAGTTGATGTCCTATTTGTCTCGTTCTCACTTTTGTTCTTGTCCTCTCTCTCATTTTCTACTGCTATGGTAATTATAGAAACACAAGTCAAGAGGAAACCCCACTCGGCTAGATCCCTGATGGGTTAAAATGAACAGAACCAAATGTCCAACTGTTGCTAAATGCATAGTATGAGTGAGAAATAGATTTAGCACTTCTGGGGCACTTAGCTTTTGGTATCATTTGTTAGGGAAATGTAATTTGGTGTAACCAGACCATGAAATGCAGTTTTACAACCCTACCCTACCTAGCGCCCATCCTGTTTTATTTTTCCCTTTAGCACTTAACATTTTCCAACACCTAATGCATTTTTCTTATTAAAGTGTATTTTGATTTGTTTTTCATTCTCCTCCCAACAGCAAGAAGAAAATTGAGCCAGAGGGATGCATGGATTATAAAATGTTATTAGTATGTTGGGAAATATCTATAATATGCTAGATAATCTACTTAACTATTGATTATTAAGTAAACATATGGCTATTAAATTTAACTTTACTTTTCTACTTTAAAGAAGGTAAAAGCAAAGTTCAAGACATGTGTTGTCAGATTGGAAGTCACTAAACAATGTCGCTTTTTGAGTTAATTAGAATTGTTAAACACCAAAAACAATGGCAACAAAAGACAAAATAGACTAATGGGATCTAATTAAATTTAAGAGCTTCTGTACAGCAAAAGAAACTACCATTATAGACTGGACAAAGAAAATGTGGCACATATACACCATGGAATACTATGCAGCCTTAAGAAAAGGATGAGTTCCTGTCCTTTGTAGTGACATGGATGAAGCTGGAAACCATTATTCTCAGCAAACTGACACAAGAACAGAAAACCAAACACCACATGTTCTCACTCATAAGTGGGCGTTGAACAATGAGAACACATGGACAAAGGGAGGGGAACATCACACACTGGGGCCTGTTGGGGGGCAGGGGTGTGGTAGGGGAGGGATAGCAGGGGTAGGGGGGATTAGAGAGGGATAACATTAGGAGAAATACCTAATATAGGTGACGGGGGATGGATGCAGCAAACCACCATGGCATGCGTATCCCTATGTAACAATGCTGCACAATCTGTACGTGTACACCAGAACTTAAAATATTTTTAAAAATTAAGTTAAAAATTTGTTTCATCATTCACACAGCCAGATTTCAAGTTTAGTTTCACCTAGCCATGAGGCTCAATAGCTTCATGTAGTATATCAGTGGCTATTGTACCAATTAGTGGGGATATAGAATATTTCTATCATTGTAGGACATTTGGTTGTACAACACTGTTGTCGACAACAATAAGAAAGAGGAGAGAAATTGCCACAAGTTGAAGCAACTTAATCAAGTGATGGTTGGCATGTCCAATTTTTACTAAATGCATTCAATTTAGAAGAAAAAAATATAGTTAAGGATATATGTAAAAATTGACTGCTGACAAACAAAAGAGCAGACATAACTTCCAAAGTGGCATTTTTTTTTTTAATTGAGAATTCAGGAAACTGCAGAGATAACACAGTGTAGTGCATAAGGGTATGAACTCGGCCACCATTCTGTGTGGCTACTAGCTTCATGCCGTAGAAAATTTACCTCAGTGTGCCTTGGTTTTCTCATTTGTAAAACAGGAATGATAATAGTAGTTTCATCATAGGTTTATGTTAATTAGTTTCATGCAATAGTTTCAAGATTAAATACAAAAAAAAACAAAACTTTTTTTTTTGAGATGGAGTTTCACTTTTGTCACCCAGGCTGGAGTATAGTGGTGCAATCTTGGCTCACTGCAACTTCTGCCTCCTGGATTCAAGTGATTCTCTGGACTCAGGCTCCTAAGCAGCTGGGATTACAGGTGCTCGCCACCATGCTTGGCTAATTTTTGTATTTTTAGTAGAGACAGTGTTTCACCATGTTGGCCAGGCTGGTCTAGAACTCCTGACCTCAGGTGATCCACCCACCTTGGCCTCCCAAAGTGCTGGGATTACAGATGTGAGCCACGGCTCCCAGCAAAAAACTCTTAAAATTGAGAACAGCACTTGGGTATCTGATAGAGCCTGCTTGTAGACCACAATGAAACTGTTGATGCATTGTTGATAGTATTAAAGAGGTTATTTGCATTCTTTTGTTTTGTTCAAGCACATACATACATCATTGTTCACATATGCAATGTGTGAATTGAGCAAGCTAGTGTGAGATGCATTCTCAAATGAAGCAAAGACCACTGTGTTTATTAGATCAGGAGGAAACTAGGTAATTTGGGGACATTAGACTGAAGAATAAGGGAGATTTAGTGTGTACTGTCTTGCATTCGCCACAGGAAAAATTAAGCAGAAACAAAAACTGCTGTCTTTCCAAAGCTTTCCAGGCTAATATATACTCAACGTAGCAATTAATACATCTTTTAAATCAGTTAAATTATTTATATTAATCTATTGTAAGAGTTTAAAATAATTATCTTATTCATTTACTAAACATGTATGTGAATATTTTTAACTTTAAAAATGTTGCATTAAACAATTAACAGTCCTTCAGGTGATCTTTAAATTCAAAGCTGGATGCAGTAGAATCCTAGATTTTAAAAACTATGTATACTCTGTTAGGTAGTTGTTATTTTCTGCTGTTAGGGAAACTATACAATCTTCTACAGACACTTCAAGTTGCTAGAGCAATACTCAGGCAGAAATTTATTTTGTAGGTTTTAATATATGGGATGCCCTTAAAAATAAGCATTGTTGTTAAAATTAAAATTCAGATTTGAAATAAAAAATTAAATATGCTAATATAGAAACCCATATTTTATCTGCCATATGTGTAGGGTAGAAGAAAATAGATAGCTAATAGTATAATAAAATAACAAAAGGGCTGCATAGACACTAAATTCCCTCTTGAGAAAAAAATTAGATGGCTTGAAGATTTTTTTTTTCATATCATTTCCTAACTAATACAAGAACATAAAGGCACAAATAGTTTGGCATGATTACTTTTGAATTTCACATATCTGCTTTCCAAAGCACAATCATGAATAACAGATATGCCCGACAATGCATGTTTATGTTATATAATTCTTTCAAACGGCTTTTGGTAATATGTCCATAGTATGCAAAAGCCAATAATTTTAAATTGCACATTTGTAAGTCTAGGCTAATACTAAACTTTTACACATTCTGAGATTCCCAACTGAATGGTTTTTCGAATAAAAATACTGAATTTCGTCACCCAAAAGCTGCTGAAGAAAGATTATAGCTACTGCAGAAAAGTATAAAATGTTGCAACTTCTGAATATTCTGAACTCTATCTTTCCTATCTATGGTTTTCCAAGTAGTCCAAAAGAAAGGCTGGATATTTATCAAGAAACACACACACACACACACACACACACACACACACACACACACACACATCTTTCTGCAGAGAAAATGGTTGTTGATTTTATCAAATAAATTCTCCCAGAATTCACTATTGCTCATAGTCCACTTATTTGAATATTGCTTATATTCCACTGATACAGATGTAAGTCTAAAATAAACATCTTTGCCATGAAAACATGAAAGTGAATCTGTGATTTAAGATTATTTACTGTTATTTCATATCCATGAATGGTTATTAATGATTTCTGGAAAGACAGAGAGAAGTATAAATATGGGAATATTGACATCATTAAGTGATCTCAAAGATGTAATGAACATTCTGCTTAATTGCCTTTAAAATGGTAATTAATCCCAAATAAAAATCATATTTAATTTGATATTAAAATAGGAGCTCATCTGTTAGCTTCTCCTAGGGAACATGACTGGTTAAAATATAATGCTTTTTGTATAAATATTGCCACAACCCTGGGCACAATAGATATTTAATGATTTTGATGCCTATGAAGACGAAGACAAGTAGGATGATGATATTATACTAACTCATAAAACAAATATTCAACATTTTTAAAAAGCTCTATATATACTTGTACATTCTCAGATGACAAAGTATGTTTGCATTTTGTATTTGTGTAATCAAACCACTTTACTACTAATGTAGTTTTCCATTTATATGAGATTTCTTTGTATTATATACCACTCACTGAAGGAAAACTAAGAAAACAATATAACGTCGTGTTAGGAAAAGAATAAAAATAAATAAGAAAAAATATAATGTAGCGCTAGAAAGAGAAGCAAATGTTATATTTTCATCAAACACCACATATTAAAAGTAAAGTTGTAGTCGATAACGTGAAATTTTAAAGATAAAATGTTAGCTTAATTATTTTTAATTGTAATACCTAAAATAATAACATAGAAGCATAAATAAAACTAAGGAATTAAATAAAACAAGGCATTGATGTTAACTAAAACAAGCATTTGTATACGGAAACATAGACTTAGCTTTAAACATAAACTTATATGGTTATAATCATATAAATTGATTCTTATATTAGCCAGACATTATTATCTTCGTAAGAAATTTTGAGAGTGAGGATGTTTGTATTTTTAGGAAGGAGAAGTAGTTACAGGAACTACGTGCTCCTGAATTGAAATATTTAATAACTACTTGAATTGAAACATTTCCTATTTTAGAAGTATTGAGGCAAATGCCACAAACAGTTGGAAACATCGACTTGTACATGAGGATTGAGTTGCTGATTTAGCTGTCTTCACTTCTCCTACCTGTAATATTTCTCTTGTTATTCCGACATACACATAAACATATTCATATTACCAGTTGTGACTAGATTGTGCAAGAACAGGGAATCTCTGTTTTGGTTATATGCTTTAAATCTTAATTTTAAAACAATATGCATATATTCCACAAAACCTTTTAAAATTAAAGACAAAAGACAAAATAAATAAAAAACAGAACTTGGATGTTGAAAACAGTGTAATCACTACAAAAAAGAACACAACAAATGAAAAAAATTCTTATATTTATTAAAAGTAAGTTTTATTTAAATTTTGTAAAAAATGAGTTTTGTGTGTGACTTTGGAAAAACACTGTCACTAACAAGAAAGGGGAGATGAATTAAGCCAAACTGCAGAATAGAATATGTGTACTGTCAATCTGTTTAAATGGCTAGTGGGAACTAAGAAAGGAAAAGAGATCTATGTGGTGCACCAAAATCTGTGAGGAGAAGAAGACACTCAGGCGCAGTGACTGATTGATTGGTCAATAACAGGTTGATGGTCAGACACTACCCACTTGGTAAGATAAAAGGAACAGAGAGAACATGTTGCAGAGGTAAGGTTGTAGGTAGAGAGACAGGTTTTTGTATAAGAATGAAGGTATCGACCAGTGTGGTAGTTCATGCCTGTAATCCCAGCACTTTGGGAGGCCAAGGTGAGAGCATCCTTTGAGGCCAGGAGTTCGAGACCAGACTGGGCAATACTGTGAAACCCCATGTCAATTACAAATACAAAAACATAGCTCGGTGTGGTGGTGCATGCCTGTAATCTCAGCTTCTCCAGAGACTGAGGCACAAGAATTGCTGGAACCTGAAGGGCAGAGGTTACAGTCAGCCAAGATCATGCCACTGCACTCCAGCCTGGGTGACAGAATGAGACTCTTTCTCAAAACAAAAGCAAACAAAGAAAACAAAAAAAGTCTTTGAAGTCTGTACATCTGAAAAAGGACTAGAATCCAGAATCTACAAGGAACTCAAACAAATCAGCAAGAAAAAAATCAAACAATCCCATCCAAAAGTGGACTAACAGACATGAATAGACAATTCTGTAAAGAAGATATAAAAATGGCCAACAAGCATATGGAAAACTGCTTAACATCATTAATTATCAGGGAAATGCAAATCAAAACCACAATGCCGTACCACCTCACTCCTGCAAAAATGGCCATGATAAAGCAATAAAAAAAATAGATATTAGTGTGGATGCAGTGAAAAGGGAACACTTCTGCACTGCTATAGTGGGAATATAAACTAGTACATCCACCATGGAAAGCAGTGTGGAGATTCCTTAGAGAACTAAAAGTAGAACTACCACTTGATCCAGCAATCCCTCTACTGGGTATCTACCCAGAGGAAAATAAGTCATTATATTCAAAGGATATTTGTACACACATGTTTATAGCAGCACAATTTGCAATTGCAAAAATATGGAACTAGCCCAAATGTCCATCAATCAACAAATAAAGAAGACATCTTTATGAAATACTACTTAGCCATAAAAAGAAACAGAATAATGGCATTTGCAGCAACCTGGGTGGAACCGGAGACTATTTTTCTAAGTTAATAATTCAGGAATGGAAAACCGAGTATCGTATCTTTTCAGTCATATGTGGGAGCTAAGCTATGAGGACGCAAAGGGATAAGAATGATACATTGGACTTTGGGGACTTGGGAAGAAGGGTAGGGGTGGCGAGGGATAAAAGATTACACATTAGGTACAATGTACACTGCTTATTTGATGGGTGCACCAGAGTCTCAAAAATCACCACTAAAGAACTTACTCATGTAACCAAACACCATCCGTTCTGCAAAAGTCTATTGAAATTAAATAAATAAGGAAAATAAAAAACACTATATTCTATTACTTTTCTGAGGCATATGATTTGGAGCTGTCTTCTGAGAGTCAGCATAGGGCATGTGGTTATGGATGCTGAGAGGAGAGAAAAACTGAAGGCTCCATGAAGACACACACTACTCATCCCATTCTTTGTTATCTCTGCAGTGTACCTCATGCCGTGCACATGAGTGATCACTAAATGGTTGTTGGAAGAGCATGTGAAGAGACAAAATATCCCTGAGGAAAAGAGAAAAACTAATTCTAACTGAACAAGCATGCAACTTTAGCAGGTTTTTTGATAACATTGAGCCTTCAATTCTTTTTTTTTTTTATTTTCTCTGTATTTTTCTTTTCTATCTTTATATAGGTCTTTCAAAGGTTCTGAAAAGTAAAAGGAGGGCCAGCTTCATGTAGAATCAATCCATGGACTTGCCTGGACCCTGCATACTCGGGAGGGCCAGAATTTGGTTTAGTGCTCTACTTTTACCATGTTGAAATCCTAAAGGATTTTTAAAGAAGGGATCCCACATTTTTGTTTTGCATGGGGTCCCAGTAGCACTATAGTCAGTCATCGTTGAGGTATCAAGAGCAGAAATGTTTCTTGCCATTGGAAGCTTATTTCCTTGTGGTATCCAGTTTTAAAATCAATACTATTTGCCTTACATTTTTCAACCAAGAATGTTTTCTGTGTTTTTCTACCATAACCTGTTTTGTGTCTTTACATCTTACCACATAAATATCATAAGCGCCACTATTATTAAATATAGATTTCCATTACACTGATGTTATATATTAGAGACTAATATCCTTAAAATATACTTAGCCAATATTTGAAGATTTTTTTTCTTTTCCACACATTTTTCCCATATGCGAATCTGTGTTTCTGAACTTTAAATTTTAACTTTTTGGTCACAAATCTTTCCGAGAAGAGGATTTAAGTTACAGAGTCTCTCCCCAAATACATGTATCATGTATATGATTATTACATACTGTAAGATATACTATTTGTTGGATCCCAATAGATAAGTTCACACTGAGAAAGTCCCTAAGCAGAAACATCCATTATTCCTGCTGATTATGTGCTTTTCTCTGCTTTATGCTTTATTCATTCTGAGTCCTCACTAAATAGGACACAACTATTAGGTTGGTGCAAAAGTAAATGTGGTTTTTGCCATTACTTTCATACCAACCTAATAATAAAATTTTCCCTAATTGACAATTCAATGAGAATGGGAGAATTTAAGTTCAAGGTTCATGTTTGAAGTTCTGAATTTCACCAAAGACAAATTTAAAGTAAAAAAAAGCACTTTAAAATCTATACCCCTCTCAACTTACCCAATTTATCTGCTAACTTTTTACCACTTGTAAACACTTACATTGCTCAGTATAAATACATTCCTCTTCAGAAAAGTCTGAGATTTGGAACTGCTGCTGTCTTGAAAAATATATTTCTACAAAGGGAATGGATTTGGGAGGGAAAGCTAAATCCTTGCTAAGGAACTGCATTTTGTCACATGCAATGATTTATTCTGTCAGGAAAATAGATTCTATGAAGTACTGTAAGCCCCGTTGGCAAGGAAATTCATTTAGTCAAAAACTTTAATCTATCCTGGTGACAAATTTTTCTCTTTAGTTTATTGCTTAAAAATTGAGTTTTATAACTTCTATTCACTTTTGCAAAAAAGGTCTGTCATATTATGACATGATAATCTTGGGTCACAAAAATATTTGTTCACTATATAGGAATTAAGATTTCGTATATTTAAAGTGAATAGTTAGCTTTGATGTAAATATGTATTCTCCTCTAAAATACGTAACACTTTAGTTTTCTACTTATCAATAATTTATCTCTAAGGCTGCAACTCTTGAAACAACCACAATATTCTTTAATGACATAATGGATTTTTTATGCTAAAACTAAATTTTCATATGCCGTTAAACAAAAGAAAGTAAAATTATGCTCTTGAAGTTGCATTTTTTCCCCTAAGGGCACAGTACTTTTATCTATAGGATAAGTTTTAAATGTATTGGGTTGGTATTCTAATTCAGGAAGCCTTTCGAGACTACTAGTACCCTCATTTCTTTTTCTATTTCTGAGCTAATTTAGAAGGCTTGTGTTCTTTACATGGAGATAATATAATAAATTATAATAAAATTGTTTTTCTCTATTATTACATGCCTTTATTTGAAGGATTTAGAACAGTTTTCTGAGTAGAGGCCTACAGGTTTTATCAGACTTCTAAAAGAGCCTGTAAAACAAATAAACAAAAAATTAAGAACCTCTGCTAGAAAATGTCCCTTTAGCAGTAAGCTTGTGAAATGGCTACTGTTCATGTGCTTATGTAGACATCAAAGTCATTTACATGTTGCACTGAATTAAGTCTTTGTTCTTGGCTCAAAGAAGACCATAACTTTATACGTGATGTGATAAACATTTTCTTTCTTTTGGGGTTTGCAGCATGGAGTCTCTCAGCATATATAGCCATATCAATGGAAGTTATGTCTTGAGTTTAAACATCCAGGCCAATAATATTGTTTATCTTTGCCCTGATTTGTCTTATTTTCATGCAGGGTCTTCCGTTTCTTAGGGTCTGGCAAGGCAAGCCTCAGCCCTTTAGGATTTGTCTCCTGGCTGCATAATGCCACTGAATCATTTTCTCCAGTACTCATGGGTGTCGTTAAGAAAGGACTGGAGATGAGTTTCATGATACCATCCCATTAAATCTTTTTAAAATCTAACAGGACCTTCCATTTGCAGGTGTGTCTGCTCCGCTAAGAGAGTTGTCAGATACCAGGAAAATAATGATGCTCTAGACACTATTCCTGCCTCCAGAACAATTTCCTATGCCAGACAGATATCTCATCTTTTTTTTTTTTTTTTTTTTTTTTTTTTTTTGAGGCGGAGTCTCGCTCTGTCAACAGGCTGGAATGCAGTGGTGCAATCTCGATGGCTCACTGCAACCTCTGCCTCCCGGGTTCAAGTGATTCTCCTGCTTCAGCCTCCTGAGTAGCTGGGACTACAGGTGCATGCCACCATGTCCAGCTAATTTTTGTATTTTCAATAGAGATGGAATTTCACTATGTTGGCCAGGATGATCTCGATTGATCTCTTGACCACGTGATCTACCTGCCTCGGCCTCTCAAAGTGCTGGGATTACAGGTGTGAGCCACCGCGCCTAGCCTCATCATACTTTTTGTAGACAGGCTTGTATTAGGACACACAAAACATCAAGTTTTAAAAAAGGGCCATCTTGTTTTAAAATTAATATTTGATAGTAGAAAAAAAGAAGAACGCATTAAATTTTCTGTGGGCTTGCAGTCCACTGTTTAAAAATTGACTGGGCCTCAAGCACTCTAAAGCCCATGTTGGTTAAGCCTAACTGCTGTGAGGTGCCTACTATTACTATCTTTAGACTCTGCTAGGGCTAGGCACAATGGCATGCTCTTCTATGAGATGCTGGATACTTACCTAAGAACTGAAATAAAATACTGATATTTGCAATAGCAGTTTGGGAAAATGCTCAGAAACTTTCTTCAAGATGAACTGATAGTCATTTATTCAACTATTTCCTACTCCAAACTCAGATTGCCATATTGCACTGGAACTATCCAAGGTCATACTGTCTATGTGTAACACATCAATATATCAGTTCACATACCACTATGTTACCTGGGACCTTGACCTAGCTGGAACTCTGGCAAGCTACTGAAGGACCATACACCTCCATTACACTGATTTTCTAGCATCACACTTACCAGTTTCCCCTTCATAGTTGCTGTGTCTTTGGCTAGCATATTAAGAGTTGCACTCACACTGGAGTAAGAGATTTATTTTCTACCAAGTTGTGTGAAACCCCAAGACCTTTAAAAGTGTGGTTGCTGGCCAGGTGTAGTGTCTCAGCCCTGTAATCCCGTACTTTGGGAGGCTGAGGTGGGCAGATCATGAGATCAAGAGATGGAGACCAAGCAACATGATGTAACGCCGTCTCTACTAAAAATGCAAAAATGAGCTGGGCGTGGTGGCCTGTGTCTGTAGTCTCAGCTACTCAGAAGGATGAAGCAGGGGAATTGCTTGAACCTGGGAGTCGGGGGTTGCAGTGAGAGGCCAAGATTGCACCACTACATTCCAGACTGACAGAGCGAGACTCCATTTCAAAAACAAAAAGAAAAAATGAAAAAAAAGAAAGTGTGGTTACTTTAATATTCAAGGAGAACTTTCCATATGATGAGGTCTTGATTCTTTACTCAGAGATAAAAAAATGGACAATTCTGATTCAGTTGGAATTACCAACATGATTACCACTGTACCTCAATTTGTTTTGTAAATTTGGATAAGAATAGCACCTATTCTGCAGGGTTATTCCAAGGATTAAATAAAATAACATTTGTAATATTTTTAGAGAAGTGCCTGAGACATGGTTAAGTCCCTTATTATTGTTGGCTTTGTTGTTTCTGAATTATTTTAGTTGTTATCATTATTTGTTATTATTATTTAGTCTCATGACCATGGGATATGCTAGACCAATGTCATATGTTATTGATGTGATTAAATTGGTTCTACAGAACACTACAACCTTGTCAGTATCAAAGGATGTGTTTAGTAATGAACATGGCTTTCCAGGTAGGCCATGATAGCACGACATTGGTGGTGTGACTTTGGACTTAGACAGTGTCCTGATGATATATCAACTTTGAGTATGAATGTTGTGCGTGGCATTTAAGTTTGTTCTTATTGTCTGTTAAACATCATTGTGACTTACTTCCCAGACAAACTTCTTACCATTCTAGATTCAGAGAAAGTACATTCTGTAGCATTCATGCCATAATAAATTCAGAAAAGATGTTAGGCTTGAGGAAGAGAGGTATGGGGACCCACGGGCAATTGAGACAATAGGATATTTCCTGTTCTTTAGTCATAATTGTTGTTTTCTCCAGAGCAACCCTGGCTTATATTTATGGTTTTCTAATCAACTGTAGAAATTTAATTTTTTGAACAGTTACACAGTTACGCATAACCTGATTAAATTTATAAATGTCTATTTTATTTTCCCATGCTCCGAGATTCCTTTATAATTCTGATGTTTTCTGCCTTTGTAATATGATCAATATTTGATTTTGTTCATGTCATTAATTTGAAAGACAATTTTATTTGGAAAGTACTTTTGTTTCCGGGTTCATGAGTTCAGGGGAGACTTCAATTCTCCTGAGAGGATGTTTCTCCAGGTTCTTGGTCTATCACTCTCCAAGAATGGGAGAGGAGATCACTGCACTGTGCACAGTAAATGCCAGACTCAAAAGTATTTGTAGAAAGTGATTTATTTAAGTAAAGGAAGACAAATAGGAGAAGGAGAGAGAAAGAAACAGCTAACTTTCACATCAAGTGAGAGAATCCAGACAGATGGAATCCAGGAGAGGAACGCAGCTTCCACACTGAATGGAGGGGAATAGAGAGAGAGATGGAGTTCAGGAGGGGAAGACAGGCTTCAATGAGAGAGTGTGGAAGGGAACCCCAGAGGGGAAATCCAGGAGAGAGAAAGATGGCTTCCACGATGGGTGTCTTCGTGGAAGGGATCCAAACATGGAGTCTAAACGGGTGTGGAAGAAGAGGACTTTGAACCTGGGAGTAACCCCCACCCTCTCTAAGACCCAGGGCCAATGAAAGGAGTTCCTTAAAGCTTCCACTGGAGTGGTTGACTTTTGACCCTTTCCAGCGCCCGCGAAAATTAAAACAGGGACCACTGTTAAATCTCCCGAATGGAGAGACATGGGAGGGGGGCATGGCGCTGGGAAGTCCTTGCCCTTAAAACTACACCCCCTTTGGACCCAGAAAGAGAATACATTCCTTTACGTTGTGTTTTGGTACTAAGATTTAGGGCTTTAACTAATATGTATAAATCTATATATTGTCCTTATACACCTCATTCATGACTCTGGTAATATCTTTTATAACTTTAGTTTACTTTAAATATATCTTTCTAAACCAATTTCAATTGAAAGAAAAATTATTAAGTCTCTATGTAGTCATGTTTTCTGTTCACTGCTTGCATTAATTTTGTAAATTCATTTATTCTGAAGTTTTGGCTTTGGTCTATAATAGTCAAGGTTAAATTGCATTTTTTAAATAAGACATTTTATCTTTCTGATTACTATACACATCATTGTTTCTGGCTTTTAACCATAATCACACACATCAATATCATCACTTAAGCTGAAGTGTATCTTCAGCTTTATTAAATGCACTGTGGTAATTATTTTATACAAAAGCTTCAAAATTTACAGACTCTTTTGTTTGTTTAATTTTTCCTTATCTAGGCTTTCCATGGGAATAGTAGCAGAGACACATTTCACAATGACTTGCCCAGTGGCAATGTGTATCTGTCAACTTTATTAGAAACAATAATTTGGTAAAATATATCTTGAGAATTGAGCTCTCGAAAGATACTCTACTGTCACTTAATTGTGTAGAAGACATATAAAACATAACCTCATTTTCCATTTTTAATCTTTTTGTTTGAGACAGAGTTTCACTCTTGTGGAGTGCAATGGCACGATCTCATCTCACCACAACCTCTGCCTCCTGGGTTCAAGTGATTCTCCTACCTCAGCCTCTCCTGCCTCAGCCTCCAAAACAGCTGGGATTACAAGCTTGCACCACCATGCCTGGATAATTTTGTACTTTTAGTATATATGGCATTTCTCCATATTGGTCAGGCTGGTCTTGAACTCCTGACCTGAGATTATCTGCCTACCTCTGCGTCCCAAAGTGCTGGGATTACAGACATGAGTCACCGCACCTGGCCTCTTGTTTCATGTAAGTAAATGCTTACTTAATTCGAAAAAAATATACTTCCCAAATTGTTGTTTGTTAATCTTTCTAGGGAAAAAAAAATCTACTTTTTTATGCCACTAATATACATCTATTTGTGTTTGAGAAAAATTCCTATATGTAGGCATATTTTTCCACAAGTTATTATATAGTTTAATATTTGAATATCAGTCAAGGTGTTCTATAATATCAACAGATAAATTTAATAAAAACTATCTAGTTATGTTAACTGATGCAGAAAAATATTTTGACAAAATTCAATACTCGTTGATGGAAAAATCTCTCTGGTAAATAGGAATAGTGATGAACTGCCTCAAACTGGTAAAGAATATTTAAGAAATCTATAGGTAACATTATAATTAATGAAGAATAACTGAGTTATTTTTTTCCCCTAAGATTAGTAACAATGTCTGTTAGCAGTAGTCTCTGCTTTCTTTGTCCTGAAAATGTCTCATTTCCCTTCATTCCTCAATAGCATTTTTGCTTAATATAGAATTCGGGGCTGATAGTTCATGTAGTAGTTGAAAATTATTATGCTGTTTTAGTCTAGGTTCCATGGTTTCTATTGAAACCTGTCATTTGAATTATTCTATAGGTAATGAATCAGTTCTTTCTGCCTGCTTTCAAGATTTTTATTTTGTTTCTTAGTTTTCACACATTTAACTGCAAATGTTTATTAGCATGGATTTGTTGAAGTTCATGTTTGAAGTTTACTAAAATTCTTAAATCTACGGCTTTATGTCTTTATGCTAAATTTGTGATATTTTCAGCTATTATTTTGTTTGAGTTCTTTTTGACTCCAGTGGCACGAATGTTAGAAACTTGTATAATTCGACATGTTCCTAAAACTCTGCTTAATGTTGCTCAACATATCTCTATGGTTAATTTCCATTTTTTTGTCTTTAATTTCACGGATACTTCCCTCTATCTTTTCCATTTTGTTGTTGAGGCGGAATGGAGGTTATATTTTGTCTGCTATATTTATCAGTTTTAAATTGTGTCTTTATAATTCCTACTGATTTGACGAGAGTTTAGTTTTTTTCTGTAGAGGGAGTCTCTCTCTGTTGCCCAGGCTTGAGTTCAGCGGTGCTACCTCAGCTCCCTGCAACCTCTGCCTCCCAGGTTCAAGCGATTCTCCTGCCTCAGCCTCCTGAATAGCTGGGATTACAGGTGTGCACCACCATGCCTGGCTAATTTTTGTATTTTAAGTATAGACAATGTTTCACCACTTTAGTAAGGCTGGTTTTGAACTCCTGGCTTCATGATCTGCCCACCTCGGCCTCCCAACGTGTACTGGGATTACAGGCGTGAGCCACTGCACCTGAGATTTTGTACCTTTACATTTGTTTTAAATGTTTTCATAACTTCTGACTCAAATATTCATACATTGCCTACTTGGAAATTTTTTGTCAGATATTTCTGACATCTGGGTTATCCCCATGTTCACCTCTGTTGATTAGTTTTTCTCATTCAAGTTGAGATCTTCATTTTTCTTTGTAGCATGAATGACTCTTAAGTGAACTCTGGACGTTTTTTGTGTTACATTATGAGAATCTGGTTCTTCTAAAATACTGTTTCACCTTCATGTTCAGACACTATTTTTAAAGGAGAAGGGGTACTAGTTGCTGCCATGTAAGAGAGTAATTCTAATTTCTCCTTTTGACTTTTGTTGGCACATGAGTTGGAGAGGAAATCCTCGTTTATCGCTTGGTGAGAGTGGGAACTCAGGCTCTCCACTGGGTCTCCACTAATATTCCCCTGGCTGAGAAGGCAAAGGCCACCATGTTATTCTTCCCTGCTTGGCCTTCATTGCCATTATAAGGACAGGGGGTCCTGAATAACACTAAGCACTTATACAATCTTGACATTTCACTAGACCTGGACTAAAATTATCCCACTGGGCAGAGAGAAATACCTTGTATCCTCTGAGTAGGGTCTGAAATCTAAGCACCCCGGAGGGCCTCTGCTAGCACTGCATGATGGAGCACTTCTTGCTGCTAGGTGAGGAAGCAAGTCTCATCTTCCTCCTCAGTCTACTCTGATACCGCCCCTGTGCAGTGTGTGGATGTGTCTTTACAGCCTGTTGAGTGTGGAGTAGGCTCTCTACTCTAGCTTTCATTGGCAACTTTCTGGTTTGCTGGCTTCTCCTTTATTGTGATTTAGACAGAAGAGGCAAAGGCCAAAGCCAGGGAACTCACTGCTCTGTCACTTCTCCAGTTGCAAATTCCCTGGCCACTTTTTCTTCTCTCCATATTCAAGAGTCTCCTCATGTTTGTTTTCTATGCAACATCTAGATTTTTTAGCTCAGTTTTCTGAAAGAAATAGAGAAAAACATGTCTCTCCATATTTCTATAAATAGAATTTGGAAGAATATTTTCATTTGTAAACTTTTCTTATGAGAATTAGCTATAACCTTTTATTAAGAGTGAAATGATATTTTTACCCAACAATAAAAACTATGGACTTATTAGTGGACAGGGTAAGATGGTAGCAAGATTTAGATAGGAGAATCAGAGGAAAAACAAAGGGTTCTAAATAACTGAGACTGGAGGCAGTAAGACTGGTTCTCAACTAATATTTAAGAAAATATTGGCTGGGCGTTGTGGCTCATGCCTGTAATCCCAGCACTTTGGGAGGCTGAGGCGGGTGGATCACGAGGTCAAGAGATTGAGACCATCCTGGTCAACAAGGTGAAACCTCGTCTCTACTAAAAATACAAAAATTAGCTGGGCATGATCGTGCATGCCTGTAGTCCCAGCTACTCGGGTGGCTGAGGCAGGAGAATTGCTTGAACCCAGGAGGCGGAGGTTGCGGTGAGCCGAGATCGTGCCATTGCACTCCAGTCTGGGCAACAACAGCGAAACTCTGTCTCAAAAAAAGAAAAAAAAAAAGAAAAAAAAAAAAAAAGAAATATTGAGTGCCAATTTGGGGTAATGAAGAGTGCTTGATTGGCACAATAGAGAGAAGGAAGGTTATATTTGGGAGTCAGCATGAAGTTTTATGAACATAGTACAGAATAATAATATCATGAGAGGTAAAATAAAGTGAAAGGAAAGACTCCTTGTAAAATTTTAATTACTAGAACTTGTTTTATGGATGTCAGTAATTTTTCTCACCAATCCCACCCATTTTACCCTATACACAAACTATTCTTTGATATAGCTATCCTCTTTTTATATATGTTATTCTATGTCTATGCTCTGTGGGAAATGAGGTGAATGATTCAATTTCTCAGAGACAGTTCTGTAAAAAATGGGATGAGATATAGTACAAAGTGGGCTAACAGTGTTTTTTTTTTTTTGAAATTTTGGAATTACAATTGTAAAATTAATAAAGATACATACATATAGACACACACATATAGATATATATATATACTTGTTAATATTTATATATTTATATTTTATAAATAAATATATATTAATATATTGTAAATATATATTTAATTGAAAAATATGTATATATATATAGAGAGAAACCACAATCTCTGCTGAGTTCTTAACAATAGAGGCTATGTAAAACAGAAATAATTGAAGCAAAGCACACCTGCATTCTAAGTAATAAAGCACTCTCTGAAATAAGTTCAAGACTCATGCAGCCTTGAAACGAATGTGTGACAAACAATACAGCTCCTGACTCACCAGCTTTTAGGGCAATTGCTTTAGAAGCCACATTTTAATTATTGCTGTGGCTTCTACAACATGAGTCTGCTTATGGAAATTATATTATTTTTAAATGTTAACAAAACTCTCACATTTGGGTAAACGTTATTCTCTGTATCTTCAGAATTGGAGATACCAAATGGTATTTTTCATGTTACCACTTGACTTTTGTTAATGAGATTTTAATTGTAATGATCAATCTTTTTATTTTTGAAAGTTTATAAATAGATTTTTTAACAAGGAGAGATCCAATATTTGTTTGCAATTTCTTATCACATAAGGCAATTCACTTAAAGAAATAAAAAATTAGGTGAGTGACAAAAAACACAGTGGAGACAAACTTCCAAGAATATTTGTTAAGTCAGCTCAGGAAAATGTATATGAAAACAATGGCAAGATAGTAACTTGTATATGGTTAAAATTAAAAAAAAAATAATTCTAAAAAATGAAATATTAAAAAATTAAAGTGAAGTATTGCAAGTCTAGCTATTTAAGATTGGTAAGCTGGCAGGGCATGGTGGCTCATGCCTGTAATCCCAGCACTTTGAGAGGCTGAGGTGGGTGGATCATGAGGTCAAGAGATCGAGATCGTCCTGGCCAACATGGTGAAAATACATCTTTTCTAAAAATACAAAAGTTAGCTTGATGTGGTGGCACACACTTGTAGTCCCAGCTACTAGGGAGGAAGAGGCAGGAAAATCACTTGAGCCAGGGAGGCGGAGGTTGCAGTGAGCTGAGATTGCGCCACTGTACTCCAGCCTGGTGACAGAGCAGAGCAAGACTCTGCCTCAAGAAATAAAAAATGGTAACCAAGGGTAACAGAAATTCTCTAGGAGACTGTTGCTGAGAAAACCACCTTAGGCTCAGAACGCTCATGGATGTCTAGGTTTTGCTAGAGAAGAAATGCAGAAAAGCTTTACTCTAATTTTGAAATAGAGTATTAAAATGAATACAGTTAAGCTTTGAATACCAATGGGAAAAAAATAAAATTAAATAAAAATCAATTATCTTAGTACAGTAAAAAGTCTGTTTTTGGAAAATAAATCATAAAATCATTAATCACGTAGTAAGAGATACTAGCAGAAGGAAATTCTGGTTCGAATTAGGCCATCTCTGAACTCCAGACAGTGATACTGTGTGACTGTGCAATTGTAAATATATGGTAAGGACCAAGAATGCTTGCTTAGAGCAGAATTGTTATGTAGTTGATATGGCATATGTGATTTCATAAGGATTGTTGAACTTATACTCACAGATCTTTTGGCATGACTCACGACTCCCCTACCCCTCCTCTTTTTGTGATACTCTGGGACACACTTAGGGGAAAATTTTGCTTGGAGCTAAAAATAGCATCATGCTTTCTTGGAAACCCTAGGCATGTCACAATTTTAGTTCTCTTTACCATTACTATGTTCATTAAAGATATATGTCTGTATTTCCCCAATCTACAAAAATTTTTGGAGCTGTATTTTGACTTGCGACAGCCTTCTATACTTCTGATGACATAATCATCACTATAAAAGAAAAAAATAGATACTTGTAATTCCATTCATTTTTTAAGTTGTACAACTTCCATGTGGTCATTTTTTTTTTTTTTTTCTAATTACCAACTTTTACTGGTAAGGAACTGTGTCAGAAAGAAAGTTAAATACAATTTTGTAGTGGTCATTCTGCAAATTGGCTCTCTCTACCCAGCAAGCCCTGTGTTTGTATTTAGAATGCATAGAATCAGGATTTTTAAAAATGTACCAAACTATTCAACATGAGATGAATGGCTTCATGTGAACAATTATTTTAACTGTTTATATTTCTATATTTATGTGTGACATGCTCCCATAAAAAGAGTACTCAAGAAAAAATATTGCAGTTGAGATAGACACTTTAAACCCGGTATCTGTAATTAGAATTGTTAGAATTGTTAAACCAGGCTGTTTTAATATAGCAGAATGAACTGAGGTGGCTACTGGAACAAACTGATTTACTCATGATGTCAGGTATAATAGTAAAACTAAAGAACACATTATAAAATTCTGAATTGTGACATTTGATCTCTTTGGCCTCTATCTGTAAAAGGTAATTTTATTTTCCAAAAAGAAGATAAAAATTAGTTATTTTTAAATTAGATTTTACATCAGTCACAGTAACTTCTTCTGACCTCATCAAATAGTATCAGGCTGGACAACATCCAATTGCAAAAAAAAATGTTATTGCTTAAATATACCATGTATTATGAAGTGTTTCAACATCAAAATTATTATAGATACCTCATAAATTATTATAGACAACCATTTTATAAAATTCAAATCAAGCCACTTTCTCAGAAAAGATAGAAATACAAATTGAATGTTTGCTCCAGTCAGCTCAAAAAGGTCTTAAGAGAGCTTTTTTTTTTTCCATGTAAGGTCACTATTATTCCAGAATTTAAAATTTAAAAATCATTTACATAGATCCAAATATAGGCAAGGAAAACGTTTACCTTACTAATATAACAGCTCTCACTTGATGATTGATGGTAGTAGAGAAAACGTATTCGGAAACTTCAAGAAAAAAGGAAAGTCTTCAGATACGTCAAATGTTTAAAAGTGGTAAAGGACAGTTGCTAGACAGTCTTTAATGACATTTTATAATAAAAAGCCTACCTCTTTTACTTTACTGACAATGTAGAATTCGTTAGTTTGTTGCCCAGGCTGGAGTGCAGTGGCGTGATCCTGGCTTACTGCAACCTCTGCCTCCCAGGTTCTAGCAATTCTCCTGCCTCAGCTTCCCCAGTAGCTGGGATTGCAGTGCGCACCACCATACCTGGCTAATTTTTGTATTTGTAGTAGAGACGGGGTTTCACCATGTTGGCCAGGGTGGTCTTAAACTCCTGATCTCAAGTGATCTGCTCACCTCGGCCTCCCAAAGTGCTGGGATTGCAGGCGTAAGCCACTGGCCTTGCCCTTTCATTGTAGACCTCTCTTTTTATAAACCCCTCTTCTACCATGCTTTTGTTCCATGTAGTTGTTCATCCATCTTTCCCAAACCACTTCCTATTGCTGGTGCATCGTTTCTCACTTGAGCTCTAGCAAATGTTTCTAGCTGCCTTCCTATGTTTAGTTCATCTCGCCTCCTCCATTACACCTACTTCATTTCTCTCTTCAATCCTCAGTTTACATTCTCAGAGTAACTTTTCAAAATATAAGCTACCAGGCTACAATTCCTTCCAACAACTTTCAAAGACCCCTAACAACCTGCCAAAGCCTGAACACTTAGATGCTGGAATGAAAATAGTCAGGTGATAAAGTGATGTTGAAGATAAAGGATAAAATTAGTGCATCAAGGTCTCAAAGAATTGACAGTTTTTAGAAAAAAATGTGAAGCCTTAGGAAGGAGTGAAAAAATACTTTTAAATATACTTTAGGATATATAGTAACAAACTTCCTTAAGCACATGAAATAATGAGAGTTAATAAGGCCCCTTTCTTTCCCTGAAATCTTTCACAATTAGGAGGATGACAAAAATGTATTCAGTTTGACAGGTGCTATATAATCAGGTGGGTATGAGGTTGAAAGTACAAATGGATGACAGCTCAATTTGAACTAAAGTTGTCAATAAACAATTGTCCTTAAGAGGCAAAAACAATGTGACATTTTGATTTTAACTTCAAGGATGATAAAGACTGTCTGGGAGACCAGGTGCAGTGGCTCACGCCTGTAATCCCAGCACTTTGGGAGGCCAAGGTGGGCAGATCACAAGGTCAGGAGATCAAGACCATCCTGGCCAAAATGGCAACTGTCTCTACTAAAATTAAAAAAAAAAAAAATAGGTGGGCATGGTGGTGCAAACCTGTAGTCCCAGCTACTCCGGAGGCTGAGGCATGGGAATCCTTTGAACCCAGGATGTGGAGATTGCAGTGAGCAGAAATTGCACCACTGCATTCCAGCCTGGTGACAGAGTACGATCCTGTCTCAAAAACAAACAAACAAGAAGAATGTCTGGGCATACAGCAAAACACATTTTCAACTGTTACTTAAGGGCGCGCTTGTATCTCTTTCCAGATCCTTGATGTTTCCACATTAACTGTGGTGTTGTAGACTGAATTGTGTCACCCCAAATGTATATGATGAAGCCCTAACCTTGAATGTGGCTGTATTTGGAGATAGGTCCTTTTAATAGGTAATCAAAGTTAAATAAGGTAATAAGAGTGGAATTATAATGTCGTATTACTAATGTCCTTGTGAGAAGAGGAAGAGATACCAGGGCTGCATGCTTACAGAGAAAATGCTATGCGAGGAAAAAGAGAGAAGGTGGTTCCTGCAAGCCAAGAATAAAGACTTCAGGATAAACCAAACCTGCCAACACTTTGACTTCAGACGTCTATCATCCAGAACTGTGAGAAAACAAATTTATGTTGTTTAAGTTACTCAGTCTGTAGCATTTTGTAAAGATAGTCCTAGCTGGCTAATACAGATTTTGGTAACATAAAGTAGGGTGCTGCTGTAACAAATCCTAAAAATATGGAAATGGCTTTGGAAATCAGGGTTGAGTAGAAGCTGATAGAGTTTTGAGGTGCATGTTAGAAAAAGGCCAGTTTGCCTCAAAGACACTGATAGTAGAGATATGGACATTAATGGTAATTCTGGTGACATTTTATTCCGAAATGAGGAACAAATTATTAGAAATTAGAGAAGACTCCATCTATGTTATAAAGTGGCAAAGAGCTTTGCTGAATTGTGTTCTAGTGTGTTGAGGGAAGTAGAAGTTCAAAGTGAAATTTGATGCTTAGTTAAGCAGAAAGAGATAACAGTTCTCAAGTGTAAAACCTAGCAATGCTAATTCCGTTAAATCTTAAGGCTGGCAAATAATCCTCTTTGGTTCTACAGCTCACATTCCAGTCCCTCTGGAGTCACCCTCATGACTCTATGGGATTGTTCTAGCTTCAGCTCAGCAGGCACTGCCCGCTTGGCTCTGCAAGGATCCTGCCCACAGAGATCTCTTCTGGGTGCTTAGGTCCTGCCCTTTGAAACAGAGGTGAAGACAGCCTTGTCTCCTGGACTGGTATACTCCGGACCTGTCAGAATCACTTTTGGCAACTTTCTTTGTTTTTCTGTATGAATAGTGCAGTTGAATAGTTCTGTGACATTATCTTCTATAATCTGCAAAATCCAACAGCCTTCCTTCATCCCTTCCCACTTGCAGTGTTCTCTTCAGTTCAAATCGGCAGTGTCTCTGCTTGTATAATCCCATCTCTGTTCCTGGCTTCAGCGGAGATGGCTGATTCAGTGAGTTGCACCCATGACCTCTTCGTTAAATGATTATTCAGGCATACCATTAGAGTTTTCTTTCAAACAAGTTTTTTTTCTGATATTTTAAGTGGCTATGGCCATGGAGAAATTTACAAGTCTTCAAAATATGGATTCTTTTTGCTTAATAATTTCTTCTTTAATTCTTCTATCTATTCTTACACTTTGCTAAAAGCCATTAGGAGAAACCAAAGTGTTTTTGTTATTGCTGTTAGTTGTTGGTTTTGTTTTGGTTTTCAGTGAGCACATTAAAACTCTCCCAGCCTTCCTATCACCCAGGTCCAAATCTACCTTCACACTTTCAGGTGTTTGTTACAGCAGGATCCCACTTCTGGTACCAAAATTTGTCTTAGTCTACTAAGGTTGCCATAACAAAATACCACAAATTATATGCTTAAGTAAAATAAATTTGTTTTTTCATAGTTCTAAAGGCTCAATGTCCACCATCCAGGTGACAGCATTCTTTTACTCATGGCTCTCTTCCTCTGTAATCAAAGCCGACAAAAGTGGATTGTATCCTTCTCAAATCACTTCAATCTGTCTTCTCTTTTGTCTCCATCTTACACTTTTAAAGAGTCTTGCGATTATATTTGGCACACCTGGATAACCATGAGTAATTTATCTCAGTGTCAGCTAATAGCAATTTTTATTCTATATGCAATCTTAATTCTTCCTTTTCTTTGCCATGTAGCACCATGTTCCAGGGATTTGGGTGAGGAAATACTTGAGAGACCATTATTCTGCCTACCACATTCACAGTCCCAGACAACTTCAGGAGGAGAGGAGAATAATATAATTATACCTCAATTTTACAACTTTAGATAGATTTTCTTCAAATTACCTTCGAAAATGCTGTTTCTTGTGGGAGCAAAGAGAAAAATGCAGTGGTTCAATATCATGGGGTTTTAAGAATAAGGGAGTTTCTGTTTTATAATAGTGATGAAGTCCTGCCATGTTTTCCAGACTGGTCTAGAACTGTCTCACTGAAACAATCCATCCACCTTAGGCTCCCAAAGTGCTGAGATTACAGGCATTAACCACCAAGCCTCTCCTTTTTTCTCCTTCTTCTTCATACAGCTGCTAATAACCAAACTGATCAGATTGTATATGGTAGTCATTAGAAAACAAATCAGGGTTTTGGGAAATCACAGAACTGCCCTATCTAACCTTAGGCAAGACAATTGATAGTTCAGAGCTGGTTTTCACATCTATAAAAGTAAAATAATAAATACTGCCCTACATAGGCATAGGGCTTTATGAAGAGAAACAAATGTATAGAGAGGAACTCTAAAATACGAAAAGATGAAGGCAAATATATAGTTATGCAATTAATATTTGTTCCTTGCCTTTTTGGGAATAAAGATATGGGAAGGTGTTTTTTAACCTTCTTGTGGTCATATTTCCAGAAAATTGACAGCACAGGCATGCATTTATTTCTGATTGACTACAATTTAGAGTTAGCAAAATCTTTATTTTATCTAGTATGAGGCATCCAGCAAATTAAGGTAATATTATGGGCTAAATTTTGTCCCCCTTGAAATTGACATGTTGTGGTCGTAATATAAAATAAAGCACAATCACGTACTTTAGAACATGATTATGTTTGTGATGAATGGGAAACTTGGACACAAACATGTACAGAAGCAAGACAGTGTAAAGACAAAGAGAGAAGTCATCCATGTATAGGCCAAGGAGAAAAGCCTGGAACAGAGCCTTCTCTTATCGTCCAAGGAAGAAACTAACTTTGCAAACACTTTCTTCTCAAACTTCTAGTGTATTAGTCTATTTTCACACTGCTATAAGGAAATAACCAAGACTGTGTAATTTGTAAAGAAAGAGGTTTAATTGACTCACAGTTCTGTGTGGCTGGGAAGGCCTCAGCAAACTTACAATCATGCTCTTTACAGGGCAGCAGGAGAGAGAATGAGTGCCAGCAGGGGAAATGCCAGATGCTTAAAACCACCAGATCTCATGAGAACTCACTCATTATCACAAGGAAAGCATGAGTGAAACTGCCCCTGTGATTCGGTTACCTCCCGCCAGGTCCTTCACATGACACATGGGGCTTATTGGGATTACAATTGATGAGATTTGTGTGGGGACACAGCCAAACCATATCATCCAGCCTCCAGAATTATGATAAAATAAATTTCTTGTTTAAACCACCGAGTCTGTGGTACTTTGTTATGGTTGCCCTAGCAAATTAATATAGCTAATGACAAGGCGACTGCTGTATATATTGCACCCATATGGGGCAGTTAACTTTGTAAACATTGATGATTATTCTTTTCACGTATGCCACAAAGTAATAATGCCCAAATAGGTGTTTATTTTATGTAAAGTTCTCTATAGGCATTATGTGGATATCAGTTATATAAATCACCAGCTTCTACATTGAAGATGCATATGATGTAGTACATGGGATTAATGTATTTTTCTCTGTTGCCTTTATCTCAGAACAAAATATGGGAGCATCCTATCACATACTATGGCCAAATAGTGATTGTGCAGTGAAAGATTACACAGGTCAACACTAATGGCATTCAGAATAGTGAGGAGAGGATGGTGAGGTATCACATCCTGCCACTTACTTGCCTCTGAATATGACAATTAAAGTGATTTCATTGAGGGACTGCCAATGACTCCACTATAAACAAAAATCCCATGGCTTTTTGCAAGCATTTTTTATGAAGGATGATTTTTTAAAAGTCTCATATCTTATGTAAAGGCAGCAATAGCTTCTATTTTGGCATATACTAAATATAAGCATGTAATAAAACACATTTTAAATATAATGTGATATGTATATGTAATACCATGTATATTAAAGAGATGCATTTCTTAGCTGAGAAGTGATTTTTAAAATTAATAATCTAGAAAGTTTTTTCCTTTTTTTAAGGAAAAGGATTTGAGGTGGGAGTGAGATTTGAGGAAAACCTCTAAAGGAAGCTAGTTACAAAAGACTGTGATTCCATATATATGAAATGTCTGGAATTAGCAAATCTATAGACAGGACATAGTTTAGTGGCTTTCTAATGCCAGGAAAGGGGTTTGAGGGTTATGACTAAGAGGTAAAAACCTTTTTTTAGGTAATTAAAAATTGCAAAAATTGATAGTGGGGAGAGATGCACAACACTGTGCGTGTATTAAAAGACGATTAACTGCATACTTTAAATTGGTGTATTGTATGATATGTATGTCATATGAGCTACAAACTAATCTAAGTGCTTAAGAAATATTATCTCTTGTAGTTGTTATAACCAGGCTATGAAATAAACAATGTTATTATCCCTTTATGTAAAAAGAAACTGAGGCAAAGAGAGGTTAAGTGATTTGTTCATTGACCAGACAACTAGAAAGTGATAAAATCTGCAGTTGAACCCAAGCAGTCATCATAGAGAGTCTGTGCTTTTTATTTTACATTATGCTGCTTTTATCAGGCAGTAAATCAATTTACCCATTTATGTAGCAGCAAGAACCATCTGGACATTTAACATCATGGGAAAATTAGTAATTGAATGTACATTTATTTTGTTCACAAAGCTGAACAGCATTGTGTGTGTACATATATATACAATGTGTTTGTGTATATATACATAAAACATACACATACACACACACACACACGCACACATATACATGTTAAGGCTTGCTCTGGTCACACTGCAAACCCCAAAGAGCTCTGACTTTGAAAATAAAACATTACTTTCCCACCATTGTGTATTACTTTTCAAATCAGAGATTACACTGTGCATCAGTAACCTGAAACCACCAGCAATAAGCAATCATGCCTACAATTGTCATCTCCTTGGGCTGCTGTCTCTGAGCAGTGGTTCCTTTCTGTTGACATGTATTGCTTAGCTGCTGGCATTACAAGTTTTCTTACTGAAGCTCCACTAAAACACTATTGATTTTGGCTAGATGGCTAAAAAAGAGTCACTATGTTGTTATTATCTTCCTTGCATTGGCCTTAGGACTTCAGCTATACTTTGGCAATTTTCCAACATAAGCATAACATAACTAAGAATACCAATCCTACCCATATATAAAAAAGAATGAAAAATCACTAATATTGCATTCCATACTTTTACTATTTTTTAACCCAATGGATAAAATGAAATAGGCAGCTTTTCTCATTGGTGTACTTCTTAAAGATTATTCAACTGCTTGATAAAGTACTTCTCAGCCACAGAAATTTTTCTTTCTGGACAAAGAGGGAAAATTCTACTAAAATATGAAAAAAAATTTGGAAGGTTAGTGACAGTCATGTTAAGTGTTTTTACCTTTACTTTTTAGACTATATATTTGGAGAACTTTTAAATTCACATCAGAACCGAGAGGAAGGAAAAGAGATACTCCATATGCTTCTTGCTCCCACAAATGCATAGCCTCCATTTCAACATCCTCCGTCAAAGTGGTACATTAATTACAATCAATGAAACTACATTGACACATTATTTTCCCCTAAGGTTGATTAGTTTACATTAGGGATCATGATGATGTTGTACATTTTATGGATTTAGACAAATGTATGATGATGTATGTCCACCTGTTATAGTAGTATACAGACTAATTTCAATGCTCTAAAAATCATCGGTGCTCCACATGTTCATCTTTCCCACCACTCAACTACTGGCAACCACTGATATGTTTACTATCTCCATAGTTTGCTTCTTCCTGAATGTCATGTATTTGGACTCATACTGTATAATATTTAGCCTTCTCAGATTGATCTCTTTCACTTACTAATATACATTTAAGTTTCTTCCACATCTTTTAATGGCTTGACAGCTTATTCCTTTTAGTGCTAAATAATAGTCCATTGTCTGGTTGTATCACAGTTTATTTATTCATTCACCTATATAAAGACTTATTGGTTGCTTCTAAGTGTTGGTGATTTTGAATTAAACTTCTATAAACATCAATGCACAGGTTTTTGTGTGAATATATATTTTCAGCTCCCTTGAGTAAATACCAAGAAGCACGATTGCTGGATCATATGATAAAGTAATGTTTGTTTCAATTTGCATTCATACCAGCAATGAAACAAGAGTCCTTGTTGCTTCACATCCTCATCAGAATTTGTTGTTTTCCATGTCCTGGATTTTATCATTAAAATAGGAATGTAATATTATCTCATTGTTGTTTTAATTTGCATTTCCCTGATGACATATGATGTGAAACAACTTTTCATATGCTTATTTGCCACCTGTGTATTTTCTATTTTCTATGCTGATATGTCTGCTAAAGTCTTTGGTCTATTTTTTAACTGGGTTGTTTTCTTTGTGTGTGTGTGTGTGTGTGTGTGTGTGTGTGTGTGTGTGTACCTTCTGAAGACATGTTTTTATTGAGGTTTAGCTTAGAGATTATATGAATCTTTGAATGTGTTTTTTTGTATCTCTTATTTGTTTTATTATACTTTATTTCTGGGGTTACATGTGCAGGTTGTGCAGGATTTTTACATAGGTATACAGATGCCATGGTGGTTTACTGCTTCCATCCCCCCATCATCTACATTAGGTATTTATCCTAATGTTATCCCTCTCCAATACCCCCACGCCCTGCCATCCCTCTCCTAGCTCTCCCACCCCACAACAGGCCCTGGTGTGTGGTGTTCCCCTCCCTGTGTCCATGTGTTCTCATTGTTCAAAAATGACTTCTGAGTGAGAATATGTGGTATTTGGTTTCCTGTTCTTGTGTCAGTTTGCTGAGAATGATGGTTTCCAGATTCATCCATGTCCCTGCAAAGGACATGAACTCATCCTTCTTTTGTGGCTGCATAGTATTTCATAGTGTGTATGTGCCACATTTTCTTTATCCAGTCTGTCATTGATGGGCATTTGAGTTGGCTCCAAGTCTTTGCTATCATAAACAGTGCCACAATGAACATACATGTGTATGTGTCTTTATAGTAGAATGATTTATAATCCTTTGGATATATACTCAGTAATGGGATTGCTGGGTCAAATGGAATTTCTATTTCTAGTTCCTTGAGGAATCACTGCTCTGTCTTCCACAATGGTTGAACTAATTTAAACTCCCACCAACAGTGTAAAAGTGTTCCCATTTCTCCAAATCCTCCCCAGCATCTGTTGTCTCCAGACTTTTTAATGATCACCACTCTAACTGGCATGAGATTGTATCTCAATGTGGTTTTGATTTGTATTTCTCTAATGATCAGTAATGATGAGTTTATTTTTCATATGTTTGTTGGCCGCATTAACTGTCTTCTTGAAAAGTGTCCTTTGCCCACTTTTCTATGGGGCTGTTTGTTTTTTTCTTGTAAATTTGTTTAAGTTCTTTGTAGAGTCTACCCTTGTCAGATGGGTAGAGTGCAAAAAATTTTTCCCATTCTGTTGACTGCGGGTTCACTCTAATGATAGTTTCTTTTGCTGTGCAGAAGCTCTTAAGTTCAATTAGATCCCATTTGTCTATTTTGGCTTTTGTTACCATTGCTTTTGGTGTTTTAGTCATCAAATCCTTGCCTATGCCTATGTAGTAATGATATTGCCTAGGTTTTCTTCTAGAGTTTTCATGGTGCTAGGTCTTATGTTTAAATCTTTAATCCAATATAGTCAATTTTTGTATAAGGTGTAAGGGAGGGGTCCAGTTTCAGCTTTCTGTACAAGGCTAGCTAGTTTTCCCAACACCATTTATTAAACAGGGAATCCTTTCCCCATTGCTTGTTTCTGTCAGGTTTGTCAAAGATCAGATGGTTGTAGATGTGTGGTGTTACTTCTGAGGCTTCTGTTCTATTCCATTGGTCTATATCTCTGTTTTGGTACAGGTACCATGCTGTTTTGAATACTGTAGACTTGTAGTATAGTTTGAAGTCAGGTAGCGAGATGCCTCCAGCTTTGTTCTTTTTGCTTAGAATTGACTTGGCTATACAGGCTCTCTTTTGGTTTCATTCTCCCTGTTACGTTCAGGTGCACTGATCAAACATAGATTTCATCTTTTTGCATAATCCCATATTTCTTGGAGGCTTTGTTCATTTTTTTTCACTATTTTTTCTCTCATTTTTCCTTCTTGTTTTATTTCATTGTGTTGATCTTCAGTCTCTGATATCCTTTCTTCTGTTTGATCAATTCAGCTATTGAAGCTTGTGTATGTTTCATGAAGTTCTCATGCTGTGTTTTTCAGCCCTATCAAGTCATTTATGTTCTTCTCTAAGCTGGTTATTCTAGTTAGCATTTTGTCTAACCATTTTTCAAGGTTCTTAGTGTCTTTGCACTGGGTTAGAACATGCTACTTTAGCTGAGAGAAGTTTGTTATTACCCACTTCTGAAGCCTACTTTTGTCAATTCATCAAACTCATTCTTCATCCAGTTCTGTTCCCCTGCTGGTGAGGGGTTGTGATCCCTCGAAGGAGAAGAGACATTCTGGGTTTTGGTAAATTCAGCCTTTTTGCACTGGTTTCTTCCCATCTTCATGGATTTATCTACCTTTGGTCTTTGAAGTTGGTGACTTTCTGATGGGGTCTCTTGAGTGGACATCCTTTCTGTTGATGTTGAAGCTTTTTCTTTCTGTTTCCTTTTAACAGTCAGATCCCTCTGCTGCAGGACTACTAGAGGTCCCCTCCAGACACTGCTTGTGTGGGAATCACCCGTGGGGGCTGCAGAACAGCAAGGATTGCTGCCTGTTTCTTCTTTTGGTTGCTTCATCCCAGAAGGGTACCCATCAGATGTCACCCAGAGCTCTCCCGTATGAGTTGTCTGTTAGGATAAATGGGGGTCAGGGAGCCACTTGAGGAGGTAGTCTGTGCCTTATCAGAGCTCAAGTGCTGTGCTGGGAACTCTGTTGCTCCCTTCAGAGCTGCTGGGCAGGGACGTTTAAGTTTGCTTCAGCGGAACTCACGACAGTCCCTTTCCCAGGTGCTCTGTCCTGGGAAGGCGGAACTTTATTTACAAGTCCCTGAGGGGCTGCTGCCTTTTTTCAGAGATGGTCTGCCCAGCAAGAAGGGAGTCTAATCACAGTCTGCCTGTAGAGGTCTTGCTGAGCTGCAAAGGGCTCTGTCCATCTGCTGTGTAAACTTCCTTGTGATTTTGTTTACACAGGTAATTTTAGAACTGCCTCAGTAATGGCACACGCCCATCCCCCCATCAAGCTTGACCATCCCATGTTGAGCTCAAACTGCCATGCTGGCTGTGAAAATCTCAAGCCAGTGGGTTTCAGCTTGCTGGTCTTTTTGGGGGTGAAACCCGCCGAGCCAGATCATTTGGCTCACTGCCTTCAGCCCCGCTTTGGTGTTTTAGGGGCTAGCTAAAACAGCCACCCAATTTTGTGCTGGAAACCTGCATGGCACTGGCGGGAATCTCCTGGTCTGTGGGCTATAAAGACCATGAGAAAAGCACAGTATCTGGGCCAGAGTGCTGGAGTGTCATCTCTGAAGTCCCAGGTGACCTCTTTTGAGTGGGAGGGTGAGTCCTCCGGTCCCTTGCACTTCCCGGGTGAGGCAAAACCCCACCCTGCCTTGGTTTGCCCTCCTGGGGCTACACCCTCTGTCCAACCAGTCCCATTGAGATGAACCTGGTACCTCGGTTAGAAATGCGGAGATCACTCACCTTCTGCACCACTCTCACTGGGAACTGCACTCCAGAGCTGTTCTTATTTGGCCATCTTGGTGTAAGTCCCTCCTCTTTTTGTGTTTTAAATGTTCTTTGTATATTTTGAATAACAGTTGTTTATCAAATGTATCTTTTACAAATATTTCTCCAAGTCTGTTACTTGTCCTGTTATTCTCTCGGTACTAAAGTTCAGCTTATTAATCATTACTTTCATGGATCATGCCCTCTATGTTAAATCTAACAAATCACTGATATACTCAAAGTCCTCTAGGTTTTCTTCTCTTTCATCTTCTACTTGTATAATTTCGTATTTAACACTCAAGTGTATGATCCATTTAGAGTTAACTTTTGCAAAGGATGTGAGGTCTGTGTCAGGATTCGTTGTTTTGCCTATGGATGTACTTCTGGCATATGGTTGCTGTTCCAGTACCATTTGTTAAAAAAGACTATCTTTGCTACATTGTATTGTCTTAGCTCTTTTATCAAAGATCGGTTGACTAGATTTATGTGGGTCAATTTCTGGGCTCACTATTCTGTTCTTTTGATTTTTTATGTATTTGTCTTTTTTTTTTTTTTTTAAAAAAAGCAATACTACAGTCTTTGTGGTCTTTTGTTGTTGTTGTTGTTTTATTTCTTTTTCTTTTCTTCCCTTTTTATTTTTTTTTTTTTTGAGACGGAATTTTGCTCTTTCACCCAAGCTAGAGTGCAATGGCACGATCTTGGCTCACTGCATGCAACTTCCGGCTTCTGGTTTCAAGTGATTCTGCTGCCTCAGCCTCCCAAGTAGCTGGGATTACAGATGCCCACCACCATGCCCAGCTAATTTTTGTATTTTTAGTAAAGACAGGGTTTCACCATGTTGGCCAGGCTGTTCCTGAACTCCTGACCTTGTGATCTGCTCAACTTGGCCTCCCAAAGAGCTAGGATTACAGGCGTGAACCACCATGCCCAGCCTATAGTCTTGATTACTATAGCATTATAGTAAGTCTCTTTTTTTTTTTTTTTTTTTTTTTTTTTTGAGACAGTGTCTCCCTCTGTTGCCCAGGATGGAGTGCACTGACATGATCTTGGCTCACTGAAACCTCCACTTCCCAGGTTCAAGGGATTCTCTTGCCTCAGTCTCCTGAGTAGCTGAGATTACGGTTCAGGCAGCACCACACCTGGCTAATTTTTTTGTATTTTTAGTAGAGATGGGGTTTCACAATGTTGGCCATGCTGGTCTCAAAGTCCTGGCCTCAAGTGATCCACCTGCCTTGGCCTTCCACAATGCTGTGTGAGCCACAACGCCGGGCTATAATAAATCTTAAAGTCAGGTTGTGTCAGTCCTCCAACTTTGTTCTTTAAATTTTTGATGGTTGTTCCAGGCTTTTAGACTCTTCATTCAAACTTCAGGATCAATTTGGTAATAGCCACAAGATAACTTGACAACATTTCTGTTGAGATTGCATTGAATCTATAGGTCAAATTGTGAAGAATGACATCTTGACAATATTGAGTCTCCCTGCCCGTAAACATGGAATATCTCTTCATATTAAGTTCTTCTTTGACATATTTCATCAGAATTTTGTAGTTTTCCTCATACAGATCTTATACATATTTTTGTTGTATTTATGCCAAAGTATTTCTGTTTGGGGGGAGCACTAAAAAATACTAACAAAAAATAGTATTTTGGATTAAATTTCATATTCTACTTGTTTGTTGCTGCTTTAGGAAAATTATTGACTTTTGTGTGTTAATCTGTTATGGTGCAACCTGGCTGTAACCACTTACTGGTTTGAGGAGGTTTATTTTATTTTATTTATTTTATTTCGATTCTTTGGGCTTTTCTACACTGATGATCATGTCATCTGTGAAGATAATTTTATTTCTTCCTTTTGACTCTAGATACTTTTGATTTTATTTTCTTGTCTTACTGAATTAGCCAAGACTACTTTTTAATTTTCATTTTCTTCATTGCATTTTTTGGACCAAGATGCGATAAGTACTTCAAATTTTCATACAAGTATCTGTTTATCTCAAGGCCAGAAAAAATTGTGAATTGTCATAGTTAAATATTCTCTTTCTATTAGAAAGAATTTGTACATTGTGGTCAAGATATTAAGTCTTCCTCACTGAGAGACTATTCAGCAAGATCTCTTTATAAAGAGACCCATATTCCAATAACAGTTAATCTGCATGCTAGCTGAAGGCCAAGAATGGAAGAGAAAATAACGCAAAGTAGCCATTAAAATTATACTCACTCCTCCTGTAACTGCAAATATTATTCATTTTTACATTGTGCCTGGCATCATCATAATTATCCATGTGTATTATCTGGCATTTTTTCTTTCGGAAATGTAGTAAAATAAGTTTTATTAACTTCATCTTAAAGATGAAGAAAACTGATGCTCAGAGATTTTAAGAAACTTGCTTTTTGTTGCATTGATAATGTGTGACCAACTTGAACCAAGATGGTCTAATTGAAACCTAGTAGCCTCTGAACAATAGACTATAATACATGTCCCTTCTCTGAAGCTCAGTTTCTCTACCCTTAAATTTGAAAAATTATTCATTTAACATTTAATGTATGCTTTCCTCATTGGCCACCCAACCAACAAACCAGGAAAAACAAAAGAAGGCACTAAGATTCATATCAAAGAAGTAGCAGTTGACAGAGAATGTGATTCAGATATACCACGTTTTTTCATAGCATAGATGTCTGTACTTAATACAGAAAGTGATCTAAGAGAAACAGGGAGCCTGACTCACTGGGACTAAATATTCTTTTTTGAATTTTTCTCAGTAGAGCTCTTTTGACAGAAGCTAACAATTGTTCAAGATTAACACATGATTTGAACATTAATTGCCTTTCCTATAGAGGTAATGCTAAAATGATGGATGGCTACTAAAGCTTATTATCTATCTCTTGAAAAGGAAAAGGAAATTGAACTCATGAGCCCAGCTATTTTAAAAAAATATATTTTCTTATTCATGCCTGAATAAAAGGGGATTTTGTCTGTCTGAGATGATGCTCTTTTCTGTTATGAGGTCAAAAAGAAAGAACAAAGAAATAATAAAAAGTGAATTCTCTAACACATAGTGCTAGCTTTATTTTTAGCGTATGTTGTAGTATTATATTCATCAGACCATAATATGGAAATATATATTTGCAACTAATTAATATAAATAGGAAAATGTAATCAAGAAACCAGGTGTGGTGGTGTGTCTGTAGCATCGGTTACTGTGAAGGCTGGGGTAGGAGGATCACTTGAGCCTAGGAGTCCAGCTTGGGTACCAAAGCAAGACCTGGTTCTAAAAGAAAGAAAAAGAAAAAAAAGTCAGAAAAAAAAAAAAATGCACTTAATACAGTCTCATATTGTGGAACTGGAAATAAATATATTCTATTAGAAAAATATCAATAAGAAATCTGGTGAGAATGAGTTTATAAGTTGGAAATAGGTAACGGGCAATAAAAGAATGTTCATCTATAAAATATTACAAAACAATAATAAAATAAACATTGGTAATAAAATCCACAAATAATTAACAGAAATGTGCAAGATAACAAATAATGATAAAAACACTAGATGATATAATGTTATGCAAAATATTTTGAACATTTATGAACATTATAGGGATAACAAAAAGAAATAGATGATGACCCTGCTTTTACTAATCGAAATTCGGTTATTTTTATTAAAAACCATGAAAGAAACTGATTGGAATTTTGAATTTAAATAAATATATGCTTTAATAGAGAAGGCAACTTATAGCAGAGAAAAGGAGGGAGTAGGGTGGAACTGTTACTCTCCCTAACACTTCATTCTTTAATTTCTAAAGTCGCTTGGTAATTTGTTTTAGTTAATGGACTTATGTTGAGGTGCATCATATTTTATGGTTGGATTGTTTGAGGATGGAAAACAGAATGATTAGAAATGACAAAGGTTAATTGTCACCTTGAGAATTTACTTACCACCAAGAATTTATCAGTGGAACAACTCAACCACATCTTTTCCTAGCTTGTTAGACAATAAAATAAAAATGACAACAATTTTTTTTTGTGAAAAGCTATCAAAATAAACTTGTATTTGGATTAATCATTATAAAGGAGTTTTGGGTATCCTTCCAGATAAATTTAAATAAAAAGTACATCTTTTTAATATGAAATTGACATAATTGATATTTCCATTCTAATTTTCAGTGTCTATATTTAAGGGTGAAAAGTAATATCTATAACTGTATAGGCAAATTAATACAAAAAGAAATTTAAAAATTTTTTAAGTGGATATTAAGATTATACACAAAACTTTCATAACTAAGCTAGCATGGCAATTCTGTCATAATATATACATACTGTTAAAATTTAATGAAAAATCTAGCTTTTTTTTTAAGCAAAGATATACATTGATTTCTTTTTTGTTTCTCTTTTTGTTGCTTATAGTGGAATATTTAAAAGTAGATAATTTATAAAGAAAATAAATTTATTTTTTACAGTCATCGAGGCTGAGAAGTCCATGGCTGAGGTGCCACATCTGATGAGGCCCTTCTTGTCGGGGGGTCCAGAAGTAGCATATGTCATGGGGGCTGAGTGTGCTAGCTCAGAGTCCTCTCCCTCTTCTTATAAAGTCACCATATCTACTTCCATAATAATCCAATAACTCATTACATTATAGATTATTAATCCATGAATGGGCTAATCTATTCCTGAGGGCAGAGCCCTCACACCCAATCACCTCTTAAAGACTCCAACTCTCAGTACTGCCACATTGGAAAGTCACTTTCCATGTGAGTTTTGGAGGGGATAAATATTCAAACAATACCATAATTAAATAGGCAAGGGACTGCTTTTTGAAAAAAAATTTGATGGTATAAAAGTTGGATTATCAGCATTGATAAAAGTTACTATTATCCAGTATTCCACCACAAACACAAAAATGAACTTGAAGTGTATTGGAGCATTACAAGATAATACTATAAACCTACTGGCCAGGTTTGGCCGGTACAGGTCTGGTGGCACACACCTGTAATTTCAGCATTTTGAGAGGACTAGGTAGGTGGATCACCTGAAGTTAAGAGTTCAAGACCAGCCTGGCAAAATGGAGAAACCCCATCTCTACCAAAAAAAGAAAAAAAAAATTATCTGGGCATGGTGGGGCACACTTTTAGTCCCAGCTACTTGGGAGGCTGAGGAAGGAGGATTGCTTAAACCCAGGAGGCAGAGGTTTCAGTGAGCTGGAGTTGTGCCACTATAATCCAGCTTGGGCAACAGAGTGAGACTCCCTCTCAAAATAAAACTAAAAATTAAATAAATAAGCCTATTAATCTGCAAGAAAAAAATAGATGAACTCACTATTTCAGTTGTAGGATTCAACATTCCACTTTTAGTAATTGATACATAAAAAAGAAAAAATCAATAAAGATATAGTTGAATTGATATCATTATCAATGAATTTGATGTAATTGACTTTTATAGAACACTCCATCCATTAACAGCTGAAACATTTAGCAAGATAGACCACTTTCTGGCCAATCAAAGACAATCTTAAGAATTTTTAAAAATCTGTAAGTAAATCAAAGTGTGTTGTCAGACTACAATGGAATTCAACTAGATGTCAATAACAGAAAGATAGCTGGAAAATCTCTGAATATTTGGAGACTAGTATCACATTGTTAAATAACACATGGACCAAAGAAGAAGTCAAAGGTAAAAATTAAAGGAAATAATTTGACTAAATAAAAATGATATTACAAATTTTCAATATTTTGGGAAAGCAGCAAAAGCAGTCCTTAGAGGGAATTTTAAGCAGTAAATACATATATTAGAAAGAAGAAAGGTCTCAAATCAATAATCTAAGTCTCCCCTTTACAAAATTAGAGAAAGAAGAGTATTTTAAGCCAAAAGCATCAATGGAAAAATAAATAATAAAAATAAAGCATAAAACAATGTAATTAAACATAGGAAAGCAGGCTGGACAGGGTAGCTCACACCTGTAATCCCAGCACTTTGGGAGGCAGAGACTGGTGGATCACGAGGTCAGGGGTTTGAGACCAGTCTGACTAATATGGTGAAACCCCATCTCTAGTAAAAAATACAAAAATTAGCCGGGTGTGGTGGCACGCACCTGTAGTCCCAGCTACTCAGGAGGCTGAGGCAGGAGAATCTCTGGAATCTAGGAAGCAGAGGTTGCAGTGAGCCGAGATTGCACCACTGCACTCAAGCCTGGGAGACAGAGTGATACTGTGCCTCAAAAAAAGAAAAAAAAAAAAAAAAAAAAGAGAGAGAGAAAAAAGAAAAGAAAAATAAGAGAAAATAAACAAAACCAAAGTTTGATTCTTTTAAAAATTAAATTGTCAAATCTCTAAACAAGTTAATCAAAAAAACCAAAAGAATGCAAAGAGTGGTCAGCATTACTGATCCCAGATTATCAAATGTTAGTAAAGAAATAGAATGAACAACTCTATGCCAACAAATATGACTTAGATAAATGAACTAATTGAAAGATGCAAACTAAATCAAAACCAAAACCAAAAGTCCCTAAAGATTTGGGACTATTACTATAGCTATTAAAAAACTAAATCAACAATTGATAATCTTCAATAAAGAAATAATGAAGCTCATATAATTTGACTAATAATTCTTCCAAACATTTAAGAAAGGATACCAAACTTTGTAGTCTCTTCCAGAAAACAGAAGCAGAGGAAACACTTTTTAACTCATTCAATGAGACCAGCATACCTGAATTAAATACCGAAACTAGATAAAGGCATTATAAAAAAGGAAATCTATAGCCCAATATCTTTTGTGAATATAGAATTTAAAATCCTCAGCCACATAATAGTAAATGAAATTCAGCAATGTATAAGAAAATTATATACCATGACCAAGTAGAATTTCTTCAGGTATGCAAGGCTCATTGAAGATTCAAAAATCAGTTAATGACATCCATTATGTTAAGAACTAAGGAAGAAAGGTAATATGAGCCTATCAGTAGATTCAGAGAAAATATTTAACAGAAATTCAGCACCCATACATGATTAAAACTCTCAGTAATGTAGAAATATGGAAAAACTTCCTACACTTGATAGAGTATCTTTAATTTTAAAAAAGCAGCTAACATTATAATTAATGATGAGAATTAGATAATTTCCCACTACAATTAGTAGTAAGGCCCAGTCTATTCTCACCACTCTTACTCAATATTGTATTGAAAATCCTAGTAATAAAATAAGAAAATAAAAACAAAAATGGATACGTAGATAGAAAATGAAGAAATAAAACCACTCTTGTTCACTGATGCTATATTTTTCTGTACAAATGATCCAAAATAATTGACAAATTCCCTACAAATTAATAAATGATTATGGCCGGATCATAGAATTCTAGTTCATCAAAAAAGTCAAACACTTTCTTATATGAAAAATTAAAATGCAGTATCAATTACATTCGAAACAAGAAAATAAAATATATATAAAACTACTATTGCACGATCTGCACGTAGAAAACTGTAAAACTGATTGAATAAGATCAATGAAAATCTAAACAAATAGAAGCATATTCCATGTTCATGAATTAGAAGACTCAACAGTAGTCAGATGTCAATTTCTTTTTTCCAAGTTGATTTATTGAATCAAGGTGATACTGAACAAAATCCCAGAAATTTATTCTGTGAATGTAAATAAAATGATTTTAAAATGTATTTAAAGATAACTAATCTCTGAAATATCAACACAATAAAGATCAAAGTTGGAGGACTAACACTACAAACTTCAAAATTTAAAAAGACACTGTAATTAAGATAGCACAATATTGGCAAAAGAATATGTCCTGGATTAAAAGAATAAATAGGGAGCCTGGAAATAGACCCATACAATAAAGTTAACTGATTTTTTATGAAGACATAAACATTAGTAAAGAAAATTGTTGTTTTAAAAAATGAATCTGGAATAATTGAAAATGTATACACAGGAAAAAAGTAAAAGTAGATACAAATCTCACACTTTTCACTAAAAACTCACATGAATCATATAACTAAGCATGTAATACTGTACAGGAGAAAAGCACAGGATAAAATGTATGTGAATTGGATTTGACGGTGAGATTTTAGAACAACACCAAAATCACAATCAATGAAATAAAATATTTAAGAATTTAGACATTGTTAATAAACATTTAATTAAGGTTTAATTAACATTAAAACCTTCTGTTATGAGAAAGACACTGTTGGGAGAATCCAAAGACAAGCTATATACTGAAAGAAAATCTTTGCAAAACACATATCTGGCAAAGAATTTGCTTCTTAAACACACAGAAATCTCTTATAATCCAAGAATAAGAAACCAAACAATTCAACTAAGGGTAGAAGACTGGAAGAGCTAACTCACTTATATATGTGCAAAAATATGAAGTAATGCTCATTATAGTTTGTCATTAGTGAGCTGCAAATTAAAGCAATAATGGAAAACCATTAGACATCTAATAGATTAGCTAAAATTTTAAAAAAAAAGAAATCTGCCAATGCCAAATGCTGGCAAAGATGCAGAGTAATAGAAACTCATGTGTATGACTGGTCAAAATGAAAAATAGTACAGCCACTTTAAATACAATCTGGTACTTTTTAAAAAGCTAAATATAGTCTCCTTATATGACTCAGCAAGTATGCTCCCAGGTATTTACCTAAACAAATTGGCAACGTATGTTTATTGAAAAAACAGCATGCAAATATTTTTAATAATTTTATTTATTTAAACGTATTCATAATCATCAACATTTGGAAGTAACCAAGATGTCCTTTGACAGCCGAATGGGTAAATTATGAATAACTGGTATATCCATACAACAGACTAATATGCAGTGATTAAATGAGCTGTCCAGACATAAAAAGACATAGAACTCTAAGTGCATATAGATAGTTGAAACAAGGCAGCCTAAAACTATCTACATACTTTATGATTCTTATTACAATACATTCTAGAAAATGTAAAGCATTAGTGGAAGAAAAGAACCAATGGTTTCTAGAGATTCAGGGAGATGGGACAGAGATAAACAGGTGAAGTGCAAAGAACTGTTTTCACAGCAGAATTATTTTATTTAATATTATAATAATGGATAATAATTATTATATATTTGTCAAAACTCATAGTACTGAACACATAGAGTGTGCCCTGCTGGGTGCGGTGACTCATGCCGGTAATCGCAGCACTTTGGGAGGCCGAGACGGATGGATCAAGAGGTCAAGGGATGGAGACCTTCCTGGCCAACAGGTGAAATCCATCTCTACTAAAAACATAAAAATTAGCTGGGTGTGGTGGCAGGTGCCTGTAGTCCCAGCTACTCTGGAGGCTGAGAGAGGAGAATCACTGGAGCCCGGGAGGTGGCGGTTGCAGTAAGCTGAGATCGCACCACTGCACTCCTGCCTGGCCACAGAGTGAGACTCCATCATAAAAAAAAAAAAAAGAAAAGAAAAGACTGTGCACTAATGTATGCAAATTTAAAAATCATTTGACGCTGGGGGATCCCAGAAAAAAATACAGAATGTGATAGGAGAATATAATGTATATTACAAATGTATGAAACAATCACACTGTAGGGAATAAAGGGAAAAATGCTGATGTAAGTATCTTTCAAAATGAATGGAGACTGCAAAAAGTAAAGGCAAAATAAACTGAGTATAGACACTGTACTCTAGTTGATAGAATTATTTCTCAGGGGAAGCACAGTGTCTCACTGGTGGTGTTAGAATTTTTAGTTACAAGGGGAGAAAGCAGGTATAATTCATGTGGTAATAGAGTAGAATTGTGGAAACATGTGTGAACTCATGTTTAGCTTAATGTAGATTCTGGTTGTTATATAATAAATATTTGTAGATATGTTTATAAACATGGGCTAATATATACACATATTTTTTGCTTTGTCAGCTGAGAGATGGTTAAAATAATGAAGCTCTAGTGGCAATAAGCATGTCTAGCATCTACATCTTGGTTTCTAAATACAATTATTAAATAAAAATAATAAGAGGTTTTTGGAGATATGACTGATTGTAGGAATAGGGCAAGAAATACACAAGAAGAGCCTGAGACATCTGAAGAGATAGAAAGTCAGGAAGTATCAACACAAACACACACATATAGGTACCCACACACATTGATGGGGTATGTCAAAGAATCACAAGAGCAAAGAGGAGCTACCAATAGCCAGATCTACAACAATATGGAAAACAAAACATATAAACTATTATTGGATTATATCCAAAGTATAAAATAAATATTCATGTGTCATTACTAACACAAATAAATTATTGAATAAATTAATAAATAGATAAAAAAGACACAAATCTCCCTTATAGAAAAATTTCAAATAACGCTCCATAGATGTTAAGCTGCATATTTTCAGTTTCTTTCTTCCTTTGCATGATACAGAAAGGGGCGGAAAGGTAACTTTACAGTGAAGAAAACTGAGAAATGCTACCTCAGGTGTGTAATCAAGGCCAACAACAGCAGTCATAAATTGCATTGATTGTATGTACACTCAACATGATGTAGTAAAAATGGCACTTTACTCTTGTAATCCTTCTCTTAGTACCCATAACACCAGTCTTCTCAAGAGAGAAACATCAAACAAATTCTAATAGTGGGACATGTTACAACATGCTTGGCAAGTATTTATCAAAGCTGCCAAAATCAGCAAAATTGACACAGCTAAGAGAAGTCTAAAGAGACACGAAAAATAAATCTAATATGGTGTCCTGGATGGGAACCTGGAATTTAAATAAAAGGACATTAGGCAAAAGCTAAGAAAATCTAAATACACTATGGACTTTTGTTACTACTACTGCTATTAAGCTAACTGGAACATCATACAAATTAAATAGTCTGGTTTTCAAAAGGCAAGAACTAAAAATTAGAAATGTCAAAGCCTCAAGATGGGAGAAAATAATTGTAACTCATCTGTCAAAGGACTTGTACAGATTATATTTTAAAATACATATCCAATTTAATAACAAAAACAATACAACAGAAGTGAGTGCCATATTTCAACAGGCATTTTCAAAAGACTGCATATAAATTGCTAATGAGCATTCTTGACATAATTAGTAGTCAGGAAATTGCAAATGAACTGTGTATCAGAAGTACTTTTTAGACTCTAGAAAATAAAATGGACAATAAAGTAAGAGTAACGAATTGAAAACAATTCCTTAACAGTCAGTTTCTCTGTCACAGGACATCACAATAAACATGAGTTTCAGATTCCTCATCTAAAAATTATAGAATTGAGCAGTATTATCTCTGAAGTCAATTCTCATAGTGAGTTTATTTTATACAAGAAATACATAAAATTGTATATTTTTCCTTTCCTTTTTTCTCACAATAGCTGCATTAATTCAGCTTCTTTGTACAATTTCTGCCACATAAAAGAACTTAGCATAGAATAATTTATTAGCAATTGAACACTTTCATTTGCAATTCGCTGTATGATCAAAAATATTATTACCTTTAAAATGATGTTAGCAATAGCTAAATGATAAAAGTTACTTATTTTATCATGGATAAAGTAGCAGGGATATGGTCCTTAGTTTCCTAAAACAGGATGTTCTAATCCCTCCATTATTAAACTAAACATTGCAAAGTGAAAACTGTATATCATGTGTGTTATTATCACTTAAAAAGTTTGCTTAAAAGACATCTTACAAAATTAAATTCATCCCCAAACTGGGCCCTGGTGTAATGACTGATCTAACTATAAATTTTATAGCTAAGTTATAAATTTCTGAAATTGCTAGTGTGTAATAAGATGACTGACAGAATTTTAAACTTCATTTCTCTATCCATGTTCCCATGCTATTATTATTACAAGTTCAAGTTGATATTTGTAAGTTTGTTAATAGAAATAATTTTTAAGATTATATTATTGACCAATGCACATCAGTGAGACAAAATATTTCTTATCTCTGTGTGTCAAAGTTGCCCCTTTTGGGACAGAGGTTCACGTACTAAAATTGCCCCTGAACATCTAAGAGGGAATGAAAAATCTCTTCATATTCAAGCTGTTTCTGACATCTGCCTCATCAATACTAAGCATGAACAAATATAAACACACACACAGATCTCCAAAAATCTGTTGTGAATATGTAAAATAACTGAGTAAGAAACCATTGTGATATTAGGTTTCACTTTTTTTTTTTTTTTTTTTTTGTTGTTTTAAAAATATAATGTAACTTATTAAATCTGCATCATTTGCATAGCATCTATTATGAGAAGCTGTGTTGAATTCCAAAGGAGGCACAGACTTTTTGTGTCAACTTAAAGGTGTTTTACCATAAATGCTGTGGGGCATGATTGGAATTAAAATACAGAAATCAGCTAAATACAGGAATATGAAATATAGAAAGACACCTAGATAGACTTAGTAGAATAATAATGGTAAGGCTAAAATAATTCAGAAAGTGTTTATTTTAATTTTTTCATTTGTGTTAACTTGCTGTTACATGAGGTATTACTATTAAAATTTCGTTGTGTAAATGTGGTAGGCTGACTTTTAAGGTGATCCTCAATGATCTTCATCCTTGAGTCCAAACCCTTTGACCTCTCTATTTTACAAGATTTAGACAATTGTCACAACATGGGCAAATGGTCTAAAATACCCTACATTCAGGCATTTGTTACACTTTAATCCATTCCCAGCCTCTGTTTCCAGTGTAATCCCTCTCAAATTTTCCTTCTTTCTCTCCCATCTGAGAACCCTGTCACTGCCACCAGTGCAGAGTCTGCCCTCTCCATAGACCCTTCTGACCTTCCCCTTCCTCCTCAGGCTGTTCCCCAACAGGAAGGGCCAAATCCTGCCCTCCCCATGGCCCCTTGCTCCCCATCCTATGCCTCCTCTGTCGCTTCTCCCTACACCCTCTCTGGGGAACAATTCAGTCTAAAAACTAGCTCTCCCTCCTCTGCTGAGCAGTTTCCCCTTTGAGAGGTGGCTGGAACCTATATGTGTTTGCCTACTAACTGGACAGGCACCTGCACCTTAGTCTTTCTTATTTCTAAAATCCAATTTGCCAATTGTAATGAACAGCGGCCTGTGCCCCTAATGACACCTACCTGACGAAAAAAAGCTATACAACTAATTCCATTATTTGTAGGAATAGGGCTTGCAGTCTCTACCGTAGGCCTTGGAACTGGCATAGTGGGGGTCACCACCTCTGTCACAATATTCCGCAGCCTGTCTACTAATTTCTCTGCCAGAATTACAGGTATATACATAAATATATATGTATATATATATATATATTTACTTACTTACTTACTTACTACAGAAAAGGATGACTCTATATTTCTAATTGAAGAATGTTGGTTTTACTTAAACCAGTCTGGCCTACTGTATAATAGTGTCAAAAAACTCAAAGACAGGGCCCAGAAGTTTGCTAACCAGACAAACACCTATGCGGACCCCGCCTGGCCATTTTCTAACTGGATGTCATGGCTCCTTCCAACCCTTACTCCTTTAATACCCATCTTTCTTCTTCTCCTATTTGGACCCTGTATCTTCTGCTTAGTCTCCCAATTCATACAACACTGCATCCAGTCTATTGCGAGTTGGCAAATGCTGCTCTGGGCAACCCCACAATATCATGCATTGCCTCGAAGTCCCCCAGCGGCTTAAGTATTTGTAAGGCAACTTACTTATTTGCATACATGTCCTGTTCCCAATTCTACCATGTTTCCCCAGCTCAAAAAAAATTTTTTTTAAGTGTCAGCACAGTCCCCTGTCACGCATGATGTAGCCTTGAGAAACTTTGCCCTCACCCCCAGAAACCTGTCATCACCCCCGCTTCTCTAATTCTTTCTCTATATATAAAAAGACAGGAATGTCAGGTCTCCATATACAAGCCTAGAACCAGAAAGTCTGAAGGCCTGCCTGCCTTGGCTAATCGTCTCCACCACCCACCTGTGTTCACCATTGTCATTAATTGCCCAGCAGAGCTTCCCCAGACAAGACTCTCACCCCACTTTGACATCTTAACTGTTTCTATGATAAATGTGAATACCTCTCACCCTATCCTGCCATCTTAACTGTTCTTATGATAATGTGAATGCTCCTTGCCCCATCCTGCCATCTTAACTGCTCTTCTGCCTTACCCAACCCGCCATTGTAACTGAACTTGTGGTCAAGTGTACTCCTTGCCACTACCCCCCACCACTGTAACTGATCTTACTCTGCAACACCCCAGCCCCTCAAAATTACTCCAACCTATAAAACCAATTCCCACCCTTGCTCCCTTTGCCTGTCCTTTCTTGGATTTGGTCCGCTTACGCACAAGCAAGAAATAAAACGACCTTGTTGCCCACACAAAGCCTGTTTGGAAGATCTCTTTATTACATGCATTTAATATTCGGTACTATTGGACACAAATAACACGGAGCTGGAATAGTTTGAGCAACAATAAAAAATCAAATAGTATTAAGTTATTTTTCAATTTATAAATAAGTATTCTTTAGCCCAAGCTTACACAAATAAATTGTCAAATAAATAAGCATACACAAATCTTCCATGCAGAAAAATCCCAAATAATGTAGATTCTCTGCCCTCCGAGAGGTAGAGCATGACTCCTCACTTCTTAAGTGTGGGTTACACATAGTCACATCTTTCTAAAGAGAACAGCAGTGAAAGGAAGAAGCAATTTTACAGTGGAGAAATCTAAAGAGTATAGCAGTGAAAGGAGGAAGCAAGTTTATAGTAGAGAAACCTGGCAAACATGATCTTAACCAGGTAACTAAGGGCAACATCAACAGAAGTAAGTCAGTAAGTCATGTTGATAATATATACCCTTGAGATGATGTGATGATAGCGGCTCTTCACCTCTGTGGTCCTCCTTCCCCAGGTCCATAAAACAGGTCTATTCCCAAGAAAAACAACAAACAAATCCCAGTGAAATGACATTCTACTAGTGTTTCTCTAAACTCTTATGGTCATGAAAACAACAAAATAAAAGTCTGAGAAACTGTCCCAGCTAGGAGGAGCCTATGGAGACCCAACAATTCAATGTAATTGTTTATCCTGAAAAGGATCCTGGAACAAGAAAGGAAAACAAAAAGTAAGAACATTTGAATAAAGTGTTAATTTTAATTAATAATAAAAATATTACAAATATAATTAGTGTCACAAATATTAGCAGCAGACAAAATAGAATGCAAGGCACACAGTTTTATTAGGGAATGGGGTAAAACTATAATTATAAAATAAACATTTCATCAGAAATGTGCATAAATTCTTAATATCTAACTCCTAATCCTATAGATTCCCAAAACCTGAAATACATAATTTTTATATTGAGATATTAATGAATAGTTACCACAACAAATAAGACTGAGAAACCAGTTAGTAAAGAAATTAATTATTAAAATAATCAATAATAAAGATACACACACTTGAGTAGAAGGACACTGTTCTAGGAAGAGTAAACACCTAATCTTATTTAATGCTTAGAGGCAATCAGCCCTTTTGAAGAGGCAGGATTCCTACAGAAAGAAAAGCAGACCACAAACGATCATGGACCAAGTCATGAGAGTGGCCTCAAGAAAAGGAATAGCTTGATTTGCAGAAATAGAATGTGATGGTTACATTATTGTCTTCAGTCACTATTATAATACAGACTGATACTAAGTAGATACTAAGACAGTAAATAACTCAGAGATTCAGTAGATGATTCTGTCTTGGAAAATTATCAATTATCACTTATTGATATCAATTATTACCAATAAGAAACAAGGTACAGCTGTCCAGATCATGAAGTTATCTAAAGGATAATATTGGTAAAAAGTGGTGTAGAATTTTGAATTGATTAACGTTTGAACAAGGTCTCCTGCACATATTGGTAATCTATTTGAGGCCAAGAGGGTGCAAAGCTAGGCAGGGGCCATTTGCCAGGGGGAGAAGAAATGGAACTTAGTCAACGAGGGTACCAGAAGTTTTAGATCTGAAAGTTTTGTAAACTAATTATTTTAATTCATTGTACTTTGCCTAGAAATTATTTAGAAGCATTTTATAATTCTTTGGTGCATTTCTTCCTTCCTGTAATTTTGAGTAAATTAAGAATATCGGTATGTTTATTTTCTTAAGTGAAAGTGTGTAAAAGAAAAGAAATGGGTCTATCAGCACTTTAGCCAGTGATTTACTGGTGAGCACTGAGCCCTTTATAGGCAGTCTGCCAAGTGAAAGTATAATAGGCTACAAATAAAAGTTCCCGAACCTTGTAGCAAAAGGAATCATTCTTAAATTGATACCATTTGATACCACTCTATATATTCAATCCATTGTACTTTTCCTGTTGATGTCTCTTTTGTTTCCATCCAGCCTCAGCTTTTGCATCTTGGCTCTCTAACTGCTACCTATTATTTTGACTCTTAACTTTAGCGCATTATTTTCTCCCCCTTAGCTTGCCATTGCTCAGTTCACTGAGAAAGCTCTAGCTTAGCTTCTTGAATATTTCCACTGAGATGGTCATGGCTCTCCCGACATTCACATGCTCCACATCAGGGGTGTTTTATGTGTTGCTGGCTCTGGTCCTTGGTATTAACCAAACCCACTGAGAGAGCAAAATGGGAGGACAGCAACTCCTTCGTATGCGGCGAGTCCTTTCCCCAATCTTTCACATTGTAGGTAATATTTCTCAGTGCCCAGTCCTGAGGGGAAAGTCATCCAGGGTAGCTAAAATAGCTGGGTTGCATCCTAGGTAGAATGTAGAAAGTTTCCATCTTGATGCTTTCGAATCTCATATTTCTCCATCTCTCTCTCTTTACTCTTTTAACCTGAGCCTCAGAGATATTTTCTATAAAATGGAAATAATGATTATTCTATAGGATTGCATGAGAAAATGAAGATTGCATATATCTTATAAGAATTTGTCTTATGTTTCTAATCAAATTGAAAGACAATAGCCTCCTCCTATGCTCCTTTTAGCTCAGATCATTACTTAGGAATATATCTAAACACCATGGATATTACTAACTAATCTATACATATATTTATTCAATCTGGTGGACTTAAGATGATGTCTGTGTGATTACCTTAAATTGCATTACATATTACTCTAAGAAGCTGATTTGTTTTTGTTGTTATTGTTATAGTATTTGATAACATTTATCACTGTTTTTGTACTGGTTTGCTTTGCACATACTAGTGTAAACATACTAGTTTCTTCTTTTATATCTACAATTGTTGGCATCTGAAAAACCATTCTCTACTAGCAAAAAGCTGACGTCATAATATTTAGTTCAATATTCTAAAGCATTTTCCAGGGAGCAAGCAACTTCCACTGTAAAAATACTGTGTTCATATAGATAAGAAAGACTTGTTTTATTAAAGAACCAAAGTCTTTATTCCTTTGATAAGCATACCCTTAAGAGATATGATCCCAATACAATGGTTTTCAGCTTACATTGCTACCCAAGAGCCCTTCAGCAAAGTTGTGTTATACAGGATTGCAATGATGCATGAATGGCTGAGAATTAGAAAGGAAATGGAATTTTGATTTCAAAGTAGCCTTCTTTTTAGAATTCAAAATTGCTTTACGCTTTTCTTGCCTCTCCTGATTTTAACCTGAAGTCATGGAAACAAAAGTAGCTTACTTGATTTCCATGAAATATCTTGAAACATATTTTTTTCTAAAATAAGCAATACCTGAAGTTTACACTATTATATCTCAAGTTTAAGTCAGCACTTCATAAGACATTTTGTAAATCATTGTTAATCACTGTAGTACCACATATTCATAACTGCTGAAGTTGTAGCTTATTAAAAAGCTTATTTTTATTTTCTTGTATCACAAGAATCAGTTTTCTCCTCACCTGGTGAGATGTCAAAAACAGAAAAATGACATCAGACAGTGTTAATATGGGTTACTCTAACCAGAATTGATCAGAATGTTAATCTACCAGGATTCTAATATATCACAGAAATAAATCAGAGTAGCTATTCCACATCTCCATGGCAGTTTCTCACAAAAATTGTAAAATGTAAATTAGTCTGTCTCCCTCTGTTAACAAGAGAAGAGAAATACATAAATAAATTTAAAACAATGGTAAAAATCACATCCACAAACACAGAATCACTTGACTTAATCCATTTCTGCAGTGTCATTCTTTTTGCACACACACGATGCAAGATTCTGTTGGTAGTTGCAAACAGCTGATATTTAGATTTTGAATATTGCATTATATATAATGTTTATGTGGAATTAGAAATTTGCTTAATTTTCTAAAATTTTAACCCTTTAATATGCCTTCCATGAATGTATCTTGTTTTGCCAATTTCAGAAAAGATCTAGAATTATTGAAAATTAGAAAATGTTCCACCAACATAAAAGAAAAATAATTTCAACATATATAAAACCTGACTTCCTAATTATATCTATATATATATTTCTCTGTTTTCACTGAAGTACGCAATTAATGCTACATGGTTAGGAACATTGCTTGTATGCAGATACTGATTCCCACCCTTCTCCATCTCAATGAAACACTAAATTTCTTTGTGTATTGCCTCTTCATAAGGAGCTTTGGGTTTTAGGAGTTAAATTCTCTTAACTTACCACTGTAGTTAAGTTTGTTTTTCCAGTGATTGATTTAGGCATGGGGATGCCACTAAATTTCGACCAATTAGATGTGAGGATAAGTTTTTTAGGGGTTTCTTTGAAAGGTTTGAGCACTGACAAATAACGCATAAGAGATACTCAAAGATAGTAAGTTTTCCTTATTCCATCCTATCTTATCATGTCTCTATGTGATCCCTGGCACTATGATGGACACTTTATTATTATTATTATTATTATTAAGGGAAATAGCATGAGGATCACAGCTCTAAGTTGAAGAAACCAGACAAACATTCAGATGATTTGCATAAAATAATAAAGTGAGCCTTGTAGCTCAATCAGATCCTAGCAGCCTAAAGCAATAAGTTAGAAGGCTGTAAAAAAGAAAACAGATTATGAATACTTGTGCTTTAAATGTAGAATGTATATAGCAATTTTAAAAGCTTACAGATATGTCACTGAATATTATCTTTCTTATAATTCAAAATTTACTTTTCTACCATTCCATTGGTAGGATACTGAAATTCTGAACTCTTATATAAATTATGAAGTCTTATATATAAGGCCTTTTCAAGGCCTTACAAATTGGAAACATAGTCAAGGCCGGAGGCCAGGATTTCAGACTCTAAAGGTGATGCTTTTTCTGCTCCTGTATGGTGAGTCATCTTCAGAATAAATAAAATGATGCAGCTTGACATTATTGGTTATTAATAAATATATTACCATATCTTGGAACCAAAGAGGTACATATGACAAAGAAAACAGAAGAAAACATTATTCCATATTTTATCCTAGGGAAATTCTTTGGTTAAGATAGTCACATCTTTCACATGTAATTTAACCAGTTACATAAACTTTCCTAATATTTTGCATTGTTTTTTGACTCAGTCATTCTTTCCCTTTCAATGGTCAATTTTTCCAGATTACTTTCACATTATACTTCCCATACTATCTTACATTATGTCTTTCTTATTTAGTATTTAAATAGTATTTTCAAACATTCAGTATTCCTTCTTCTGTATCCACCTTAGGTTTTTTTGTATAATTAGTTCAGTTACTTTGGAAGCTGTTTTCTGTGAGATATGTGATATGGACATCTCTGAGTGTGGTTTACTCAGACAGGTCTATTCTGTTTTAATAAGAAACACTCCTGCCTGCCTTTGATTCACTATTTGCCTCTGGCTATACAACACACAGACTTCACATTCCTTTTATCATTCTAGGAAGACACAGACAGCTGAGCACTGGGGATTGCTTTTGAGTAACTTAACATTCTTATCCTATAAGTATGCCACAAGAAAGGCTTGGTAGAGTGTCCTGTGATGAGAGGTAATCACATGGTCCAATCAGCTTTTGATTACAGGCCAGGCGAGAATCCTCTCTCTAGAGAGTCACACAAAATGTGCTTTAAGTATAAATTCACATTTATTTTTTTTAAAAAATCACATGAACCTCTCTTAGAGAGATTACGGTGGTGTAATAGTCAGCTGCAAATGTTCCCTAACCCCCAAATCTTTCCTTCTTTATTCTGTAAGTCAGCCTTATCAATTTGTTACTCATGGGCAAATTGATAAGGCTGATTTATAGGATAGAGAAGGACAATTTTAACTTAATTCAATCAATTTGTTACTCAAAGACAAATTGATAAGGCTGATTTACAGGATAGAGAAGGATAATTTTAACTTAATTCAATAGTTACAATTTCAGCTACTACATTTATACCCCTCCATCAGGTTTGTTTTTGAACCTTATTTTTCGAAGATCCACTCAACCTCATGACCTCTAAATCCAATTCTTACCTTTACAGTACTACTGTGCCTATTACCAGAAACAGAAGAGTTTTATCTCCTTATGTCATGGTTGAAGGCATGTTGGAGGAAACGGGATGTTTTATATCTGCTTCCTTTCTATCTTTCTGTCAGTGAAAATTTTGGGAACTCCCACCTAATCTATTTCCATGTGCTACTGGAAACCAGTCACCTATGACTTGGCCAGTAGCGAATTCCCTCAGCCTGCTCAGTAATGAGGGCAGTTTGGGTTTATATAGTGCATATGGTGATGGTGGTCTTTGCATCTCACATGGACATGTGCTCTGCAGTTTCTAAAGAAAGAAATTCTATAGGAACGTAGTAATGACCATCTCCTGTTCTGCTGAGTTGTTCACTTCAGAGGTTCTCAATTGGATCCCTCCACTTATTAAGTAGTCCTTTCCTGGGAGGGGTGGTGTCTGTCATGGCATTTCCCTCAGCTCCTATTTTCTGCAGATTTCTATAAACCCACAAAGAATAAGATATTCTATCTCAGAAACTTTTGCTCCTTGGAAACAAGTTTTTTTTTTCCAGTTTAATATGCACTGCCTTTATCCCATGGTCCTTTACTTAATAGGTAGTGGTACCAAAGTCTGTCTGCATGTTCTCTAATACTCAGTTAACTCTAGCTAGGGGCAAGCTGCTAATTTCTCCTAGTTCTAGCATGACAAATGGACCAGCGCTACCTGGACTTAGGAGATTTCCAGGATGTGGGACTTTCAGTGCTAAAATTGGGACCATCCCAGACAACTAAGGCCGCATTGGGCATCCTACATAATTTCATTCATCCTAAAACTTCCTGGAAAGATGCAACCCACTGGACAAGGCAATTAAAACTGTATAGAGGCTCTCTCAAATACTTTTTAACAGAAGCACATTTTTTTTTTCAATTTACTCATCTTCTCTCATGGCAAAGTCTACAAAACACTACAGGGATTTTGAGGCGGGGTGAGGATGCGGGGAGCTAGAGGGGTGGGGTGAGGTGGAATCTGCACCAAGAATAATTTAAAAGCTAAAGAAGCACCTCTCTTTACTTTCAGGTGTGAGCTGTCTGTTGCAATACAACATTTTAACTTTTGGGAGAGTCTAAAGATAACAAAGAAAATCCTAACCTTATTTCTCTTAATCAACTTTACTTTTAGTTTTCTGGTCTCCCAAATAGAATCATATTAAGGATAGAGTCAACTCTTCATTCTTTATTGTTACAGTTAAATTTTGCTTTGTTTTGATATATTTGTCAAATCCAACTTATGAACATATTTTTTCAACCACAAGTATCCACCCAGAACACATTTTCTCAGGAGCCTCATCTCTGAATGCAAAGTATAAGTACATTATGAAAAGAGTCCCTTCTCATGCAAATAGGAATTTATTCTCTCTCATTTTTTCCTCCCACATTGTGCCTTGTTTTCCCTTTGCCATAAACAAATATTGCTGCTTCCATTCATCCATCACAAACCTTTTTATATGTTTCTCCCCACTATGGCCTTGCTTATCAGGCTCTTAGGACACTTTCTGATATGTTGTCTGTTTGTAACTGAAACGTATTTATTTTGGTGCCTGCAGTTGCCAGTATATGTCCATAAATTGTAATTTTAAGCATATTTCACAGGGACAATTGATGTTTTATTTAACCTGGACAAGACAGATACCTGCTTTGCTATTGGACAGCGCTAGGCTGCAGACAAGTCTTTTTTGATGGTGTTATTCCTTCTTTTGCATTCTTTTAACTACCTCATTCCTGCAGGTGCAATACCATATAGTTTTTTTGCAAGTAAAGAAAGCACAGATTTTTCAAGCAATAGGGGCGGGGTAAAATATTGCATCCCTCAAGGTCTTTCATTCTACCTCTCAGATGACCCCAAACAGTACCTCTCGTCTTTCACTGTATATGAGGAAAGTAATATGTTGACAGCATATTGAGAAACCAAGAATTAAAGAAAGGCAAAAGGAATGGAGTAGAGAGCTAAGATTTAAGGGACACGGACAGAGCCAGTACCTGGCTGGTTAATCTGAACTATCCTCTTTCTCCAAAGCCACTTTGCAGGATTTAAGGTGCCTTTTAACATTCTATATTCTTTCCTGCTTTAAGCCAAAGGGATTCAGTGTATTTTCTTTTGCATTATAACATATCAGACCTGGGTACAGAGAAAAATAATTTGCTCAGTTTTCCCCTTCTTTTGTTACTAAGCATAAGAATGCAACTGTTTTTATTGTTCTTAAGTCTTTATGCTACTTATTGTGTGGATACAAGGGTAAAAAGGTAACAAACTTTGGGAAGTTATAAAGGTCTGGGAATGTCCACAACTTCTCTCAGACATGACTGTGGGTAAAATCAGTGTCTACCCGATTCTTCTCATCTCAAATTTTTTTTTTTTTTTTTTTTTTTTTTTTGTGGAAGAAAGAGAATGTATTATCTGTCAACCATTTAATTATTCAACAATGTTGATTTGCTTTTATTTTCAATCATATATTATGATGTTTCACATGGCAATATTATGCCAATGTTATCTCCTTTAACTATAGTATCATTTTCTAGTCCCCTGGGACAGAAATACTAATTTATTCTTCAAGAATCACCTTAATTTCCAACTTTTCACACCCAAAGTCAGTGGAAGTGTTTCCTCTTTGTTCCCTGTAGCACCTCATGCTTGTCACTATTCTGACTTTATTCTTTATTGTATCTCCACTAAACTGGGTTCTCTTTGATGGCGGTGTCATTAGTGTTGTTATTCTGGTATCCCAAGGCCTTTGGTCACTTGAGTGTCTATCACAATATTTTAGAATTTTTAGTTGCTGAAAATGATGTTTAGGTGAACTCAGCTCCACGACTATGAATCACATCTTTTGTTCTGCTATAGTAGACCTCTGAAATATTGTAGAATAAAACTGTGGCCTGTTTCTTATGAGCAAATCTTAGATTTGATTAATTTGAAAAAAAAGACCGAAGATTATAATTCAGAGACAAGTATTATTTAAAGGAAATGGGTAACCTGTCCATGGAAAGCCAGGGAGCAAAAGCCTCACTTAGCTAAAGAATTGACAATTACATAAAATATAGTTGGTAGGCATATGATAGCATTCCTAAAGGAATTGAAGTGTGACATAGAAGATGTTAACCAAAACCTGTTTACAGAAAGTTGTATGACATTTTGAAGACCTCTATGCAATTAGACATTTTCTACAGTTAGAGGATATGAGAAGAAACTTGAAAGGGGCAATGCATGAATCTTCCAGGAATACTGGGGTCAATATTTTCTTTCCCTGGAAAATGAGAAAATAGGCACAGGAGAGTTATTAAGATAAAATATTGTTTAATAATTTTAAATGAGGGCAAGGATCGAGGATATTTCCACTTTAAAAAGATGCTAGTTGGTGGTGTTTTGAAAGATGGCCTAGAATTGAGATTTCTTTAATGAGAATCCTGTGTGAAATCATTGGGACAAGCTATGTCCTGACATTTAAAGTGAAAAGGCACATGAGGTATAGAGACCAGCAGATCCCAAAGACTTTCTTGTAAAGAAGTCAGGAGTTCTTTTTGACTGATGAGATAAAGAAAGAGCAAATCATTGGTGACAGCATTGAGATCGTTCTCTATGTTAGCTGGAAGGAAAATGTATTTGTTTGCTACAGCTGGTATAACAGCATACCGCACAGATTGGATGGCTTAAACAATAGGAATTTATTTTTTCACTGTTCTGGAGTGTAGAAGTCCAAGATCAAGATGGTGACAGTTCAGAAAAACAAGAAAAAAGAGAAAAAAAAAAGGAACAAAAAAGGCATTGGGCAAAGTGATTTGCTAAGATCACACACACATGTGATTTGCTAGGATCACACACACTGGTGGGGAAATAGACATTTTAACTTCCAACTCCTTATTCCTAATATCATGCTGTATTCAATTACTGTATGAAACACCATTAAAGAGGTATACCAAGGATTAGTAATACATATGTCCAGTTGTGTTTATAATCATCTATTTCTGAGGTAGAGAACTCTTCCAGTATGCTGTGATTGAAAGTTCTGTTTATTGTACAAAATGAGTAAAGCCAATTGTGTCATGGGAATAAGGGCTCCTCACCGGGGAGAGCTGTATTAGTCAGCTTTTATGGCAATAATGTTTTAGGAAAATGCAACTCCCAAAGTTGCAAAAAATCATGTAAGAGTCTGCAAATCTGACTACATGGTTCTGTATTTTATATATCAAATTCAATCTAATCACTATGCCTCTCATTAGGGGACTAAGCTAAAGCAACTGTCATCCCCTCAAATGCCAGTGGTCAAAACGGCTCTGACATTCACAGGGCATTGAAAAGAGTAATAGTGCCTTTTCTACACTCTGAGTTTTGCTGCAGTTGGCCTTAAAGGCTTCCTATATACAGCCCTGTTCTGTACATATGGCAAGGATATTATTAAGTTGTTTAAATTTAAAAAGTAAAATAGAATATATACTTTTTATTTTTCTGGTTGAATTCTCTGACTTTAAAACTATAAGGAGAAAGTCTAATAAAAGTTGAAAGCAATAAGTTGCGTATAACCATATACGTCCTACTAAAGTTTGGTGAGTCATAAGAATATAGCAGATTCCATTGAAACACATTTGCAAAATTTGCCTTTCTATTTAGTCACTGGCCAGGAGTAGCATGAAGCCACAGCCATGTCTGTAACACAACGAATAAATCATTACAGTAGTATTTTTGTGTCTGCAGGAAATAAAAATAGAAGTGTGTAAACATTTATTAAATAAGAAAACTATCTCATATCCCCTAAACCACACCAAAAATTATGCAAAATCTTTGCCCAGAGACTACATGAGCTAAGAAATAGAGGAATTGGCCTGGGCCACTGTGAAGATGAAATTACCTGCCTGCTCTAAGCTCATAACTTCCATTTTGGCATGTTAGAAAATAAATTTTAGTCATTAGAAAAACCTCATGAAATTTTTTTTTTCAATTATATCAGATATCATATGTCTTATCCAGATATAAATTGATCACTTTAGTTCTGAATATGAGCCCTAAAATCATTTATAGCAACCAATTTTATTTATACAATGTTTGATATTTCTTAAAATTAACAGTACCTAAAATACTGGAAAACTACCCAAATTTTAGAAATATAGCTCATTTCAGTAAGTCGAATTGAGGAGTGGAAGAAGTAAAATGATTCTTTAAAATTGTCTTAAAATACGTTAGTAAGTTTGTTATGAATATTGCATTCATTCTGATCTCATTTGAGTTAATCTCCAAAGATCTAAAACAGAGTAATATAATCTAAGAAGTGTTTTGCAAGAAAATAGGTCAATTATACAGAAGAACAATATCAGAAACTATATGGTACATTTCCCCCTGTATTTACAAATAAAAACAATGGAATTTTAAATAAGAGAAACAAAGTAGATTGATTGAGAAGTGCACTTTTAAAAATGGGAATTTGTTCAAATAAGACCCTAAAATATCAATCATGTGCAGGGAGGAGTCATGGTGTTTAAAATTGAGAATTTTAAAATAAAATTTAAATAGAATCAAGTACTTATAATTAAAAATTTAGAAGGTAGAATTATGTGATAAAGAGAAAGGAGGGAGAGATAAATGTTAAACTAGAGCCATTTTAAGGAGAAAGATGAAGTGTGGAAGGGGTCTAGTCGTGTCAGAAATAAAAAGGAAAGCAAAAAGAGATAAAATATATATAAGTTATAGATATAGAGAGTTGGGGACTTGATGAAAGGGAATGCATAATCAGCAAGAATAAAAAAGATAAAGTGAAATAAATGTAACAAACAGGGAAGACAAACCAGTCCTAGGGTTTTGGGTGAAGCAGAGAGGTCTTATTATTTTCTGAGGCAACAACATGGGAAATGTGGTTTTTGTTCATTCCACCTCTTCACCTGGGCTACTATTCCATTATAGTGGGAAAGTTTTGCATTTTATTTTTGAGCTTTGAAATTCGAGGAATAATAATTTTTTGTGTAACTTTTGAAGCAATTTTCTTACATCAATAACTTCACAGAAACTGGTTGAAATGTATTTTTATGCAATTCTGAGTAGTGTATATATACATACACACACACGCATATATGTATATATAAATTATTTCTTATATGTTGGAACTTTAACATTCTACCAATTGGCAAAGTTAGAAGAATAACAGTTTTCTTTACATGCAAATCTTTCCTTGGAACCTTATAATTTTGCTTGAAGGTCAATATCATTTACTTATTTGCCCTCAAATTTGAATAAATTTTCCACATAGAGCATATAAGATGAGAGGTTCTGTACCCTGGTCTGAATAAATTCCAGCCTTGCTGAAAGGTTCATGTGAATAAATTGTTTAGATGGCAATACATGATGGATCAGACTTATTTATGTTGGTGATCTGTATACATAAATTGACTGGATAACATATAGACTTTATTTCCTATCAACTTGCCTATGTTTTCTGGGATCTTCATAGCAGAAGCTACTGAGCTGAGATCACAGGAGTTCTTAAAATATTTGATCATGTACCTGCTGGGTGAGGTGGCTCATGCCTGTAATTCCAGCATTTTGGGAGGCCCAGGCAGGCAGATTACCTGAGGTCAGCAGTTTGAGACCAGCCTAGCCAACATGGTGAAACCCTGTCTGTATTAAAAATACCAAAAATTATCAAAACCATACCAAAAATTAGCCAGGCATGGTGGAAAGCACGTGTTATCCCAGCTATTTGGGAGGCTGAGGCAGGAGAATCGTTTGAACCCGGGAGACAGAGGTTGCAGTGAGTTGAGATCTCATCGCTGAACTCTAGCATGAGCAACAGAGTAACACTGTCTCAAAAAAAAAAAAAAAGTTTCACCGTGTACCTTTGGGATCTGCAGAAGCTTTGGAAATTCTCTCCACAGAAATTTTGAAAGTCACCAGAGAAGAATACCCAACCTACAGACTGAGATACACTCCACACTTTAATTCAATCCTAATACCTCTAATCCTTATCGGTTAGTGTCAGGAGGCCTTTGGTGCCTTCTCAGAAACTCAGCTTTCTGAGTCTGCTTTCTGAAAATCTCCTTCCCTGTAGCTGGATTCTTACCTCCAGTTCTAGTCCACTGGCTTACTCTAATACACCACCAATAAATAGAGCTACTTCTGACTTGTAAAAGCTGACATTGGCTTAATGGTTGCCTCTGAGGGACCAACCCAACCTATGGCAGATATATATCATTCCTAGTTGAACCTTCCTACACTTACCTGATCACCATTTCATGCCTTACATCAGGATTTCTAAAGCTATCGATGGTGAAAGACCTGTCCCCTCAAATTTCAGCTGGGGCTATTTCGTGAGGCTGTTAAGATACCAGAGGTGAAATGAGTTTCTGAATATATTTATAGTAAACTGAAGGTAAAAATAAAGTTTAAATTGTTTGTCTGTGACCTGTGTATATCTTTTTGGTATGTGTAAAGTTAGACAATTTTTATACTGTAATTATAATATGAGTTGCTTGTTCAAATATAGAATAGTTAACAACTAATAAACATTTATAGACAAAAAAATTCCATTTCCAAAATTAAAGTCAATATTATAAAATTAGTGTCACTTTTTCATAGCTAGTATTGTATGTGTGATGGTGTCTACAAGATACACCGAAGTCCTAATCATGGTGTATGTGAAAACAGTGTCTCTGCTGATCTAATATATTAATAGTTAAGATGAGATCTACTGGAATAGGGGTAGGCCTTCCATCAAATATGAATGGTGTTCTTATAAGAAGAGAAGAGCCACAGAGACTATATTTTTACAGGAAAAAAATAGCAGTGATTAAAATGCAATGCAGACCAGACCTGCTCTGGTACAAAGGAGAATTTACAAAGGTGAATTCCATGTGAAGACACAGACACTTAAGAGTGAAGAGACCAGTGATGGAGGCAGAGAGACAAGTTATACAGCACCAGCCAAGGAATACAAAGGATTCTTCACACCACCAGAGGCTAAGAGAGAGCATGGTCCTGCTGATAACTGGATTTCAGACTTCTAGTCTCCAGACCTATGGAAGGATACACTTCTAATGGTGTTTTGGCACTGACTTTGTGGTCGTTTCTTAACAGCTGCCATAGGAAACGCATACAGATAGCTCTGTTGGTTTAGTGCTCAGAGCAGGTCCTGTCTGCCATAGCATTTTAATCACTGCTATTTTTTTTTCCTGTGAAAATACAGAAAATTCTACTCACAAATGTAATTTTCTTTAGACAAAAATATTTCTCAGTAATGTGTTTATGTTGGCTAAACTTTACTAATTTATTTGCTTATTTTATTACCACATCCTGGAATTAACACTGTTCATAAAGCTTTCAACTTTTCTACAAAATGTGTCTGTGGCACTATCAGGTTTATTCTTCTTTTCATTTTGCTTAGAGACAACCATCACTCAAAGGCAGTAGTTTTGTTGTTGTTGGTTTCAATTAATTAGTCAGTTCCTGAGGCTTTAATTCACAAGCTTAAAAGATTTAGAAAATGAAATAGTGCAAGCTGAAAATTCACAAATCAATAAATTATCACTTGGTGCTCTTAAAGGAAAAATTCTTAACAAATACATCAGAGAATAAAATCCAGAATAGCATTGTCTATTGCTAATGGTAGTGATTTCTTTTTTTACTTTTAAAAATAATAATAATCCAGAAAAGTACATTTAACTTACACATTTTAAGAAGGGTTACCCACACCCTTGCAAGCCACTGATATTTTTACTTTCTCCATACTTTTACCTTTTCCAGAATGTCATATAATTAGAATCATACAGTGTGTAGCCTTTCCAGATTGGTTTCTTCTTCTTAGCCATATTCTTTTAAGGTTCTGTTAAGTTGTATGATTCTTTACATATTCTGGAATAGACTTTCCTCAGGCGTATGATTTCCAAATAATTTCTCCCATTCTATGTGTTTCGCTTCTTTTATTAAAAATTTTAAAATATTTACTTAGCAAATAAGTATTGCATAAATTCAAGGTGTACAGCATGATGATTTGATATATACATACATTGTCTAATTATTACTACAATCAAATTAATTAACACAGCTACTAACATCCATGATATGCATTAGATTCCCAGGGCGAAAATTCAGTTTATAACTGAAAGTTTGTGCCCTTTGATCAACATATTCCCATTTCCCTGAGATTTTGGCAATCACCATTCTGCTCTCTGTTTCTATGAATATGGCATTTTTAGAATCCACAAATAAATGGATTATAAGTGAGGATATACAGTATTTGTCTTTCTGTGTTGGGCTTATTTCACTTAGCAAAATGTCTTCCAAGTTCATCCACATTGTTTCAAATGATAAGATTTCCTTCTTTTTATGGCTCAATAATATTCCATTGTATATATGTACTGCAATCACTTTATCCATTCATCCACTGATAGACTATTAGGTTGTTTCATATCTTGACTATTATGAATAATGTAATAATAAACATAGGAGTTTATATAACTCTTTGAGACACTGATTTTATTTTTTTAATATGTACTCAGAAGTGTGACAGCTAAATTGTATGGTAGCCCTATCTCTAATTTTTTTAGCAACCTACAGAATCACCATACTATTTTCCATAATGATGGTACCAATGTACATTACCACCAACATTGAACAAGATTGTTTTTTCTCCACATCCTCACCAATACTTGGTATTGCTTGCCTTTTTAAAAATAGCCATCCTAACAGGTAACAAGTGATATATTATTGTGGCTTTGATATATATATTCCTCTGGTAATTAACTATTTTGAGCACTGTTTCTTATACCTATTTGCCACTGCATGTGTTCATCAGGAAATAAAATTCTATTCATGTCTTTTTTCCATCTTTTTTTTTTTTTTTTTTTTTTTTTTGCTATTGAGTTGTGTGAGTTCTTTCTGTTTTTGGATATGAAATCTGTATTAAATATTTGCCTTACAAATATCTTCTCCCATTCTCTATGTTGCCTTTGAATTTTGTTGATTATTCTTTTGGCTCTGTAGAAGAATTTTAGTTTGATGTATGTGATGTTAATACTGAATGTCAACTTGATTGGACTGAAAGTTGCAAAGTATTGATCCTGGGTATGTCTGTGAGAATGTTATACCAAAAAGGATTAACACTTGAGTCAGTGGGCTGGGAAAGGTAGACCCACACCTAATCTGGGTAAGCACTATCTAATCAGCTGCCAATGCAACCAGAATATAAATCTAGCAGAAAAATAATGTGAAAAGGCTAGATGGGCTTAGCCTCCTGGCTTACATAGAGCTTATGTAGAATGGCTAGTTTAATGTTTGCACCAAGATGAAAACCATAAAATCATTCTTCATTGAGGAGAAATTTTCATGTTGGACATTTGGCTCTGATAGTCTTTCTCAGATATACACTAATTACAAAAAGACAGATGCCCTTTCCAGGCACTGGAGGCATTTTAAAATTTTATTTTAATTTACATAGTTTACCATAAAAACTAAATAAATAAAATAAAATTTTAAAAATTGTAAAGCCAAATAAACAAAGACTAAATTAAAAAGTCCAAAGCTCTTTCTAGGAATGGCTACATTGACATGAATTTCCCAGTCTACCTACCTACTCAGTACCTTATACTATACAAAGAAATACCTTATTGGTGAGATTATATCTTGATATAGTCATTTCTTTCCATTTAAGTGATAGGCTTATAGAGAAAAGTGACTTACATAATTCACCTAACTATACTAATAAACCCATAATAAACATAATTCTTCATTTTGAAATATTAACACAAGCAAACATTGTGACTGTTTTAGATAATCAACAGCATGAAAAATGAAAAAGATCTGAATCAGAAAGAAAAAAGGAAAATGTAGGGTATATATAAGAACCTAAGAATATAAATTAGAATTCTGAAAGCTGTATGTTGAATATAACTATATGTGGCTTCTATAAATCAAAGGAAATATGTAGAACTCATCCACCCCTTCCACCATGTGGGCTTACAATGAGAAGATGGACATCTAGGAGGAAGCAAGCTCCCACCGGACCCAAAATCTGCTGGTGCCTTGATTTTGAATTGCTTTGCTTCCAAACAGTGAGAAATAAATATCTATTGTTTATAAGCCAGCCAGTTTATGGTATTTTTTGTATGAGTTTAAATGAACTAAGATGGCCATTACACTGTGTAAATTAATAAACATAAGAGTACATTCTGTATGAATCCATTTATATGAAATTCAAAAACTTTTTTATAAGGCTAATTGAGCCTTATAAAAATGGTGATAGAGCCAAAACAGGTGTGATTTAGGGGTGAGAGAAAGTGCAGAGTGCTGACTATGAAGAAGCATGAGGGAAATTTTAGGAGTGTTAGAAATGTTTATATCTTGATCAAGGTATGATCTTAATAAAAGCACTTTAAAGATGCATCTTGTGTCTGTAGATAAAGAATATATGAAGTGAAATAGCTAAGACTAACATGCTTAATACACTTCATTATGTGTATGTTATGCTACAACAAATAAAATTTAAAATCTACATTTTTTAAGAGTGTGATAATTTGAGTTCCACAGAAGCAGATAGTGAAATAAGAATCAAAATGAAAGTAGTTTATTTAAGATGCTTTCAGAAGAAACTAAAAAATAAGTGAGAAAACTTGTCAAAAAGGAAGTAAACAGGTCCATCAAAAAATAAAGTACCAAGCAAATCACACATGCATTAGCACTGAATCTCCTGCAGAGATGCTCTGGATATAGAGTAGACAATCGCTCAGAATTGTTCAAATAGAGATCAAGGGAGCAGAAAAATTTGAACCCCTGTGCCTGTCAGTTATTGATTAGGAAATTTAAATTCTCATACACTGCGGCTTTCCATTTCTGTTATTAAAAAATTTTTTCTTCAGCCCAACAGAAGAAAAAGCAGGGGCTTGTTCTTGAGAGGGAACAAAATGAAATGATGTGAAAGAAAATGGTGAAAGAAAGGAACAAAGAAGGGAGGATCAGAACCCTAATAGCATTGTCAGCTATAAATAAGTGGATGTAGACATTGATAGACACTTATATAGATAAATATATTTAAAGTGCTTAAAATAAGAATGTAATTACTTGTACATAAATAAATATTCTCCAAAAGAAAAAAGGAAAATAGACAGGAGCGGTGGCTCACACCTGTAATTCCAGAACTTTGAGAGACTGAGGCAGGCGGTTCATGAGATCAGAAGTTCGAGGCCAGGCTAGCCAACATGGTGAAACCCCACCTCTATTAAAAATACAAAAACTAGATGGGCGCGGTGGTGGGTACCTGTGATCACAGCTACTAAGGAGTCAGAGGCAGAAGAATTGCTTGAACCCAGAAGGTGGAGGTTGCAGTGAGCCAAGATTGCACCACTGCACTCCAGCCTGGGCAACAGAGCAAGACTCTGTCTCAAAAGAAAAAAAAAATAGAGAAAACTAGACAATAATTATGAATAAGAAATTTTAAAAAGTCACAAAACTTGAAGTGTTAAAAACCTAATATGAAGTAGGTTGGGGATAATGCAGATACTGCTGCAGGAGACAAATGATGAAAGCATTCTGAGCAATAATTTTTCGGAATATATCAAAAGCCTAATATTTCAGAAAATGAAATAATGTTTATAATAAGCAAATTGACTTCAGCAATACAAAAGTATGAATTAAGAAATAATAGAAGATCCAGTGACTTTCAAAACAGTGAACAAAATGGACAATGTATTAAAATATTACAAATTGTGGCTATGAGAGTTCTCCAATCTTGTTTCTTTTTTTTTTTTCAAGATTGTTTTGGATCCTTTGGGAATCTCACAGTTCCATCTGAATTTCAGAATTGGCTTTTCCGTTTCTGCAAAGAAGTCCACTGGGATGTTGGTAAGGATTGCCCTGAATTTGTATATAAATTTGAGTATTACCACCATTTTAATAATATCAAAATTTTCAATTCATGAATGTAGATGTTTTTAATTTATTTAGATCTTATTTGACAGGAATGTTTTATAGTTTTCAGTGGTTACTTTACTGTTGCTGTATGCATTTTATTCTTTTTGATGTTATTGTACATTGAATTATTTTTCTTTTCTTTTCTTTTTTTTTTGGTTTTTTTTTTTTTTTTTTTTTGAGACGGAGTTTCGCTCTCGTTACCCAGGCTGGAGTGCAATGGCGCGATCTTGGCTCACCGCAACCTCCGCGTCCTGGGTTCAGGCAATTCTCCTGCCTCAGCCTCCTGAGTAGCTGGGATTACAGGCACGCGCCACCATGCCCAGCTGAATTTTTGTATTTTTAATAGAGACGGGGTTTCACCATGTTGACCAGGATGGTCTCTATCTCTTGACCTCGTGATCCACCCCCCTCGGCCTCCCAAAAGGCTGGGATTACAGGCGTTAGCCACCGCGCCCGGCCTTTATTTTATTTTCTGATTTTTCATTGCTGGTGTATGAAAATGAAACTTATTTCCATTTTTATTAATGTTGACCTTGGATTTTGAAATTTTGCTTAATTCATTTATTAGCATTATGATTTTTCTGGGAATTATTTAGTGTTTCCATATATATGTAATTATGCTATCGGTGAACATAAGTAATTTAACTTCTCCCTTTCCAATTTGGAAAATTTTTATTTCTTTTTCCTTGACTAGTTGCTGTAGCTACAGAATCCAGTGCAATGTTCCATGGAAGTGGTTATAGCCTTCATCCTCCTCAAGGACTTGAACTTACAAGGTAAAACTTTTATTTTCATTTCTAGTAAGGATGTTCTCTATGAGTTTTTCATAAATGTCATGTTTCCTGTTAAAATTATTCTATTCTGTTTGAGTGTTTTTGTTCTAAAAATGTGCTAAATTTTGTCAATTTTTTCCTGCATGAGATGATCATGTGAGTTTTACCCCCTTTCATTCCTTTTAGTGTGATATATTACATTGATTTAATTTTGTATGTTAGAACATTCTTGCATTTTTAGGATAAATCTCATTTGGCCATAATGTTTAATTATGTTCACATGCTGCTGTATTCTGATTGCTGCTTTTTAAAAATAATTTTTGAATTAATATTTATGGGAAGTGTTATACTATAGTTTTCTTTTATCATGATGTCCTTGTGTGGCTTTGGTATTACGGAAATGCTGGGCTTAGAGAATGAGTTTGGTTCCTTTCTCCACATTTTTGAGACTTTGAGAAGGGTTAATGTTTCTTCTTCTTTAAACGTTTGATAGAATTCATCAATGAAGTCATCAGGTCTTTGGATTGTCTTGGAAAATTTATGATTATGAATTCATTATCTTAGAGACCTTGTAATAAGCCTATTCAATTTTTTAAAATTTCTTCTTGGTTTAATTTCATTAGAGGTGTCTTTATAGGAATTTATCCATTTCATTTAAGTTATCTAATTTGTTGACATAAATTTATTTGTACTATTATTTTATAAATCATTTTATTTCTGGAATGTCAGTGGTAATGTTCCTACTTTCCATTTCTGATATTACCAGTCATTTGTCTTTTATAGTGGTCAATTGATCTACAAGCTTATCATTTTTTGTTTTTTCTTAATTCTATTGTTTTCTGTTTTATATTTTGTTGGTCTTCCTTTTAATCTTTGTTCTCTTTGTTCTGCTAGCTTTGGGCTCAGTTTGCTCTTTTTTTCTAATTACTTAAGATATAACGTTAGGGTGCTGATTTTCTATATTTCTAACTTTTTAATATAAGTGTTTACTGCTATATATTGTCCTCTAAGCACTGACTTTAGTACATTACATTTTGGTATTTTTTTTACTTTCTTTAATCTCAAAGTATTTTATCATTTTCTTATAATTTTCCTTTGATTCATTGGTCAAGCATGTTTTGTTTAATTTCTACATATTTTTGAATTGTCTAGATTTCCTTCTATTACTGATTTTTATTTAACTCCATTGTCATCAGAGAAGTTAGGGTGTATGCTTTAAGTCTTTTAAATTATTGTGACTTGTTTTGTGATCTAAAATACACTGTATTCTGGAGAACGTTCATGGAGATCAGGTGCATTATTCTATAGTTAGGTGGAGTGCCTTACATGTGGCTGATAGTCTAGTTATTCACGGTGTTGTTCAAGTCCTCTATTTCCTTATTGATATTCTGTCTACTTGTTAAAAGTAGGGTACTATGGAGGATAAGGTGGAGTAGGATTAGAGCTTTCCAGAGATTGTCCCCCAAAAGGAACACCAAATTGAAAAACTATCGATGCAAGGAAACCTTCATAAGAACTAAAAAAATAAGGTGAGAAATCACAGTCCCTTGTTTTAACATAGTAACAGGGAAAGAAGCATTGAAGGGAGGAAGAACAGTCTTCACTGCCTATGCCATTCTTACCCTACCTGCAGGGTGCTCATGGAGAGGGAAACTCTGTGCTTGGAGGAGGAAGAGAAAAAATTATATATATATATATATATATATATATATATATATATATATACGTATGTATATGTGGGACTTTGTACTGGAACTCAGTGCTTCCTTGTCACAGTGAAATACAACACTTGGCAGAATGTTTTTGGTGCCCAGGAAGGGAACATGTAGATCAGTCCTGAGCCAGAGGGATATCCTCCATCTCAGTGGGAAAAACTAAATCCTGGCTGTCTTCATCACCAGTGGACTAAAGTGGCCTGGGATCCCAAATAAATTTGAGTGGCAGACAGGGCACAGAGACTGCAGTTCTTGAGCAGACCGTTGGTGCTACACTGGTCTGAGAGGCAGTGGGCTTGATGTGCAACCCAGTGCAAAACCAGCTGCTATGGTCACGGGATTGCCTGCATCACCCCTCCCTCAACTACAGGCAGTGCAGTATAGACAGACTCTCTGTATTTGGGGAAAAATGAGAGATGAATATTCACCACCTGCTGACTAAAGTAGCCTTGGGCTTTGAATTAACAACAGTAGAGGCAAGGCAGTAGCAGACCTGAGCCTTGAGCAAGCCCTAATACTATACTGCTCTGGGAAGCCAAGTCTCCCAGGATGCTGAACTCAGTTCACTGCTGGAGGTAATGGCAAAGTAAATACCTGTGTCACCTTTCCCCCAGGTCCAGGCAGCCCAGCATGGAGAGAGATTTCTACTGCTTAAAAGAAAATGAGGGGAGGGAGCAAGAAAGTTTTTCTGGGAACCTGGGGAATTCTTCCTTAACTTCCCCAATTCCATCAACACTGTATACCTAGGAATCTGCAAGTTTCTGGGGCTTATGACACTCCCATTTGGCTGCAGTGATGACAGGCTTAGGTAACAGCATTCAATTCCCTTTGAATACTTGGAGAGCACTCCCAAGAAAAATGGATACAAATAAGCCCAGCCTTTGAAGATTGGGATAAATACTTAACTCTTCAATGCCCAGACATGGGCAAATGTCCACAAGCATTAAGAACATCCAAGAAAACAAGATGTCATAAAACAGACAAAATAAGTCAACGGTGACAAATCCTGGATTGATGAAAATATGTCACCTCTCAGAAAGGGAATGCAAAATAGCTGTCTTGAGAAAGTTCAATTAATTTCAAGATAACACAGAGAAGGAATTTAGGATTTTATCAAATAAATTTAACAAATATATTGAAATAATTTTTAAAAACCAAGAAGAAATTCTGGAGTTGATAAATTAATGGAAAAACTGAAAAATATATCAAAGCCTCTTAAAAGCAGAATTGATGAGTCAGAAGAAATAATTAGGGAACTCAAATACAGGCTGTATAAAAAGAGAGTCAGTGGAAAAAAAATAAAAAGAATTAAACGCACCTACGAGATCTAGACAATGGACTAAAAACGGAAAATCTAAGAGTTACTGAACTTAAAGAAGATGTAGAAAAACAGATTAGGGCGGAACTAGGATATTGAATTCTGCAACTATTATTGTGAAACTCTATTTCTCCTTCTAGTCTCTGTTTGCTTTACACATTTTTGGGGCTTATTATTAGGTGTGTATATTTTTATAATGGTTATATATTTGTTATGTATTAACTCTTTTATCATTACATAATGAAATTTCTTTTATCACAATTTTTGACTTAAATTTTATTTAGTCTATTAGTATAAATATTCCACCTTTTTTATTAATATTCACATAAATATATTTTTTCGTTCTGTTACTTTCAACTCATTTGTGTCTTTAGATTTAAAGTGAGTGTCTTGTAGGTAGGATGTATTGGATCATTTTTCAAGTCTGTTCTGCCAATTTGGCAGAGTTCAGAAAATGAGGAATCTACGGCAGCGAGCTCTTGATGCTTTTTGCTTTCATGAAGTGTTGTACAATTTTTGCTAGATTCCAGAGTCCCTGAGAAGTTGGTTCTGATATATTTTTACAGTTTACTCATTGCTTTTAGGGACAATGGAGTTTTGGAGTTTCCTACCCTATCATATTTACTGACAACATTAAAAGCATTACATTTTAACAGTAGTTTTTTTTTTTTAAATTAAAAATATTGTCTGGGCATAGTGGCTCATGTCTGTAATTTCAGCACATTGGGAGGTCAACACGGGTGGATTGCTTGAGTTGAAGATTTTGAGACAAGTCTGGGAAACATGGCAAAAAACCTGTGTATACAAAAAACAGAAAAATATGCCGGACATGGTGGCATGTATCTGTGGTCCCAGTTACTCAGGAGGCTGAGGTGGGAGGGCTGATTGAACCCAAAGTTGGGAGAGGTTGCAGTGAGACAAGATGGAGCCACTGCACTCTAGCCTGGGCAATAGAGTGTAATCATTATTATAATAATTATAATAATTTTGTCGAGACGGAGAACTTTCCATACCTCAGTCGCCAGTTATGTCAGAAAAAAAGGGCTGTAATTTTGCATTAAATGTTCCTTTTTTCCTTATATTCTAATTAGTTTTTTAATGTTCTCATTACTATGCTTTTTGAGGCATTGTTATGTTCTTAATGATGTTCATTAATTTGGAATATTTAATTTCCAAGAGGAACAGTACAAAATTCATGTTTCGTTATAAATATTTTCTTCTCTCTACATATTAAATAATATTTTATGAAGATTGAACAAGTATATAGAATATGAAACAGTATATTTTTAAGTTAAATATGTCTTCTATTTTATATCTCAAATCAAAATAATATAAACTTGCAGTTGAACCATACAAATTATTGTATGTTTTCATTACAAAGCATTCCCTATCTGCACAATTCTTCTTGTTTTATTAAAAAACAAAAAGAAGTGTGTTTATCATATTAATCTTATCTTAGTACACTCTATAAAATTGTTTAGTGCTGCTACCTTTCAACTAATAGTAACTGCAGAAAGAATCATGCAAATAACCGTGTAATCATGAAATAACTCTTCTTATTAATATAGTTTCTGATTTGCATTTTTCTTCCAATCAGGACCTGACTGATTTGTTTATTCATAAAATAATCACCTGCTCCTTCCACAAAATATTTGAAAGCTGAATGCAATAGATTTTAATTACATTATTGTAATAATGTTTTATTATAATGATTTAATATACACAGAGATCCAGAAATGGAAGGCCTAGTGGAAAACTAAAGTTTAATTTTCTAATAAAAAAAGTACATCAAACTGATAAAAGAAATTTTATACTAAGTGGCAACCATAGGCAAAATAAAGTGCTTTTCTTGGTGAAGAAGAGATCCATAGTTTGTCTTCCTAACAATTGCACAATATTGTCACCCCAAATATATATACATATATATATATACATATATATGTGTATATATATATATATATATATATATATGTGTTCCTGTGTATGTGCGCATGTGTGTGCATGTGTATGTGTGCATGTATGTGTGTGTGTGTATTTGTTGTTGTTTAGAATTTACTGTCCTTTGTGTTTTTCATAATAGATAAGGAGATACAGGTTAGGTTAAAGAGCCTGGTGCTTGAAGACCCAGAGACATGAGTTCACACTGTGACTCTGTCATATAATGTTGTAATTATTTGAGTCTTGATTTCTATAACTGTTTGAGTTGTATAAAAATATATTCCTGGCAGAATTATGAATATTAGACATAATTATTTGAAATGTATAATACGTATCTGCATTAAAATGTCACAAAGAATTGATTATTGTTATGACAATGGAGATTATGTGGTTAATTCAGTGAGTACTTGTTACTGCAAATCCTGAAAAAATATACTACTTTTCCTGGTAACATATTATATAATCTCAAATTAAGACAGACAGGTGGAAATATCCTTGCTTTTTTTTCCAGATGGAGTCTCATTCCATCACCTAGGCAGGAGTGCAGTGACATGATCTCGGCTCCCTGTGACCTCCGCCTGCTAGGTTCAAGCAATTCTCCTGCCTCAGCCTCCCAAGTAGCTGGGGCTACAGGCACCCACCTCCACACCCAGATAGCTAAGTTTTGTATTTTTAGTAGAGATAGGATTTTGCCATATTGGCCAGGCTGGTCTTGAACTCCTGGCCTCAAGTGATCCACCTGCCTTGACCTCCCAAAATGCTGGGATTACAGGCTCAAGCCATTGCTCCTTTGGCTTTGTTATGGTTTTTTTTTGTTGTTGTTTGTTTTTGTTTTTGTTTTGTTTGCTTGTTTTCACAATATAGTCTCCATCTACACAGTCATCTGGTCCTAGTCAGAGAAAGACAGGTAGGGAAGTATATTAAGGTTGATTACATGCTAGATTTTGGTTAAAATAACTCTTTTCTTATCACCAATATATATATATTTTGTCTCGGACATTTGTTGCTTCATTGTGTTCTAGCAGTCAGAAAATTAACAAAAGTAATTCAAAATTTTTGATCTATAAAAATGACAATTTTATATGGCTTTACCTGTTTTAATTCTCAAATCATTTTTATGTTGCTTTAAGAATATTTTTAGATTTATTGTAATAAATGTTCTATCCTTTGTATCATTCCTCTCACCAAATGACTTGAATATGTAGTGTCAGAAACTCATAGCAAAGGAAATTATGTTAATTAAAGGTCTGTTAAGTTTTAAGCATAGGAATTTATGAATACTAAGATTGTATTTACCTTTCAAAAATAAATTTTATTATATTGCTAATCTCTACTAAAGCAACTTTTTAAAACCCCTGAACTTTGTTACCTATTGCCAAGGGACATAGCTAGCAATCAGACTTACAAGGCACAAATAGGCAACAATATGATACTGCATTTACTTAGTAACCAAAATAGCATGGTGCTGACATAAAAATAGATACACAGGTAAATGAAACAGAACAGAGAACCAAGAAGTAAAGCCAAATATCTGCAACCAACTGATCTTAGAAAAAATAAACCAATGGGGAACAAATATGGAAATGACACCCTATTTAATCAATTTTGCTGGGAAAATTGTATAGTCACAGGTGAAAGGATGAAACTAAAATCATACTCCTTTCCATATAAAAAAAGGAACTCTAATGAATTAAAGACCTAAACCTAAGAACTGAAACTATAACACTGCTAGAAGAAAACCTAGGAAAAATTTTTGCTGAACATTGGCCTAGGCAAAGAAATTATGACTAAGTAAATACAACAAAACCAAAAATAGACAAAGAGGACATAATTAAACTAAAAAGCTCCTGCATAGGAAAAGAAACAATCAACATAGTGAACAGAAAGCCTACACAATGGGAACAAATATTTGCAAACTATGCATCTGATAAAGGGCCAATATCTAGAATCTACAAGGAACTCAACAAGAAAAAACAAACAAATAGTCACATTAAAAAGTGAGCAAAGGACATGAACAGACATATTTCAAAAGAAGACATGCAGGTAGCCAACGAACATGTAAAGAAAATGCTCACCATGACTAATCGTCAGACAAATGAACATTAAAAACACAATGAAATACCATCCTACACCAGTTGGAATAGCTTTTAATAAAATGTCTAAAAACAACAGGTGTTAATGAGGATGCAAAGAAAAGGAATGCTTAAACACTGTTGGTGGGAATGTACATTAGTACAAACTTTGTGGAAAACAGTGCGGCATTCTCTCAAAAAACTAAAAATAGAACTACCATTTAATTCAGTAATCCCACTATTGACTACATACTCAAAGTGAAAGAAATTATCATCTCAAAAAGATACTTGCACTGATATGCTTATCGCAGTACTACTCACAATAGCAAAGATATTTTCTTTATATTTAAGGCTGACCAACACGTCTCCTAAATGACAGTTTATTTCTCTATATATGTCATCCAACCAGACGTGCTTAATGTAGTTCTACTAACTTTAGGGACACTACATTTTATTAATAATTATTTATATCTCTAATTTTAGTAATAATTATTTTCCTAATAATTATTAATATCTCTGTTATGATCATTTTATTGATATTTATATCTGTTATGATTAATGATGTCTTCATAGATCCCAGAAAACAGAATTACCATCCTATTTCTGAGTTTTAGTCATCACCATCACCCTATCAATGACCTACATATATTAATAGTGATGTCTCAATGAAAGACATTGGAAAACCAATAGGTAAACTCTGCTTCTACCTTTATTTTATTTCTAAATACATTTGCCCAGTTCTTTTTCATGTGAAAATGCACTGTCTCTGACTTCTCATTCACTTATTTTTTCAGAAATTGCTCAACTGAGCTGAGGAACTCTTGAGTTTACTTTAATTTTGTTTCCTATCACACGCAGATACTGAGTGTCTAATTCTAGCTTAAACCATTGTATCTGGAGAGGAAAGCCACCTGGAATTCACATGGCTATTAGGGTCATTCTGGTTGGTGAATAAGTTTTCAAAAGAAGAACATTTTGGAAGACGAAAAGACACTTTAGTTGTAACCACTAGTAGGACTTAAATTAAATTTTATTTAAATTTTAGCACACATCATGCTAGTCTCTGGATTTTTGAATACTAACTAAATTATACAAGACTTTTTAGCATATGTTATTGCAAAATTTTACCCGCAAATTTGAAAGTTATGTGTCCTATAACAATTTACTTTTAAAAATAAGTCTTTCAAGGCTTCATCAACAAAAGAATTGTCCAACTTTTCACTACAGATTAGCCTCTATGTTGTCATGGAATAATTGATTCTGTTGAGATTACATACTTGTGGGTTATTGTCATATAGAAGTATATGAACACTTATTTTATGTTAGAAAAATTAGTTTTTGTCATTATGATGTATTAAATGTGAATATGTATAAGCTTTATTTCAATATCAATCTCAGTTTTGCCAAAAATAACATGCAGGTTTGCACTTTGCCTCAATTTATAGTGTTCTACTTTATAATCTTGAAAATAGTAGCATACTTGTAATATGTTCAATGTTTCCACAAGTTCAGAAGTCTTATATCAATATGTGTTTATATATTGGCCACTATGTAACACCAATGAATAGGCTTGCTTTTAACCACTGCAATATTGTCTTGTACTTCTCTATTTATCAGCACATGATATTTTATAAATTGGTGTGCTTAACAAATGTTCAACTCTTTTAAATGGAAACTACTTTAGAGTCTTATTCACATTACCTAGTAATTGAATTGCGTTATTCCATTGGTCTTCAGAAGTGTATGCATAATTCCTCTGAACCCTAAAAATAGTTACTAGAATTAAAATAGCTTCTGCTTCATTGTCTTGCATTAACTTAACATTTTGGACCTCATGAAATAATTAAATTCTAGTGTCATATATTGGAATCAGAGTGTGGAACTGTGTCTGAAATTACTGGCCTTAAACCCGACCTTTACTCCCTTTGTTAAGATAGGTACCAAAAGCAAATATGTTCAAGTGTCTCTTAAAGACCACTTGGATATTGCACAGGTATCACAATTTCATCTTGTTCAGTTGTACTCATACCAATACCACCAGCCATATTTGCCTCAGACACACAAGTAAAGTGACAGACTGTAAATTTTGTTGTTCATTTGTCAATTAAGAAAGTAAAATTGGAAGTACATTTTAAACCTCTTCCTGAGTGGCAAGGAGGCAGTTAGAAACAACAACTTATTTTCAGGGCCAACAGCAGTTACTGAAATCAAGTAATCATTTAATAAATATTTATTTAAGTAATTGGTCTTTTAATAACATAGCTCTGAATGTTTCACTGAAAGATCTGGCTACTTAATAAACAAAATGTCGGTGCAAATAGAAGGATTTTTTGTGTTATAGGTAGGCATATTTCACCAACTTTCATAGTGTGTAGATAATGTATTTGGATATTTATCATAAAAAACTTTTATTACTTCCTAAAATATATAACTTTGAAGGCATCAGTTTATTCTTTCATAATTCAATTTTTACTTCTTAAATGCTGCAGACATAAAAGTTTACAGACTTGTGTGGTTATTTTTTTCTTAACTGTACATTAAAATGTTCACTTTTTGCTCTTAGCAAGTTGCTGGATACATACAGGGATATGTGACCTTTTTGTTAAATAGTGTTGATTATTTCTACCTACCCCACCAAGAATACACAGGGAATAATGTGATGATTTATATGCAAAGCACTGCAAGCTTGCCTAGAGCAGTCCAGCAAATGCCAAGTGTTTACTAAGAGGATACCATGTTCCTGAGTCTCGATAGAAAACAAGATTATAGAGTGAGGCTGTACCTGCAGACATTTTGCTACTGAAACTTATGGAAATCTTTTTTGCAGTTTCTTTATGTTCTGCTAATATTCAAATGCAGGGTCTTGTAAAACTTAGTAGAGTTCTGGTAACTTTGCTAAGTTTATGCATTTTGAATAAACAAAATCGGTAAAACTCCCAACACAAAACTGTTGTAGGTACAGTGACTTCCTAAAGTGTGTGTGTGTATGTGTGTGTGTGTGTGTGTGTGTGTGTGTGTGTGTGTGTAGGATTTAACTTCAATTGTTCAAAGCAAGGCCTTCAGGATATAATGATATATATTTCAAAAGAGTAAATGACATAAGGAATACAGGTTGATTTCTCCTGATGTCAACAGAACAGAGAAAATGTTTTCTATTCTATGTACACAGTTAATTAAAAATAAAAACATATTAACCTTGAGAATTAATGATAAAGAGAAAAAAACCAACTGGAAAAGCCCATTATTTATGCTTGCTATTAAGCAGTAGTTATTAGTTTTAGATTGGGGGAAGAGGGGTATGGACAGCGAGGGAAAGTTAGCCTGTGTCTGATTCACATTTCTAAGATCAAATTCCTAGTAGAGCTGGAAGGAGGATCTTATTTATTTATAAAAATTTTCCATAAAAACAGAATCGGATACTCTTAAAAAAATTATATGTCCAATACCAATGTTGACCATTTAATGTTACTTTTAGGAAAGTAAGAATATGCTATTTATATTAACATAAATTACCCAGTGCTATATTATTTTTAAAGTGAAAAATCATTTGTTCGTGCCTATCAGTATTTTCAGTGTTCTCCTTAACTATCATTGTTAAATTAACCTAGAGATAATCTTTATTTTATTATATATATTCATTTATTTTAACATCAGTCATGGTCTAGGAATTCACTGTCCTTTCTCTGCTTCAAAACTTTCTCAGCTGGCTAAGGATACAAATGGGGTTACACGACTAATCACTCTGATGTCTCTTTTCTCTTCAGAAGGAAGGGGTACAGGCAATCACTGGGCTCAGGAGAGATATGTGTTACTGTCAAAGGCTCATACAGATTTGTAGATTCTCTTTTCAGTGTCAGGCACATTTAATTGACTTTTGTAGCACAAGATAACTGCCTTACTCTGATAGGGTATAGCAATCTCACTTATGGAGACTCTAGGATGTTAACCAAAATAAGATATTGCAACCAGAGCTAAAAAAGAAGCCAGAACCTAATACATATATATTAAATGCATTGTCTTACAATCAATACAAATCAACTATTATAAATTTAACTATTTAAATTTGGCACATATATCAAAGAGAATGCTTTAATTTTTGTCGTCTTAATAGTCATTATCAAATTTGATCCACATTAAATATTAAATATCTGCCATTATGCAACCAAAATTATATAGAAACGATTTATTGTTGGCTCACAAATTAATGGTGACTTTCAGCAGAGAAGCAATACAACTTTCCTTGTAAGAACATATGGGATCTAAGGAAATCTAGATTCATCTGGTCCTGCAACATATCTGATAAGCTTAATCAGTGAAGAAAATAACATATGTATTAATAAATAATTGTAGATTGATAGTATATTTTATATCACTATACACTCATAAAGCAAAAGTAGGATCATGCTTAAACAGTAGACATTGCAACTATAGTAAGAAATGAGACAAAAATAGTCATCTCCATTACCATTTAACATTGTTGTAGAAGGACTAGCAAATGTGATTAAAGAAGTGGTGTAATAATTGGTAAAGTAGAGGCAAATGCATCTTTATTTACAAATAATAAAATATTTTACTTATTTATTTACTTACTTTGAGAAAGGGTCTCACTCCATCACCCAGGCTGGAGTTCAGTGGTACCATCTCAGGTCACTGCAACCTCTACCTCTCAAGTTCAAGCAATTTTAGTGCCTCAGCCTCCGAAGTAGCTAGGATTACAGGCATGTACCACCATGCTTGGCTAATTTTTGCATTTTTTTTTTTTTTAGTAGAAATGGGGTTTCACCATGTTCATGAGGCTGGTCTTGAACTCCTGGCCTCAGGTGATCCACCAGCCTTGGCCTCCC
>NW_022436992.1:8419599-8551347 GCF_009761245.1 Sapajus apella | reverse complement strand
TCAAAGATAACTGCTGCTAAAATGTAAAAATAATATCAATTAATAAAAAAGCCAATTTTCAAAGAATTGGCTTTCTTTTTCATATGGAATTTGAAATAGAATTTGAGAATATTTTAAGCAAATGTGTAGCTCACCTCCAGCAATTTGACAGGACTTTATGGTAGGTTGTTTACATTATCTTCCCTCATGGCTGAAGTTTATGACATTAGACCTTGAATTTCTTCTGCTTTTCTTATCTGCATTCAATTTATTCTAACTTACATGTTGTAGATCCCTGCATGTCACCTTAAACATGCCTTTGGAAGAAGACAGGATGTAAATTAGCAAACACAATGCAATTTCTGACAGGAATCTTGAGCATGGATCAGATTAACAAAAATCATCAGTATTCCTTCCATATGTCTAAACTGTTATAAACACTAGGAAGCTTTTAAGTATTAAATATACTACAGCCTGTATATCAATTCCAATCTTTTCCTGAAACACACACAAGTTGCAGTTCTACAACTGCATCTTCACAGTTGATCCCTTCACAGTTGCCCAGAGCTTTGCCATTATGTCAACTTTTTCTCTATATACATAGAATTGATCTGTGGTCAAAGTTATTCCTCAAATTCCAAACTCTCCTAACATTAAAACCTTTTATTTCTTTTATTTTAGATGATCAAAATCATGAACACAAATAAATGAAATTGGTAAATAAACCAAACCTTTCAAGTATATATTGCAAGACAAATCTTATTCTAAATAAATTAATGTATTATCTAATTTAGTCCTGAAAGCAGTTCTATGAGGTAAGTGGTATAGTTTTCACTATTTTACAGATGAAGAATTCCAGGCATAGGGAGGTTAGGTAAGTTTTGAAATCAGTTGGTGTACAGCAGAATTTTACCACATGCAGTCTGTTTCTAAAGCTTACACTTCTAACCATCATATTATACTGCCTAGTCAAGAATAAATTGGAAGAAATAACTATAGGAAGATGAGCTATTTTAAATAAGTGTGAAAACTGAATTATGTAATATATACTAAGTGGTACAGGTTTATCACCTTTACAAACACATATACTAACTCATCATCCTACAAAATAAAAGCATCAATTAATAAAAATGTTCTTAAAAATTAAGACAACTATTTGTTATTTATTAAGCATTTATTGTGCTCCAATAATTTTCTGTCATTATGACCAGTATTTCTTTTGATATATTAAATTGTTCTAAAACATGGATTTTCTTATCTTCATATTTAGAAATGAGAAAATAAATATTACTGTTCTCAAGAAAGTCTCAAAAAATATGTTGCATTGTTCTGGAAACAAACATGCTAAATTTCACATTAGAAAAAGTAAAGCACATGATAGTTGCAAAGTTTCTGAGATATATCTCCACTTAAAAACTGCAGGGCTGGGTGTGGTGGCTCACACCTATAATCCCAGCACTTGAGGAGGCAGAGGTGGGCAGATAACGAGGTTAGGAGATAAAGGTTGTCCTGGCCAACATGGTGAAACTTGTCTCTACTAAAATACAAAAAATTAGCCTGGCATGGTAGTTTGCGCCTGTAGTCCCAGCTGCATGGGAGGCTGAGGCAAGGGAATCCCTTGAACCCAGGAGGCGGAGATTGCAGTGAAGCCAAGATCAGCCACTGAACTCCAGCCTGGCAACTAAGCGAGACTCTGTCTCAAAACAAAAACAAAAACAAAAACAGAAACAAAACAAAAAAAACACCTATTTTCAGGTAGTTCCTGAAAACTGTCACTAAACCCAAACCCCAGAAGGGTACTTTCCCTTTCACTTGTAGGGAAGAATTATAATGACTTGTCATCTCTGCCTACTGTCATGTCTGGAGAAAAATTCTATAAACAATTAGAGCAACATTCCTTACAACTGGTCGTGAATGAAACTTACTACATCCAATAATCCTATAATTTAGAGTTCTAAATCTGACCAGATGTATGAAAATACATAATACATGCTAGGTCATAAAATTGATGCTGTAGTATTTATTTTTTTAATTTAGAAATGGTTGTTACTAAGAACATTTGAAACAACCCAGTCAAGGAAGTCTTCCCCAACCTCATAAATGCCTAAGACAGAACAAAGATGGCACCGCTAAAATATGTCTAAGTCAAGTTTCCAAAACTCAAAATAACATATTTTAAATAAACATGGATCATCAAAATAACTTACTGCAGATGTGATCATGGGCAAATCAATACTTCTGAGGTTCATTAATTTTATTTAGTTGTAAAATTTGGAATATAGATCAGGGGATACTTAGTGGCACAAGGTTTATAAGTCTCTATTTTATGAGTTTATATTTACTACCAATTTTCTTTATCTCTGACATAATCCATTAATGCTTTTTATGCCAAAAATTCACACACTGTTCACCCCATACATAAATATCGCAAGGATGTTTTTCAGTCTGTTGCCATGAAATTGGAATGAAAGAGTTCCAATAGTCCTCTGCTGCATAATTTTCATTTTTATGCTCAGGAAAGATTTATTTCCCAGGGTAATTTTACCTTCTGCCTGATGTGATATCTCTCTATTAGAGTGGGTCTTTCACCTTGACTGGCACTAATTGGTGCATTGTTTCATCTATCATGTGTGAAAATGTAAAGTTAACACTATTTAAAACTGTAATTTTCTCATCAAATTTCAAATGACCTTTTTCATGTCATTGAAGGTATTTTGATAATATTTGGTAAATATTTCTAACTCCGGGGTCAGTTGACTGATGGTAGACAAACAGTCATAATCTGGTAGATAATGGGATGAGATTTAAGGTTATCATTGTACAAGGTTTATTAAAGTGTATTTCTCCAATAGTAGAGAAATTGACAGTAGTCACCAGCCCCCCTATCTAGGTCTCCTCCTTCCTCTTCTTCTCTTTATCCTACTTTTCTTCTTTCTCCTTTTTCTTTTAGTGTTTGGGTGTCTGCTTGAAAAATAACTCTTAAAGACTTGTTGAGCACATTTCCCAGACTTTAACTGAAACAAAAATAACACTATTTTGGGTACAAAAAACTGGTTTACACTTCTCTTGAATATTTGAAGGGATCACTATAAGTGGAAAGTAATTAAGGTAATATTTACAATATTTAACAATTTATAAGAAATGGGCACATACATATCAGAACTAAAGCTGTATGTAATGTTAAAACAAAGACCTAGTGAGCTAGCTTTCACTCTATTGGTTACTGGATTATGGGGCATTTTCTGGATTGGGAGACCTGTGCTAGCACCAGGGTGAGTGAGAGTTAGACCATGAGCTATTTACCAACCTGTATAGAAGTGTTTTGAATACTTAAATAACATGTAGAAATATATTAAAGCATTATCACCTGAATATCAGCTTTAGAAATAAAAAAGTCTAATTATTAATACTCTGAAAGCTTGGTTTTCTGAGTTTTTCCCCAACCCATAGAGATTTTAAATCTAATTAATTAGGCCAAGTAATGTAGAAAGAGTTGAAATGTTTTCAAGTCCCAAAGTACTCTTCAGGCAAAGGCTAGAGGAAAGCAAAGGAAAGAGTTTTTTATCATATCTGTTTTAGCACAGGGTTCTATTTAGATTAAATTTAAAGTAATATTTAGTAATAACTTTTTTTCTTTATATATCAGTGAAAATAATCTTCATGAACTGAAAAATACTAAAAATATTTTTGAATGGTTAAGGTGAGCTATTTAATAGAAATAAAGGGCATCTTTAAGTGAGAGAAATTATATTGCAGAGGCACGCTTTTCAACTGGAAATTTACCCTTTCGCCAGTAAACAACATGAATTATTGCAATTCTTGAGTTTGTGATGCAATGTACAAGAACATACAAAGTTCTTTTTGGTGCTATTAAAATTTATTAAATATTTCTATAGTTTAAGCAGCATAAGCCCAGAAAATTGTAAACAACATGAATAATACCATAATGAAAACATTTGCCGAGGAACAAAGCAATGTTTGCATATAATATAGGACAGAACATAAAGAAGATGGCAAATTTAACCTCAGCCAAAGCTACTGATGCCCTGTCTGAAATTATATTCCTTTGTTGGTTAAACCATGGGCTGACAGACACTTGTATGGGTTTTCTTTCCTTTTGAGTCTAAATGAAATATTTTAAATAATAGTTGTCACATACAAAGTGATAAAGAGGGATGATTTCAGCAGAGCTTATTCCAATAGGTGTTGTCTGAATTGAAACTTGGTCAGTTAGTTTCTCTTTGTAGGATTTCAGAGGTAAAAGTAATATTACCGAATCTCCAATAAATTCTGTTTAGAAACACTTGTTTTTTAAAAGCCGTAAAGTGAGTTTGTTTTCCAGTCTGAACAATTGGCCAAACTGTATTCATTAAGTGAATAAATGAGATTGATGTTTCTTTGCATCTTCTAAAATCTTTAATATTGGTCAAATAATGAATTATTTTCTCCTTTAGATATGGTTACTAATAAAACTCCTTATCTAGGGTATTCAATCAAAAGGCTTCTTTTCATCTCACTGAATGCTGTCTGTACATTTTATTCTCAGTTTTGGACTACTATTCTTTTTTACTATCATAATAGAAACATTGCTCAAGTAATTTTATGAAATTTGGTTAACAATACAAATTCAAAGAGCTTTTTATGGTTTCCCAAAGATCCTTGAATCACATACATAGCATTCTTGTGTGTATGTTTCTATATGTATATGTGTGTTTATGTGTATGCATTATATTATATATCTACATATATTATAAATATTCCACATAAACATAGTCATGCTTAGCATATTTTATATGTATGTTTCATACAGACAGGCATGCACCTGTACACATATAAACATAAAATATCCATTATTGATATAGATGTTTTAATTTTGTATTTCATTTTTTCTTCAAAAAATGGATGAGCCAAATCTTAATTTATTCACTTCATACATAATAACGGGTGAGCCAAATCTTAATTTCATGCTTACTTAATATATTCCTATTTAATATGCATGAGCCAAATCTTATTCACTTCATACATAATAACACAAAGTTTCATTGACATCTTGCTTTTTAACACAAACAGCTAGTAGGTGACCTTATTATAATTATTTTTTATAGGTCAAGCATTCATTCTACTATATATAGCTTTACTCACAAAATCCATTTATGGAAGTAAAATCAATGCTTTTAGCATCATTTTATAAATAAACATATGGGAAAATATAAATATTAATTTTCCTACAATCCAACAGAATGTCTGATGTCTGAAACAAAAGCACAATGTCTAGCTTTTAATTTTAGTGTCTACCTTTATCTTATACAGGAGCTCTATGCATAGAAATGGAATTTCTGATAAACTATATGAAGATATAGATCATCCAAATAACTGTGTATAGATACCGGTTCTGGAATACCTGCCATGAGTCATTTCTAGAACACCTGTCATGAGCCTAAAATTCAGATTTGATTTAAATTTGTTTGCTCTTATTTAATCAGTTTAAATTGGAGACCCTTAACTCATAGAGAATTCTGGATGGATGCTAGGAGAGAAAAATCAACTTTAAAACCTGTTTTATAATGGAAGAAATAGGCCTTGTGTTCAGAAAAGAAAATTCAATAAACCAAACTTATTTATTATTTAAGGTACAGCTAAATACAATGAAGGATTTATGAACATATCCTCTTAGGCTCACTAGATTTGTGAAGAATTCAAATAAAATCGCTCTTTCTGTCCTGTGGGAGTCTGAGGGAGAGCTCTAACTTTGTGAGCATAAAAGTATTTCTTCCAACAGATGAGAGAAGTCAAACTTCTATATTATGGATCAGAGGGAATTTCAATTGGCCAGAACGGGGCGAAAAGAGGGCTCTCATGAGTTTAATTCACCAGAGTACAGTGTTTATTGTATTAAAATATCTTTTTGGTATTGCTTTTTCTAAAAGTATTTTAGATTGCTTGAATCTACTTTATGGCTGTAGGACAATTGACACTAATTAATAAGAAAGCTTTTGAGGATGAGAATCAGAATTCAAGGATGGATATCTAAATATCTTCTCTGGAGGTGCCATCATGACTAAAAAGCAAATTCTTTTTATGACCTGGAAAGTGATTACTCGCCCACGGAGACACACCTTTTTCTAATATATAATATAAAAAACATTGAACCAGAAAAGTGTTAAAGTAATTCTTAGCATTAATATATGTGCCTTTCTGATTTTACTTTTTTATATACTTTTTCTTAGCATTAATATAGGTGCCTTTCTAATTCCTTTTTTATATAAAAAGGAAACAATAACATTGAGCTATGTTGAAAAGAAAAAATCCTATAGAAGCAGATATTATTTATGATTTCTGAAAATCTGGGGTGAGAAAATGTTACCTAGAAATTACAATCTGTGGGACATAGCAACTCATGGATAGTTTAAACTAGTACCTGGCAAACTCAGTCCCACCTAAAAGGCTGAAATAAAATACTGCAGCTAATAAAGACATTGTTTTGAATAGCAAACTAGCAAGGAGAATATGAAGAAAGTTTCTATTTAAAACATTATAATATCCTCAGCTTTTCTGTAGAAAAAATGAAAGTGAAATATTCAATGTACAATTGCTGCTACTACATGGATATTTTTCAGAATAAGGCTCATTTAGAGAAAATTATAGTAACATTATCTGTAAATGTCTTTAATATATGAAAATTACATTTTGGCAAATTTGGAAGCTATTATCTAAGAAAGAGTATATATGTAAAGAAACTCTCTATTCAGGTGTTTAATATTTTTGTGAGGTCTACTTTTTGAATAACAAGATTATGCCTTGTGGGATGTTTTATATACGTGTGTGTATCTATGTGTGTGTATATATATTGATTTTAGTGTTGATTTGTGATTTGCTACTACATTTTTCACAGAATCAGGTTAGTTACTAAATCTGATAATAATCTGAAAATAATCTGATGAAAATCTGATAAAAATGTTATGTACTCCATCCCTTGTTTCTGAGAAGAATCATTAAATGTTTTCTGAGTTTGAATAGATGATTTAAAGTTTCTTAGAATGTATGTGCAAGAAGATGTGAAAACTGTTTACTTGGCTTTACTTAGTAATGCTGAGAATTACTTGAACACTTTTCTGGTTCAATGTTTTTTATTTTATATATTAGAAAAATGTGCATCTCATGAGTGAGTAACCACCTTCCAGGTCAACAACGTAATTGTTGTTGTTGTTGTCATTGTTTTCCTTCAACTGTCACTAATGGGAATTGCAAGGCTGAATTGAAATAAAATAAATCAGTGCTATAAAGAGCAGAAAAATTAGATGATATTGATTTGGCTAAGTAATAAAATATCTTCATGGAAAGGAGCCTAAAATTATCTGTGCTCTCCAATTAATAGTAAACTCATTCACAGAGAGAAATGATTTGCCCAAATTCCAATAAAAAGCTGATAGCATAACAGAGACCCAAACAAAATCAAGTTTCTTGAACCTCTATCCAAGTCCTCATTCTTCTCATTCTTGTATGTCACAGTTTTAAGCTATGGTAAATTTTCTGATAATAATCAACACTAGTAATATGTTTCTTCATTACAAATATCAAATCCCCTGCTGAGTGTCACTTTGATGAGTTAATGGAAGAGGCTGATGTGTATGTAACATAATTCATATGGGGCCTGTGCATTTGGGGAATCAGAAACTTCTTCCAGATTTTAAAGACTGGTTTTGGTGATTAGAAACATTGACATACAGGTGGGTGCAAGGCTGACAATAATTTTTGGAAACAAATGCAAAATTAGATTAATGGGTTTACATCAAATTATAAAGTTTCTATACAAAAAAAAAGAAAATAACAAAGAAAAAGGTAACCTATAGAATAGGAGAAAATGTTTACAAAATATATGTCTAACAAAGGGTTAATATCCAAAATGTATAAGGAACTCATGCAACTCAATAGCAAAAATGCCTAAATAATTAAAATATACAAAGGATCTGAATTGACATTTCTCAAAAAAAACCCCACAACATACCAATGGTAAGTAGGTATGTGAAAACATCCTCAACTTACTAATCTTCAAGAAAATGTAAAGAAAAATCACAATGGTATAGTATTTTACACACATTAGAATTACTATTCAAAAATCAAATGTAACAAGTGTTGGTGAGGATCTGGGTACCCTTTTACTGTTTGGTGGGAGTGAAATTGATACAGCCATTATAAAAAACTATATGGAGGTTTCTCAAAAAATTAAAAATAGAATTAGCTTACAATCCAACAGTCCTACTTTTAGGTGTATTTTTGAAGGAAATAAAATCAGTTTTCTCAGAAAGATGTCTGCTTTCTCATGTTCATTTCAGCATTTATTCATAATGACCCAAATATGGAAGCAATCTAAGTGGTTGTTAATGGGTGAATACATTTTTTAAAAAATGGATGTTCACCCCCCCTCCCACATACACACGCAATGAAAGATTCCTTTGTTTAACAAAGAAAAAGAATCCTGCTATTTGAGACAACATGGATTCACTTAGAGAACATCATATTAAGTTAAATAAGCCAAATAATATGTAGGGTCACTTATATGTAGGTGAAATACAAAAATGTCAGAATCATGGAAACAGAGAGAAGAATGCTGGTTAATACGGAATGAGGAGGTGGAATATGGAAAGATGTTGGTCAAAGGGTAAAAGCTTTCAATTATGCAAGATAAATACAGTCTAGTGATCTAATGTACAACAATGTGACTATATATAGTTTAAAATATTGTACACTTAAAATCTGCTAAGAAAGTAAATAAAAGATTTTTCCCTACACTCACAAAATGGTAAATATGTGAGGTGATGAATATGCTAATCAGCTTGAGTGTGCTTACTATTTCACCATGTATATGTATATCAAGCCATCAAGTTGTAGAACTTAACTATGTACATTATATCAATTGTCAGCTATGCCTCAATGAAGTTGAAGAAAAAGGGGGAAAAAAGGAAAAGATTGTGCATATGCCTAAGGTGTGGAGAATTTATGCCCTGTTAGGTATATTGGGCTGAGGGAGTGAAAGGGGTTGTTTCTAAAATTTTTCTCATAATAGACCTGAACAAGGTAATTGGTACTAACTAGAACAAGTTTTATTTTTAATGATTCCATAATGTGAATATGAATTGTTATTTTTATTCATTTCATTTTTCTGAATATGGATTACATTAATTCTGAAAAAAAGAGTAACTGTATACAAGCTATCTGAAGTTTATGAAAGAATTCTTATACCTGTCTGCGATACCGTTGCTATATAAAAAAGAAGATGCATTCTTTGTCTTCATCTTCTTTGAAGAATGTAGAGGATAAATCTTGATTGTTTGTCCTGGAAAAAAACCCATAATTTATTTGTCTCTGCTACACAAATTTAGAACTCAAAGAGAGAGGCATCACCACAAATAATGCAGGAACAAGCAACTTTCCTTTTAAACCACCTTTGGCAAAGCTATTTATGTAAATTGAAGTCTGACCTGTCATGCTCATTTATTACTCTGTCACTTTTTTTCATTGCAATTCATTGCTCTTCTTGCTCTTGTTTTCTCATATTATGTTTGCCAGATGAATTTTTAATAGCATGACTTCAAAACACTATAGAAGTAAATGATGTTTATATTTTGCTTGCAAAATCAAACTAGAAGAATAACTTGCCTACAAATTGACCCTGGTAAATTCCTAAAAGCTATAACCTCACCCAGAAGTTCAGATGTGAAAAATTGGAGATAGCTTTAAGCAACAAGAGCTTCCAATCTCAGGGTGATAGCATGGAAGCAGGGTGTGAACACTAAGGAGGAATATCATTCAATGGGATTTGCTTTTGCTAGACTGCCATAATCTATGAATATGAAAGTTATCACTTTATCAAATGCGCAATGAACACCTTTGAGAATATTGATTTGACAAAATGCTTTGAGAATATTTGTAATCATTATGATTTAGCAAATATATTTGGATATATATTAATCCAAGAACAATTTGGAATATTTATTGTCTAATTGATTTTTGATAATTTGGTATTTATGATTCAAATTGATTATATCTCAGATTTCTTCAGGTTCATTTATAGAGGAAATTGGCATACGTGGCTTAATATTTCCTTGGCAGGAAATGGTAGACTCTATTATTGAGGAAGCTACTATTTTGTTATGGAAATCAGGTATTACATTTGTCTGAGTGTTTGGTAATAAATACAAGCTGAGATTATGCAATATAAAGTCCTTAGTATTAAATGGATTAGTCAATAAAGATGTCTGAAAAGAAGTTTTGAGAATCATCTTCAAGAAGGGAACAGATAAGGATTTATAATAAACGTTTTGTTAATTATGAGACCAAGAGAACAAAAAGCCCTTTCCTTAGATCAATGCCTTTCTAAGTACACATTTTTTTGAACCAGAATATTATAAAATATCTCGTGATGTTTTTTGAAGAAACTTGGGAAAGTTCAACTATTTCTTTTTACATAAATATTTAATACATTTATTTTGTGGCCATGTCATCTATAGAAGATCACAGAATAAAATAGAACCTATATAGGTATTAAAATGAGAGAAAGTGAGATTCATATCCTAGTTTTCCATTTTCTCACTTTGTGACTACAGTCAGTTAAACTCCTAAACTACAATCAGTTTAAGCTTTCATTATGTCATCTCAAAAATGGAGAAAACCCTTGACTCAAAGTTTTTGAAAGTATTAAATACAGTCGCGCATGTAAAACCCTGGTACTGTGCCCGGGACAAAGATACTAATACTGCTTTTCCTAACTTTAAGTCTAGATTTCCAAAATTATGTTCCACAAAACAATAGTTCTAGCAGATTTTTTGTGGAAAATACAAATTTTGTATGTTCATCCTCTGAATGTTACAGTGCTTAACATTGACTTTGAAAGGATAATAGGGATTCGATGCTATTTCCTCCATTACTTCCTTTTCCTAATGAGAGCAGCAAATGATAAAAAGCAAATAATTTAAAGAAAAAATAGCAATTTAACTGTGCAAACATAGAATTCAGAGAGTCATTTAAATAATTCTGAGGCTCTAATTTTTTTTTATTTTTTTATTTTTTATTTTTAAATTATACTTTAAGTCCTGGGGTACATGTGCAGAATGTGCAGGTTTGTTACATAGGTATACATATGCCACAGTGGTTTGCTGCACCCATCAACCTGTCATTAACATTAGGTATTTCTCTCTTTTTTTTTTTTTGGAATTGTCTAATTTTTTTTTTATTGCATTTTAGGTTTTGGGGTACATGTGAAGGACATGCAAGATTGTTGCATAGGTACATACATGGCAGTGTGAACTGCTGCCTTCCTCCCCTTCACCTGTATCTGGCATTTCTCCCCTTGCTATCTCTCCCCACCTCCCCATCCCCCTGTTCCTCCCCCTTTTCCCCCCAACAGATCCCAGTGTGTAGTGCTTCCCTCCCTGTGTCCATGTGTTCTCATTGTTCAACACCCGCCTATCAGTGAGAACATGCATTGTTTGATTTTCTGCTCTTGTGTCAGTTTGCCGAGAATGATGGTTTCCAGGTTCATCCATGTCCCTACAAAGGACATGACGTCATCATTTATGATGGCTGCATAATCTTCCATGGTGTATATGTACCACATTTTCCCTGTCCAGTCTATCATCGATGGGCATTTGGGTTGGTTCCAGGTCTTTGCTATTGTAAACACTGCTGCAATGAACATTCGTGTGCACGTGTCCTTATAGTAGAACAATTAATAATCCTTTGGATATATACCCAGCAATGGGATTGCTGGGTCAAATGGAATTTCTATTTCTAGGTCCTTGAGGAATTGCCACACTGTCTTCCACAATGGTTGAACTAATTTACACTCCCACTAACAGTGTAAAAGTGTTCCTATTTCTCCACATCCTCTCCAGCATCTGTTGTCTCTAGATTTTTTAATGATTGCCATTCTAACTGGCGTGAGATGGTATCTCAATGTAGTTTTGATTTGCATTTCTCTAATGACCAGTGACGATGAGCATTTTTTCATGTTTGTTGACCTCATGTATGTTTTCTTTTGTAAAGTGTCTGTTTGTATCCTTCGCCCACTTTCGAATGGGCTTGTTTGTTTTTTTCTTGTAGATCTGTTTTACTTCTTCGTAAATTCTGAATATCAGCCCTTTGTCAGATGGGTAGACTGGAAAAATTTTTCCCATTCTGTTGGTTGCCGATTCACTCTAATGACTGTTTCTTTTGCCGTGCAGGAGCTGTGGAGTTTGATTAGATCCCATTTGTCTATTTTGTCTTTTGTTGTCAATGCTTTCGGTGTTTTGGTCATGAAGTCCTTGCCTACGCAAATGCAAAAGAACGGAAATCCTAACAAACAGTCTCCCAGACCACAGTGCAATCAAGTTAGAACTTAGAATGCAGAAACTAACTCAAAACCACATAGCTTAATGGAAACTGAACAACTGGCTCTTGAATGTTGACTGGATAAACAATGAAATGAAGGCAGAAATAAAGATGTTCTTTGAAACCAACGAGAATGAAGACACAACATACCAGAATCACTGGGACACATTTAAAGCAGTCTCTAGAGGAAAATATATAGCAATAAGTGCCCACAGAAGAAGAAAGTCGAGATCTAAAATTGAAACTCTAGAATCAAAATTGAAAGAGCTAGAGGAGCAAGATCAAAAAAACTCAAAACCTAGCAGAAGACAAGAAATAACTAAGATCAGAGCAGAACTGAAGGAGATAGAGACACAAAAAACCCTTCAAAAAAATCAATAAAGCTGTTTTTTTTGAAAAGATCAACAAATTAGACAGACCACTAGCCAGATTAATAAAAAAATAAAAGAAACAATAACCAAATTGATGCAATAAAAATGATAAAAGGATTTTCACCACAGATTCCACAGAAACTCAAACCATCATCAGAGATTATTACAAACAACTATATGCACATAAACTAGTAAACCTGGAAGAAATGGATAAATTCCTGGACCCTTGCTTCCTCCCAAGCCTAAACCAGGAAGAAGTTGAAACCCTGAATAGACGAATAACAAGGTCTGAAGTTGAGGCAGCTATTAAGAGCCAACCACCGAAAAAAAGCCTAGGTCCAGATGGGTTCACAGCCGAATTCTACCAGACATACAAAGAGGAGCTGGTACCATTCCTTCTGAAACTATTCCAAATAATCCAAAAAGATGGAATCCTTCCCAAATCATTTTATGAGACAAACATCATCCTGATACCAAAACCCGGCAGATACTCAACAAGAAAAGAAAACTTCAGGCCAATATCCATGATGACCATAGATGCAAAAATCTTCAATACAATACTGGCAAGCCGATTGTAACAGCACATCAAAAAGCTTATCCACCTTGATCAAGTAGGCTTCATCCCAGGGATGCAAGGCTGGTTCAACATTCGCAAGTCTGTAAACGTAATTCACCACATAAACAGAACCAAAGACAAAAACCACATGATTATCTCAATTGATGCAGAGAAGGACTTTGAAAAAATTCAACAGCCTTTTATGCTAAAAACTCTCAACAAACTAGGTAGTGACAGAACTAGGTATCTCAAAATAATAAAAGCTATTTACAACAAACCAACAGCCAATATCATACTGAATGGGCAAAAGCTAGAAGCATTCCCTTTGAAATCTGGCACTAGACAAGGATGCCCGCTGTCACCACTCCTATTCAATATAGTACTGGAAGTTCTAGCCAGAGAAATCAGGCAAGAAAAAGAAATAAAGGGTATTCAAATAGGAAAGGAGGAAGTCAAATTGTCTCTATTTGCAGATGACATGATTGTACATCTAGAAGACCCCATCGTCTTAGCCCAAAATGTTCTTAAACTGATAAGCAACTTCAGCAAAGTGTCAGGATACAAAAACAATGTGCAAAAATCACAAGCATTCCTATACACCAATAACGGACTTAAAGAGAGCCAAATCAAGAACGAACTGCCATTCACAATTGCCACAAAGAGAATAAAATACCTAGGAATACAACTAACAAGGAATGTAAAGGACCTCTTCAAGGAGAACTACAAGCCACTGCTCAACGAAATAAGAGAGGACACAAACAGATGGAGAAACATTCCATGTTCATGGTTAGGAAGAATAAATATTGTGAAAATGGCCATACTGCCCAAAGTAATTTACAGATTCAATACTATTCCCATCAAGCTACCAATGACCTTCTTCACAGAACTGGAAAAAACCACCTTAAACTTCGTATGGAACCAAAAGAGAGCCCGCACAGCCAAGTCAATTCTAAGTAAAATGAACAAAGCAGGAGGCATCATACTACCAGACTTCAAACTATACTACAAGGCTACAGTAATCAAAACAGCATGGTACTGGTACCAAAACAGACATGTAAACCAATGGAACAGAACAGAGGCCTCGGAGGCAACACAACATATTTACAACCATCCGATCTTTGACAAACCTGAAAAATACAAGCAATGGAGAAAGAATTCCCTGTATAATAAATGGGGGTGTTGGGAAAACTGGCTAGCCATGTGCAGAAAGCAGAAACTGGACCCTTTCCTGACGCCTTACACTAAAATTAACTCCAGATGGATTAAAGACTTAAACATAAGACCTAACACCATAAAAACCCTAGAAGAAAATCTAGGTTCTATTTTCTTATCTGTAAAAACCATTCCTTTATTGTTGAATTAAAACTTATTGTGGGCTGACTATGCTGAAAATGCTATGAAGGGCAGGGAGTACAAGGATGTAAACACATAACCACTGAATTCAAGGAATGCAGCCTAAGAGGGAACCAAACAGACAAAAACTGAAAATAAAAAGAGATGGAGGTTAAAATAGACAAGTTATAAGTATCGTGTACACTATAATCCTATGGAGGCAACACGTAGGGCATTGCTGCAGCCTGATAATATTCAGAAAGACCTCATGGAGCAATGAAACTTCATAGATGTGTTTATCTGTTCAACACATAATCACTGAGATTCTACTGAGAGTCAGACACTATTGTCAGTGTTAGTGATACAGCAGGCACATAAATATAAAAATGGTCTTAACTTCATGCAACTAATGTACTAGCGGATACACAAACAAAAAGCATTTACATAAATGTTACAAAAGAAGAAAACAGGAGAGGCGGTAGTATGAAAGAAGTTGCTGTATTGGACAGGGGAGACAGGAAAGACCTCTTGGAGAACTCTAGTTAATCTTGTTAATTCAACTTGTTCATCCATTATATTCTTAAACAAACATCCACTGTGTTATAGTAAACTGCATTTATGGATAAAGTACATCAAATAAAACACACTTTTTTGAATTGCACAGTGAGAAGCATTTTTATAATGATATACAATCTAGTAACTAGAACTAGAAGCAATATACAGACTTACTTTATGTAGCTGTACTTACTTACACTTCACAGATATTATATTTTTTACAAATTGAAAGTTTGTTGCAACCCTGAATAGAGTAAGTCTATCAACACCATTTTTCCATTAGTATGTCTTCACTTTGTGTCTCTGCATCACAATTCAGTAATGAACACAATATTTCAAAACTCATCCACCATTCTTAGGCCTATTATGGTGATCTGTGTTCAGCAATCTTTGATAATAGTATTGTAATTATTTTGGGACAATGAAATACTCATATACTGACTGCTCTACCAGCTGGCTATTTCCCTTTCTCCCTCTTCTCAGGCCTCTCTATTCTCTAAGATACAACGATGTTGAAATTAAACCAATTAGTAACTTTACAATGACCTCTAAGTGTTCAAGTGAAAGGGAGAGATGCATGCCTCTTACTTTAAATAAAAAGCCGGAAATGATTAAGTGACATTAAATGACAAAAGCTGAGATAGGCTGAAAGCTAGACCTCTTGCACCAAAGTAAGCCAAGTTGCAAATGCAGAGGCAAAATTCTTGAAGGAAATTAAAATGCTACTCCAGTAAATATATGAACGATAAGAAAGCATAATAGTCTTATTGTTGATATGGAGAAAGTATTAGAGGTCTGGATAGATGATCAAAGCAGCAACAACATTCCTGTAAGCCAAAGTCCAGAGGACAGCCCTGATTCTCTTCAAATATGTAAAGGGTGAGAGAGGTGAGGAAGCTGCAAGAAAAATTGGAAGCTAACAGAGATTGGTACATAAGTATTAAAGAAAAAGATCATCTCCATACATAATAGCACAAGATGAAGCATCACGTGCTGTGTGAAGCTGCAGCATATTATCCAGAAGATCTAGCTACGAAGATCATTGATGGTGGTGGCTACAATAAGCTACATCTTTTAAATAGAAATGAAACAGCCTTGTTCTGAAAGAAGATGCCATCTAGGACTTCATGAGTTAAAGCAGAGAAGCCAATGCCTGGCTTCAACGTTTCAAAGAGCAGGATAACTATTGTTACAGGCTACTGAAGCTGGTGAGTTTAAGTTGAAACATGCTCATTTACCACTCCAAAAATCCTGGGTCCCTTTAGAACTATGCTAAATCCATTCAGCTTGTGTGGTTAGAACAGCATTGCCTGGAAGACAGCACATCTGTTTACAGCGTAGTTTACTGAATATTTGAAGTGCACTGTAGAGACCTACTGTTCAGGCAAACATATATCTCAAAATACTACTGTTCGTTGACAATGCACCTGGTAACCCAAGAGCTCTGATATAGCTGTACAAGGTGATTCATATCATTTTCATAGCTGCTAATATAACATCCTTTCTGTAGTATACAAATTAAACAGTAATTTTGACTTATTAAATTTTATCTTGTTATTAAAGAAATGCATTTCATAAGGCTGTAGATTGTAATTCCTCTACTGGATCTAGGCAAAGTAAATTACAAACCTTTGGGAAAATATTTACCATTCTATATACCATTGAGAACATTAGTGATTCGTTAGAAAAGATCAAAATACCAAAATTAGCAAGAATTTGCAGGAAGTTTATTTTAACTCTAATAGGTGACATTTACAGTTCTAAGACTTCAGTGGAAAAATTAACTCCATGTAATGGGAATAGCAAGAAAAATGGCACTGGAAGTGGTCCCTGAAGATTTGACTGACCTGTTGAAATCTCTTAGTAAAACCTGAATGAAAGAAGAGTTGGTTATTACAGATGAGTAAAGAAAACAGATTCTTGAGACAGAGTCTCCTCCTGGCAAAGTAAAATAACCATAAAATATTTAGAATATTACATAAACTTACTTGCCAAAGCAGTGGCAGGTTTGAGAGGATTGACTCCAATTCTGAAAAAAGTTCTGTTGTGGATAACATGCTATCAAACAGCATCCAATGCTACAGAGAAATAGTTCATGAAAGGGAGAATCAATTGATGCAGCAAATTTCATTGCTGTCTTATTTTAAGGAATTGCCATAGCCACCCTGCCCTTTAAGAACCATCTTCCTTCTCAGTAAGCAGCCATCAACTTTGAGGAAAGGCCATCCACCAGCAAAAAGATTATGATTCACTGAAGGCTTTGTTAGCATTTTTCAGAAATATTTTAAAATTAATATAAATACGTTATTTTTGTAAATAATGTCATCACACACTTAACAAATGATAGCATAGTGTAAACATAACTTTTATATGCAGTGAGAAAGCAAAAAGTGTAACTTGCTTTATTGTGATGTTGCAGTGGTTTGAAACCAATACCACAATATCTCCAAGATATGCCCATGTAGGACACCTGCAACCTCTCTAAAAAGTTCCTTCATACAACTTTGTAGTAAATTATCTCACCTTTGACAGAAGACATCTACTGAATTACATTGTATCACTACAGTTTTATTTAGTCTCTCCTACAATTTTATAAAAATGAGATGAATAGAATAGGTATTCTTTTGTGTCTGGATTTCAGCATTAAACATTTGAAACTTAGGTTGTTTATGTATCAGTGATTTATTCCACTTTATCTCTGAGTCAAATTTTTAAAAATATACTATAATTTTCCATGAATCCAACAATGGCCGTATGGGCTATTTTATGTTTTTAAATTATTATGAGTAGAGCTAGTATGAAAATTTGTGAACAAGTGTTCACAATTTTTTGTGAATATATAATTTTTATATTCTGGGTAATGCATAGGGGTGGAATTTATCCTCAATGCTTTGCCATTTTGAACCAAATGATTCTTTGAAGTGGGAGGCAGTTCTGATGTTTAACAGCAACCTGCTCTTTACCCAACTGGATGCCAATAGCACCTGCTGCCAGCTCTGACTAATGAAAATAACTCTGGGTACTGCCAAATGTCTCCTGGGAAGCAAAATTAGCCCACAGTTAAAAACTGCTGGTTTAGCTGATTAGAAAATGTCAAATCGTTTTCAAAAGTTGTGATATCCTTTTGTTGCAGATAGGTAAGCCCTGAAGTTGGGGCTTAACCTGGGAAGGTCCTTGGCTTTGTGCAGGAAAAAATTCAACAGCAAGGCGGTGGTGTTAGACAGCAATCTTTTATTAAACAGTACTGCTCCTTGTGAAGCAGAGCTAACTCCTAGGCAGGACACCCAGAGTTGACAACATAAGGGCTCTTGACAACTGTATTTATACTCAGGTAAACCCACTTTCAATTACATGTAAATTAATGGGTGGGTCCATGCAAATTGAGGGGCAGTTTATTTATAACTTTCTAGGAAAAGGGTAGTAACTTCTGAGTTGTTGTCATGGCATTTGTGAACTGTCATGGTGCAAGTAGGCGTGTTATGCTAATGAGTAATGAGGGTAGCTAGGGATCCCTTCAGGCACTAGCTGCTGATTTCCTGCTGGTTTTTTTGCTTCATCCCATCTGGACCAGATCCTTTTTTGGTCAGTAGGGTTGTGAGCAGCAAGCAAGTTCAGCTAGTCTCCTACTTCACTTTTGCATCCTCTCCAAGAACATATGCATTACTCCACATCCTCAATAATAGTTGGCATTGCTAAGTTTTTAAATTCTAATTATTCTAGAACTATCAGGGAAATCCAAAAAAAAATGCAAATTAAAAATTTTAATTTTTAATTTGCATTTTTTTGGATTTCTAATGTTGTCAAACATATTTGAAACTTATTCCTCTTTTGAATTATTTTCAAATCTATTACCCACTTTTATTAAATTTTTTTCTTAAAATAAGTATAGATTCACATACATTTAAAATAAACAATACAAAGTGATCATGTGTAAACTATGTACACTTCCACCTGTGATGAAATTTTTAAAAGTTGTAGTGTAGTACCATAATCAGGATACTGGAAGTGATACAATCTATCAATCTGATTCTAGTTTCAGCAGCTTTGTTGTGTGTATGTCTATGTGTGTGTGTGTTATTTCGTTGTAAATAATTTTACCACATACATATATAGGTTTCTGAGGTTTCTATATTCACAGAGTCAAAAACTGAGCAGTTCCATAACTACAAGAATCCCTATTTCTCTTTTCTAAGCACACTCACCTTCCTCTATCCCATTCCACTCCTTTAAAACCTATCAATCACAGATCTCGTCTTCACTAAAGTTTTGTCATTTCAAAAGACATTTACAAATGAAATCTGTAAACTATAGAGATTACTTATATAACAACGTAATTTCCTAAAGATTCATGTGCTCTCTTTGTATCAATATTTCATTTCTGTTTATTGCTTAGCAATATTTCATTATCTGTTTGTTACAGCTTATCAGCTTATTTTAACATTCAGTTGCTGAAGGATGTCTGAATTGTTTTCCAGTTTTGGACTATTGCAACTAAAGTTGCTATGATCATTTGTATACAACTTTTTAGAAAACATAAGTTTTCTATTTTCTCACATAAATGCCCATAAATGCAATTGCTTGGTTATATGATAATTGCATGTATAATTTCATAAGAAACTGCAAATGGTTCAGAATGATTGTACCATTTACATTTCCACTAGCAATGTATGAATGATCAAGGTTTTTTTTTTTCAACATTTAGTGTGTCACTTTTTTTTTTTTTTTTTTTTTTTTTTGCTACACTGATGGGTGTGTAATGATATTCCACTATGGTTTCAATGTATATTTCTCCAACAGCTAATGATGTTCAATGTCTTTCCATGTGCTCATTTGTCATGTTTACATCTTTTTCTCTTAGATATTTGTTTGTATGTTTAGTCCATTATGTTACCGTATTATTTGTTCTTGTTGCTGTTATAAGAATTCTTTACATGCTATGGAGACTAATTATTTGTCAGACACATAGTGTAAACATACTTTTCCCCAGTCTGTAGCTTGTTTTTACATTCTCTAAACAAGACCTCTGTAGAGCAAAGTTGTATGTATGTGTACGTGTGTTTGTGTGTGTGTGTGTGTTTTGATAAATCTATTGATTTGCAAAGGGTACCATGACAAATTATCAAGAACTTGCTGGAATAGAGCAATAGAACTTTATTCTCTCACCGCTGTAGGCCAAAATTCCAGAATCAAGGTTTTGGCAGGGCTGCACTCTCTGAAGCCTCCAGAAAGAATTCATACTTGCCTGTTCAAGCTTCTGGGGCTATAGGCTTTCCTAGGCTTGTAGCTCATGGACTTAAATCTTGACCTCCATTTTCACATGACCTTTCGTCTTTCTCTCCGTGTCTCTCCTCTTTGTGTCTCTTTTAAGAACTCTTGTCCTTAGATTTATCCCATCTGAATAATCCAAGATGATCTCATCTCTTAATTAATATCCTCAGGATAATTACATCTGCAAAGATCCCTTCTCTAAACAAGGTCACAGTTATAAGTTCAGAAAGGTTAGCATATTGCTTTTAAACAACCTTCAACCCATTACAAGTCCAATTTATCAATTTTTCCATTTTATTGTTTTTATAATTTCTATTTTCTGAGATTGTCTACTTCTCATTTGTTTCAAATAAATTTTAATTGCTTAAATTAATTGTTTAATTAAAGTCATTAATTTGCAACACTGATTCATCTCTGTGTTGGAGTTAGTTGATTGTCTTCTCATTCAAGTTGTTATCTTCTTATTTCTTGCTTTGTGTAGTAATTCTGAATTGTATGCTGGATGTTTGACTTATGTTAGGAGAAGGTGGCTCATATTTAAATATTTTATTTTAGCAGACACTCACTCTATTTAGCTCTAGCATGCTGGTTTGGTCTATTATATCGTTTTAATGATAGTTATGTTTTCAGAGCCTTTGAGGTATGATTTGATGTGTTTGCTTTATCTGGTGCTGCTGGGGACACCTAGCAATACTGATGTTGCTGCCCAAGGCAAAGGAAGGGGTTTCCCAGGCTGGGCCCTGGTTGTCTTACTGTGGGGAAGCAGGTGTCAGGCCTGAGGTCATAAAGAGCCTTCCCTGGCTAGACACTTGTTTGTTGATATCCCTTGTTTGTTGCCCATTGCTTTTTCCTTTTCATAGGCACTTCAAAAGGAATTTGTCTCTTGATGCTCTCTCTGCTATATTCCTATTATTTTACCCAATTCTTGTTATTTTGGAAGTAGAGATAAAGGTTTGCAAATATTCTCTTGTGTTCTGATTTAGTCTCAGCCTTATGCAGGCACTATGTCCAAGAATCTCATGGGGGTTTTGTGACAATTACTCAGTCCCTTTCTCTACCTGTAATGGTGGGGTTAACACTTATCCATGCTCTTTGCCCTAACACAGAGCTTTTTATTGCTCTTGTCTCCTTAATCCAGCTTCAGTGGGATACCCAGGGTTTGTAGGTGACAATCTGATGTCTTTTTATCTGATGACAAATACCTTTATTCTATAGAGGAGGAAGATGAGAGGATCCAAGGCAAAGTTTCAGCAGTTTCACCTAAGCCCTTCCTGTAGCTAGTCTCAAAAGGCAAGATTCCTTAGGATTCTTTCTAATTGTCCCTGTGAATGTCTGGTGGGGTTCATGGAGAAAACTCCTTAAGAGGTGTGAACCTTCCCTAAATCTGCAATCCCTAAGGGATTTCCATTTTCACACTAGTTAAAACTTGGCTTTCAATAATAAACATTTCAGCTGAATTCTTTTTACTGGCTTATTTCATGTCTAGAGGTACCGTCCCACATTGGGGATTAGTTGGATGTGAGAATTCACTTCTTTGATGTATTCAAAAAAGTCATTAATTTGTAGTCTGTCTAGCTCTTTCATTGTTATAAGGGTGGGAACAATGGCCTTTCGGGCTTTATATTTCTCTGAGCTGAGAATGAAAATCTTCTTTTTATGGGTATTTATTGAATAATATAATGAAATCTGGTGAAACAACCAATGAACCCACAAATTAGCTCATTACGAATAAATGTGCTTCTAATAATGTGCCACTTTCTACCACATTTCCTTGTTTCCATTCAGATGAAAATGCTAACTTCATTTTTTTTTTTTTAGCATTTCATTACCTGTGCATTTTTAATCTTACACACACACACAGACACACACAGACACACACACACACACAGGGACACACAGAGAAACATGTATATATTTCAAATGTATTTCTGGTTTGACAAAATTTTGCTTTTATTAATTTCTTTTATTATTCTACTTAGGCATACATTGGTCCCCTGGCTACCCATCCAAGATGGCTAAGCTGTTCACTGTGCTTGAAAACTTCTATTCTCCTCTCCAACATAAATAATGGTTTCATGTGTAAGTATATGGGAATGGAGTTATTTACAAAGGAAGTAATTTAAGCAATTTTCCAGTATGATAATCAGAAGATGTGGCTTATTTCACCTTGATGAATCTCAAATATTCAATATCTTTAACTAGAAAAAATTCAGCACATCAGAAATAATTGATTTTTCTTATTCTGTCTAATCCAATATGGAAATATTAGTGATTAATCTGGAAACAACTTTTAAATTAACAATTTACAGAGAGCTAAAACAAAATTTGACATTATACGCACTTGGAAAATTGATCTGTAAGAATATAACTTTGACATTTACTTAAAAAAACCCTAACAAAATAGAGTCGGGTGCCATTTAATTGTGATTCTTACAATAGTGTTTCCATGCTCTAGTAATGCATAAACTGCTTTTGAAAACATATTTCTTCTAGCATTTATATAGAGCCTGATTTATATAATTATTTTAGAATAATTATGCCATTTGAAAATTTGAACATAGTGTTTCATTTTCTGTTCATACATACACACACATACACACACAGATAAAAAAAGATATTTTACTAAAAGGGTTTAAATTGCAATTAGATACTCATTATTATATCCTCAGTGTCATCAGAGCACTCTGCCACTCTCTTCTGTCTGTCAATGGGCTTTTAGAACACAAAGTCTGTTGTAAACAGTGCTCCTACGTTATGGAAGGATTAAGTGGCATTTGGTCTAGTTAAAATACATTGCCTTTTCTCAAATTTGGAAAATAATCCCTGTCACTTTGGAAACTGTCACTTTATAAAGCAGCGTGCTGCAAGTATTTGGAAATGACTTTTGTTATTTCTTAGAGGAGCTTGTATGTTTGAAATTGTAATATGTTATTCACCACACATTGAAACTGAATACATCACTTAACAAGGCAAAGAAAATTAGTGGAATGACCCCAAATGTACAAAGACTTGCATTGTCAATTTTATACGTGATATATAGTCTGGGAAAAGTTACTTAATGGAACTTGCTGTGATTTTATTCTGAATTATATACAATGTTATCTTAAGCACTCACTTTCTCTAATTGAGCTAAATCAAATAAAACACAAATCGATAAAATTGGCAAGGCATAAGTCACTTACTGTTTTAGCAAACACTTGGCAATACTAACTTAACCTAAATCTGTGATCTGCAATAAGGGGGTGGTTGACATTCTGAGCACGTGCTAACGTATAGCAAAATTAGAATGAATATATATTAACATTGAAGAATTGTCAAACCTCACAAATAAATTCACTCCAACTTGCTTCAGTTTGCAGCTCCAGGAGGAAGCTGGAGCTCCTTCTGTGCTTTGTTATGCCTAAAAAAAATAATGAAGTCTCCTTTAGTAAAACTTGAGCTCTGCGGAAATCAGAAATCAAGCCATGATTGACAGAGTAATTGCATTTCTCTCCTGGCCATTGTGGAGATTGTAAGATATAGATGAAATATGGAGGTGGCAAAACAGACATCATCAAATGATTTTGCATGCTTTCTGGTAAAGGGTTAGAAGTGGTGAATATTTATAAATATATTTATATTTATAAATCTTAGTATATCAGCATCACTCTGGAGATATAGTTTACTAAGATTTATCTAAATATTGCAAAAATAAAAATAAAGTTATTAGAGATTTCCTGAGGAGACACTGTAAGATGTTTGGGTAGGTGGGGCAAACCATTAACACCAAGCCCACCTCCACTTTCAAATGGTTGACAAGATCACAAAATGGTGATATCTGCCCAAGTAGATAAATATCTTAGATAAGAAAAATTCCCAACTATAATTTAAAAAATTCTAAAACACATATGTCCATTTGAATACATTAATAAATAGAAGCTAGTTACTAGCATAGCATTTTTGTTCCCAGAATAGCCCTCATAATCCATGAGTTTTTTATTTGTTACCCAAACTGACATGTTTTCCACATTTTTATGGCCTTTAGTTGGCAAAAATCTCAATAATTTCTCACAAAAACTGATGCTAATATTTCCTCATTACACTGCTCACACTGATAGCATAGAAAAGGATTTCATAAAATTTAATAAAAGCATTTGTATAAAATTGGTGGAGTAAAATTAAAATATATTAAAATTGCTATTATATTCAGGGACAATCCCCAAATGATTCTCATATACTGTAAGACATTTTAAGTTTCGGCATTTGTCTTATATTCTATCTTCCTCACTCCTTCCTTTCCATATTGTAACTTTTGCTTTAGCATAAATGAACTACTTTCATTCCACAATACACATGCTTCTCATGGTTTGTTTTTTCCTTTTTTTGCTTCCTTTGCATTGTAAGATCCGTATTTACTTCTTACTTAAACACTTTCTTCTTGCACTTCTTTACTAAATTCTCTGATAAATCATTATTCAGATCACTTATTTGGACCGTGCACCCTCAGGACACCATGTATTTAATAACATCTACTATTTATTTTCATCTTATTAGTTGTCTGTTTTTTCCACTAGACCATGAGCTCCTTGGAGGAAGCAGTTCTCATTCTTGGTGCTTAGTTAACACAGTACTGGGCACAAAAGAGTCAATATATAAATGTTTGCTGAAAGCGAATGTTTTGGTAATTGTCTGAACTTCAGTTCTCACATTCTTCAGGAGAGAACATCTGAAATAAGGTTTCCCATGTTCCATCTTTAGCTCCTTACTTACTAGCTATGTACCCTTAAATAAGACATATAACATCTGTAATTCTTAATTTCTTCATCTGTGAGATGGGAATAATAGAGATGCCAACTCATTGAGCTGTTGTAAGGATTTAATAGAATTACTGTTAATAAGGGTTATAATTATTTTTCAGGGAGGAGACCTGATTAAAGAAAGAAAAAGGCATATATGTTGGAAATCATATATGTCTGTTTCCTTATATGAAGAGAATTGAGAAAGTTTATTTTTCAGCCACTCAAATATGAAAGTTCCATGACAGATTCATGAATAGAGTGCATATCCTTCTATTTTTGAAAACCATAATTAAACAAACTCACATTCTAAAAATTAATTGTAAGTATCACATTTCGGTGCACACATGCACACACACATACACACACACACCACATCATCCTTTGCACAGTGCTGTAGAAAAGTTGATTCTCAACAATATTAACACATTGGCAAATGTTCTTTCTCTATTCTATTTTCAAACAGCTTGGTTAATCTAGTGTACAAAACAATGTTGATCTATTACTAAGTAACCATGGTAAAAACCTTCCCCATCACTTTAAATGTACTTGATTCATCCACACAAAAGAACTGCATGAAGAGTACTAAAAACCAGTAACAAAAATTAATTGGCTCAATTATATTTTATTTTCCTTTTTTCAAGCATTTTCTTCCCCAAGATCTTTTTCTTGCATTCGCTCTGCTGCTTAGGCTGACAAGATATTTTCCTCCTACCCTCTTCAGTATGTATGTAATGGTGATAAACTTAAGGGAGAGAATGTATGATGGAATATTGCAGTCTCTGTGACATTCTAATTATCTCCATTGTTTGACTTATTAATTATTTCATTATTAATAAATTTATGTATACATCAGGTACTATACAATAAATTACTGAGAACCTACTTTTGTGTTACTAAGGATGTAAGAATGTTAAAAATAGACATGACTTCTGTCCCCCAAAAATTTCTGTGGTATAAGACAGGAAGAAAATAAAATACTTATTTATGATATATAGCAATAAGAGCAATAAATGGTAATTTTGATATGGTATGAGATCTTATAATACAAGAACCCAATATAATATAAATTTCTTCAAAACTCTAAAAGATAAGTAGGGGTTCATTGAGTGAGAGGAGAGGAGAAAGGTCTTAACTAGAAGAGGCAACATGTGAAGGAGTCGTGAAGAATGAGGGGCCCTGTGCATTCAAGAGGCTTAATGTGGTTCTGTTATGAGGACAGCATAGAGGGTGAAATTGGAAGTCCAGTATAGTTGGCTAGTCATGCCTACATGAAACATGTTAATGATATGGGTCTTAGCCCTAAGAGCAGAGTGAAGCCATAGCAAGCATTTAAATAATAAGGTAAGCATTTTTAAGTATCTCCCTCTGTCATGAAGAGAAAACACCAGGAAGAGGAATTGTTTGTTAGATATGAGACTATCAAAGAGATCATTGACTAATTCCTGGCTACTTTAGCATCTCCTAATTTATACTGCTTTGTCAGTGGTAGAAATGGAAACCAACTGGAGGAATATTTAGAAGGTAAAATGTGGAAGGTTTGCATGATTTCCTTTTTATTTGAGTAACTGAAGGTTGATAGAAGCTAGACAAGACACGGGCAACTGTCACCTACCTCAGCAGGGTATATTAAATGTTGCCCTTAGATAATCTCAGTAAGTGTTGAAAACCGTCTAGGAGTGTCAGCTAAACCAGTCCTTTACACTATCTTGATTTACACATATAGATATTAACTGGGCATCTTTTATGGTTTAACTCTTAGCTGCTTTTAAAAACCTAATATGGGTTATTTCCTTCTGCTTCTAAGTATCAAGATTGCATCTAATGCACAGTTCTGCTTTATACCTTAGCTTCACCCACTAGAGCTGAATTGCTGTGAAAGCCACTATTTTGTTTCCATGACAGCTGAGAAAATAAAAACATGGCAAGTTCTAAATCACAGCCAGTTGTCTAGTATTTTCTATAGATCTAGCACATAAAGTATTATGCAGAGGAGAGCATATCAAAATGTATGACATGTTTTAAATGTAGCAATTATTGAGTATAAATTATGCCACTACTTCCTTTCCATTCCAGCAAAAATCCATGGGCACCACATCAACAACACTTTTGTCCAGATTCTTAAACCACATTCTGCTTGATCTTTTGTTGCTACAATGCAGAATTAAAGTACAGAGTACAATAACACTGCCTTTTCTAGTTCAGGCTACTGTCTTGAAGATATCACACAAATGGAAAACAAAATCTTACATAAGGGAGTCCAGTGACAAACAGGGCCTCAAAAGTGATTAGTGCATTACCTATTTGTTCCTAATCAATGCTCATTTTCATTACTGACTGTAGGTATTTGAAAACATCACCACTTCCACAGCCTCATTCTACAAATTTTGTTGCCAGTGACCTCCTTGAAGGTCTCAATTACTGAATATATATGTCTGCCCCAGGTCACTCTCCTTTGAATGTGGTTCGTCACCTATAGCAAATTTCTACCTGAATATTCCACAGACGCTAACTGAATAGATCTCCTTCTCCATCCCCTAAATTTTGAATCTTCTCAATTAGCCCCAGTCTTGAAGAAAGCAACACTGACATCTTTTTTTTCTCTCATTCACATTTGAGTAGAATCAACCCTGTCAATTCTCTAGCTTTTCTCATTCTTAAATTTCCCTGTCTCCATTTTCTCTGCCACTAATTTAGCAACATCCTTTTGCTAAATTAATGCAACAATTTCCATGAGCCTCCTTATCATGCATCTTTGCTGTGGATAGTACGATGTTCCCTGTAATACAGTCAAAGCAAACTTTCAAAAATGTAAATCTAGGAATGCTATAACTCTTTTAAACTATTTCAATGCCTTATACCATTCAGAATCAACTGCAAACTCCTTAGATGACATAGAAACCCTGTTTTTGCTTTCCCTTTTCAATTCAACTCTGGCTTGGTCTGTCTTTTAATATCATTTTTCACCAAACCTTCTCACTTCTCATCTAACTAATATATTAATATATGTTGTCCCTACATGCAACTATCACTTATCTCAATCTTTCTAGACTCTTAACATTCCATTCAGTCGTTTCTTTCTGGGGTTCCATCATATTACAAATCACATTATAATTGTAACTTAGCTTAACAGTTACCAGCATTAAATTTAAGTTTCTTAAGAAGAGAAACTATATCTTAATATTTTATTATAAGCTCTATGAACGTTGTAAATAGTAGGTGATCATTAATATTTGAAAAAATATAGTTTTTTACAAAATATACATACAGAGATTAATTTTATTTGCTGCATTAGATAAACCTTGGGGAAAAGTGATAGATGTTTCTATCCCACCCTTCCCCAAACAAAAAATGAAGGACCTGCAGCTTACATTTGAATTTTATGACTCAAAATTTGATGTAATTTTGATTAAGTGTTATTATGTAAGCCAGTTGAAGACTAGATTTTCGTAATAAATAATTTCCATTTCCAATGCCACGACTTTGACAGGTAAGTTGCTCCAGACAAGCATCCATTAGTCAAGTATTAATTCAAATGTATTAAGCATATGCAAAGAAATTGGAAAATAGTCACCAAAAATATACAAATCTGCTTCAAATCTTATATTAGAGGCACAGTGGTATCTGATTTCTATCAAATAATTTTCAATTGAAAATAATGTTCTGCTGCTTGAATAATTTAAACTTATTTTAAATTGACTTATGATATGCATCTCCAATATTAATCTGCACTTTACTTATGCTTCCACTTTTGTCTTGTTTTGTTTTGATCAGAACATTTTCTACCAAAGCTCAGGCATTATGCTGATTTTGAACTTCCTCACTTAAGTAGCAGGCACTTCAGTAAAAGGTCACTACCCACCCTAGTGATTTAATGAATTCAAAGTAAAGGAAATATATTCATCAAAGTTCCCACAGGCATATCTTCCTATTTCCTTTGCTTTTCTCGTATTCATTACAGACCTTTGATTTGCTTTCTTCAGTGTACTAGAGAAATGCAAACCCCAGTCAATATTCATTGAAGCTCCTGCTGTGTGTGTTGGATCTATTGAGACTTTTGAACAACTAGCTCACATATGGAATTAAAGTATTTGGACATTTTATTCATCTCTAAAATAAGTTGGTTTTCATAGATTAAGGCTCTTTTTCAGCATGATACTGGCTTAACATGTATCTGTCTAGGCTTCTGACTCATGTTTCAGGTGTATGTTTTTCTCTTCTTTTTCTGTTTTTCTTTTTCTTAGTTTTAGCCTATTTATAGTGGTTGCTATGCCAGATTTCATGAGTGTGTTTCCATTATAACCCACTTCTTTCAGTGTCCAGTGTTCAGGAGGGGCATCTTTTCTCTTACCAGCAGTTCCTTTCAAGTGACTGGCAATTTCAAGTCTCTCATCTGTTTCAGGTTTCTTTTCAGATATGTAACTCCTTGTTGATCCAGCTCTCTGTGTTAAGTTTGATGGACATTAGGTTCACAATCATTATTTCTCAACCTTTCTGTGTTCTATCTAAGGAAAAAATGTATCCATAGAATGGAAGATCAAGATATTACCTGTTTTTTAGGTGCAGTCTAATAACTGCCAAAATACAGGGATCTTGAGTAAGGTACATTATAAAACAAAGATTTTACTTTAAGTCTAAGATGAGCTTCTACATACTTTCTGCAAAGTGAAGATATTTTTACTGATCTGAAAGAAATATGACCTTCTAGATCATTATTGCTGTACATTTAGCCGCTTCCTAATATACAAAATGCTTGATTTAAAAGAAGCATTTTAGCATCAGGGAAAATGCAATAGACAGTGCCTTCTTAATAATCTCTTTGCCCCTTTCAACATGTTCAATGAAAGCCACTTTTTTTAACAATCAAAAGTAGATATTGACCAAGCCAACCTATTGCTCCCCTCAGCTTGACTAAATTTTAGATAGATTCCTTTTGGTCTATAGGTACCTAAGTGTTTACTTTAGAAAACTGGCAATTGTAAATTATTCCTCTGTCACTTTGATATGAAAGTCTTCTCCCAGCCTTCTGCCAGTTTTACATTCCAGGTATATCCTTCTCATGGATCTGGGAACTATTCCTTTGAAATGTAGTTATCCAGAAACCTAGAGCCCTTATCTCACAGTTTCTGTTGGAGGGCAGATAGGAGCCTAAATTTGACAAATTCCAGATAGCAAATACGGAAGGCATAAACACATAAACCAACTTCCTCCTTAAAGTCCCGGAGTACTTTTCTACTAGGTCCCTCCAGTGCCTAAAAACTTTTCTGCCTTTTGGTTCTTTGAAGTTAAATTTCTTTCCTCTCCTGCAATAATATTGGCCCTTATTGCACTACTTCGGTGCAATTCCTCTTTGACAGTATTAATCCTTCTTTGAGAAAGAGCAAATAAATGAACAATGAAGAGAATTGAAAGGATCCATCGATCCCCTTCTCCCATCTCAATGGGAGGAAGGGAGAGTGCATTAATGTTCTGCGAAAACAAAGGGCAGAATGAATTTCCTATGCTCCATACCCAGCAACAGTATCTAAAGTTTATTTTTCTGGAGCAGAATACGGTCTGAATGTCCTGGAACATATGAAGATTATAGTGAGAAAATTAAAACCCATTACTTTTGTAGAATGTTCTAAATTTTACAGGTACATGGTCTGTAGAAGAGATTCATAGGGTGCACACTTAAAAACATCAAACATTTGAAGGATTTGGAAAGGGGAATATCACCTGGAGAAGGAATCAGATCTGTTTTGTGTTTCCTCCAAAACAGTAACAAGACTAACATATACAAGTTAAAATGAAAAATGTTTAGGTTTAATAGAAAAAAAATCTTTCCAAAACTACAATGTTTAAAGATGGGACATGCTAGGCTGACTTGGAAGGTAGTAAGTTCACTAACAAGGGATAGTAAGACCGTGGTTCAACAAAGTTTTGATTGAAATGTTGAACAATTTCAGACATTACATGGGGATGTGGGAGGCCAGAGGTACAGTTTTCCTTATAGCCTTGAATTTTTTTCCATTTCTCTGCATTTTTTAATTTAAATATTCATAATAAATTGTTTTGACTTTGACAAGAAGAAAACAATTTAAAGGATCTTTTGTAACAATTAAAAATGTTGAGTAGTTTAATTCAAACACACACACACACACACACACACGAAGCATGTCTCTCACTGAAGAAGTTTTTTCTAGAAATACTTACTAGAAAAGGGAAAAAATGCAAAAGTGCTATAATCAGAAAACCAGAGAGCTATATTATTGTGTTTTCTTTAAAATGTCTAAATTTGTGTTATTGTTTTAACATGTCTAATTTTAACTGGCTTTCAATGCAGTAAAGACTATCACCCTGAAACCACAGTGCATCCAGATACCCCCCGTTAGCAACCTAGAGGCCCTGCAAAGGTGAAAGAAACATTTTTTGTTGATGCATCCATTATATTCACGTATGGCCCTTTAAACTGAAAGTGCTGCATCTCTTTTCTTCACTTTGCCTTCTTAACTGCATCTTTCACCTCCAAACTAGATTAGGCTATATATCACAGGAAACATAAAGTAGATCAATGACCTTAAGAAATTCTGAAATGGTAGGATCTTTGATTTTCAAAATAGATTAGAAGTAGGATGGCTTCAGATGGCCCTGTTGAATGACTCCTCTGGGAAGATCAGTCTGTAGCTATTAATGTGATTTGTCCACCATCTTGGGCTGCAAGAAGATTGTCAATTGCCACGAGGCGTATGCTTTGCTGAAACTTCCTCTGAAATGTGTAATAGCTTTAGCAGCTTGGTAGAAAATTCCCAGATATTTTCTAGTCACCAAATAGAGGAGGTCAGGTATTTCTGTTATATAAAGTGAAGGCCCAGGCTATAATCCAAACCAAACCAAATTCTAAAATTCCTAAGGTTTATGAGATTCACAGGTATAGGCTTTCTCTGTACCTAGATAGTAGCTTTTAATGGCTGCAGATAAATGGATAAAATAGCTGAGAATAAGTGGATAAAACAGGGACATTGACACTCTGAACATAAGATAAGATGAAAAAACTGGAAACATAAGAATTACTGATGGGATATTATCAACAGTATCTTCATCAAATATAGTAGTTTCTATTATTTGCTTATTCTCTATGTGACACTATGATAGTGTTTAATTATAGAACAAAGGAAATAAAAATGTCCAACTTTATCTAGTTTTCAATGAAGACAAGACTTTATCACTCTGAACACACAGTGCATAATTTTAGTGTAATAAATGCATAACCTAAAATTTGTTTACATAGATGGGATTATTTTACATTTAAATTGTTATTTAATTGGGTTAATAAAGACGTTAACATTTTCCCACATAATAGGGTTATGCTCTAAATATTTTTAAATCCATTTTTGCTCTGATGTAAATATTGGTGCCCTCTCCTTCTACAATTTATTTGCAGGAACCAACTATTCAATGTGATTGTATTAAAAGATGAGCCTTTGAGAAGTGATTAATTCATGCAGGATTTATCACCCTCATGACTAGGGTTAGCACCTTTATTGAAGAAGATATAGGGAACTCGCTTGCCCCTTCCACCATGTTAGGACACTGTGAGAAGGTGAAGTCTGTGGAAGTGACCATAGACAAGTATCTGATGGTCCTTTGATTTTGGACTTCCCAACATCCAGAACTGTGAGGAATACATTTCTATTATTTAAAATTACCCAGTCTAAGATATTTTGTTAGAACAGCCACAACATACTAACAACCTCCCACCAAAATAAAAGCATATCTTCTTTATATTTTCTTTTATGCACAGATATCATTCATCAAGATTTAATATAGAAAGGAATTTAAAAATCTATAAAGTGCCTCAAAATAAATAATACAATAATATAGCAATGAGGTAGTCTTGCTAGTTATGATAGAATTTCAAGGCATGTTTCTCTTTCTATGTTCTAAACAGCTTATTTTTCCTTAAGTAAACTCAGCTCATTGAGTATGTCAGCCTTATAATTCTTGCTTACTACTCTGTTGCATCCAACTGTCTTCAGAACTAGAATTTCTCAATCAAATTAAAATGGCAATCTTATTTCACTTGGAGTCATAGAGTTTGCTTTTCATATCCAGAGAAAATCTTTTCTATTTACTTTGTGTTAAAGTCAATATAAAATTGGAATTTCAGCATGTCTAGTTCTTTAAAATCTAAAAATTTTAGTATAGTTTTTATTCAGAGATAGAAATAAAGGAAAACAACTATAAGATGCTCTCTAGAGCTAATGTAAAAGGCCATGTTTTTCTTAAAGTGTGTAATTTTCTGTTATTTAGTAATTAGACATTTGAAGTTAGATACAATAGTTTTCATTGAATGATCACTCAGCAACATTAATAACTCAGAATGGATTTTTAAAAATGCATTTGCTTATATATTTGAAGTGGCATTTCCAAAGATGCTCAATATTTTCTTTAAATTCAGTGTCTAACATGGAAAACGATTATCAAAACATTCTTATCAAAAAATCCATTAGGAGTTTCTTCTTATTATAAAATATTGTCTCTAATAAATCAAATGAGGTTTAAGTTTGCATTAAACTGACATTGATATTTTTAAAAAATCACACATCTGTGTACTTTCATCTCAAAAGAAATGTGAGTTTCTCAAAAGAAAAATTGCTCGTATTTATAATTTCCTTGAATTAATTATAATACAATTTCAGATATGGGGAGTCATGCATACTACTCACTGACAGATTGGCTACTGAAATGTAGCATAAAATCACTTTAATAAATGATGTGGAAGCTGAGGATAAATTAAGAATGTTGAAATTTCCTCAAGTTGTATAGAGAAAGGAAAAGTGTACCAAATCAAGATCAACTTGTGAGAGAGATGTTTATTTTTTGGGGGGTACTTTTGAAGATTTAGAGTTAACATATGCTTATGTTGTCCAATAGTAGTAGCTGTATGTGGTTACTTAAATTTAAACTTGAGTTAATAAAAATTTAGTAAAGTTAGAATTTAATTTTCTGAATTGCTTTAGCAACATTGTAAGTGTTCAGTAACCTCATGTAGCTAGGGATAGCATATTGGACCATATTGATATCAAATATTTGTATTGGACAATAGTGACATAGACACTTTAATAGATTCTTCAAGCCAGGGATCCCTTCTCCAATGTCTTCATATATAATATACTTAATATATGTAACTTTGTATATATTGATTAAACTCATATAAAAATGCTCTAGTGATTTTTGGAAGGCCTATTCTGGTGAAAAAATAGGTTTTCTATTTCTCTTCTTATATCTTTCTAAAAAAAAAAAAAAGTATCACTCTCTTTCAGATGTCTTGGTGTTCCTTTTCCTGCCATCTACCAAATCTAAGTTGTAAAAAAAAATCTGCATTTTGCCACTTACAACACAGGCTGAACCTCTTTATTACTTGCCATATTCTGATAAGAGAGAATACAGGTAGAAGAGGAGAAATTTTTCAATAACATTAATTACAGCAGATATTTACCTATTTACATTATATTTGGTACAAGTGCTGATGCCTTAGTTTTGACAGACTATAAGGGAAATATTTTCTGCCCAATTAGTTCTACTGTGCATATTAACTTCATATATAGTACGAAACTCTAACAGTAACCTAAATGAGCTATTTATATATTTATGCTATTTATTCATTCAGTAGATATTACTCATCTACTGTGACAGGAATTTTGTTACCCCATGAATGCAAAGAGGCTGAAAGTAATTGTTCGTGCACTGCAGAAGTTTACAGAGTTTACAATCAAAAAGAAGAAAATATAATCATAAATTCAATTAAAGCAGTAAAACTACATCATTTCCTTTTTAATTACAGGTAGTGGATGCATCAATTTTAATAAATAATTACAGCTATTACTTATTAATTGCTATATTCCTGGTGTTGTGAGAAATATTTCATATTCAACAACTCATTTAATGTTCACAATAATTCTTGGTATTTTAAAGTATTTTATCTTCACTTTACAAATAAAAAAGGAAACATAAGGTGTTTAAGTTACTGTTTCAAAATTGAATGTTTAGCAGGTGGTGGATCCTGATGTGAATCAAATGTAATCTGATAAAGCAAGATTACGGTGTGTTTAGAACCATAGTACCATAAGTATAATATGTTACAAAGACATGAAACAATATCTTTAAAAGCATTATCAGAGGAAGCCTCACAGAATAGGTGATCTGTGAAGGGCTTCTTGGGCAAGTGATATTTTTGAGGGAGGAATTGGGGTTAATAACAGCCAAAGGATATATGTGTGCAGAATCAGAATCAGAACATTAAGAAATGAAAACATTTCCAATTTATCTTTGGAAGAGTATTAGAAAAATGAGTAACAGCTGAGGGCATCAAGCTGAGTCATGAAAATTAACATGGCCCTGTGAAGCTAAGTAGTTAGTACGCTGTTGTATAATTAGTAATAAAATTGTGGATTTTTAAAGATAAAAATGGCCTTTAGAAGGTTTACACTTAGAGAGTTGACCCTTGAACAACATGGATTTGAATTGCACAAGTCCACTTATGCCCAGGTTTTTTTTTTAATAAATATTTTTGAGGGGCGGATCCAAGATGGTAGATTAGACACAACTCCAGTGCACAACACCCAGCAAGAGAGATGCAGAAATCCAGAGACCTGCTAGCTTCAACCGAGGTACCAGGTGCATTTCAATGGGTCTGGTCAGAGGGTGAGCAAAGTCCACTCAGGGCAGACTGAGGCGAGGAAGGGTGCTGATTCACCCAGAAAGTGCATCTGACCAGGGAGTCGGAGGCTCCACCTCTGGCGCTCCGTCCACATACAGCGCTTCCCCCAAAGCCTCAGCAATACACAGAACAGGGGATCTTTGCCAGTCAAGCTCTGGGAATTACAAGTGTGGAGTTGAATAAGAGTCTCTAGACTGAGCTATCGCCCGCTTCCCCCTGCCCGGAAAGATAGGGAGCTGTAAGCAGGAGCAGCTGGGTGGCCCCTACCCCATGACTGGAGAGAGAGAAAGCTGAAAGGGGGAGACTGCCTGGTGTGGTTGGGCGGGTCCCTACCCTCCCCCACAAACCCCAGAGGGCTGAAGCTTTGACTCTAGTGGGTTGCATAGCCAGTGCCACAGTCTGCGATGAACTCTGAATGATGCAACCCAGTGGAGGAAGGGCACAACCCACCACTAGAGGGGTGGGACTGGGCTACCTGTTTTAACAAAAAACACAGGAAGCCTACGTAGCAAAGGGACGGCGTACTTGACAACTCAACAGTGCCTATAGGTCAGCGGAAGAGGCAGGTCTAAGCTCCCAGCATAAAAAAAAAAAGGACACAGGAATCTTCCCTAGTAACCTGAAGGAGTCCCTAGAAACCCAGTAGCGCCCCCATAGGCAGACAAGTGACCTCATCAAGCAGCTCTCTGACACCACAGCCAGGTAAATCCACAAAGATAGGAAAAAAACAGTGCAAAAAAGATGACACCATCAAAGACCAGAACACCTCTTCTCCTTCAAGGGATCACAGCTCCTCAACAACACAGGATCACAACTTGACCAAGAAGAAGTGTGAAATTGACGGAAACAGGATTCAGAAGGTGGATAATAACAAACTTTTCAGAGCTAAAGGAAAACGTTCTAACTCAATGCAAAGGAGCTGAAAACCTTTAAAAGAAAGGTTAGACGAAATGCTAACTAGAATAACCAGCTTAGAGAACGTAAGTGACTTGATGGGTTGAAAAACACAGCACCAGAACTACGTGAAGCAAACAGAAGTTTTAATAGCCAAATTGATCAAGCAGAAGAAAGGATATCAGAGATCGAAGATCAACTCAATGAAATAAAAAGGGATGGCAATACAAGAGAAAAAAGAGTTAAAAGAAATGAACAAAGCCTCCAAGAAATATGGGATTATGTGAAAAAACCTAATCTGGATAAACAATGAAATGAAGGCAGAAATAAAGATGTTCTTTGTAGCCAACCAGAATGAAGACACAACTTACCAGAATCTCTGGGATACCATTAAAGCAGTATTGAGAGGGAAATTTATAGCAATAAATGCCCACCAGAGAAGAGAGGAAAGATTTAAAATCAACACCCTATCGTCAAAATTGAAAGAACTAGAGGAGCAAGATCAAAAACACTCAAAAGCTAGCAGAAGACAAGAGATAACTAAGACCAGAACAGAACTGAAGGAGATAGAGACACAAAAAGCCCTTCAAAAAATCAATAAATCCAGGAGCTGGTTTTTTGAAAAGATCAACAACATAGACTGCTAGCCAGATTAATAGAAAAGAAAAGGGAGAAGAATCAAATAGATGCAATAAAAAACGATAAAGGGGATATCACCACAGATTCCACAGAAATACAAGCTACCATCAGAGATTACTACAAACAGCTCTACTTACATAAACCAGTAAACCAGGAAGAAATGGATAAATTCCTAGACACTTGTACTCTACTAAAACTAAACCAGGTGGAAGCTGAAACCCTGAATAGACCAATAACAAGGGCTGAAGTAGAGGCAACAATCAATAGCCTACCAACCAAAAAAAGTCCAGGTCCAGACGGGTTCACAGCCAAATTCTACCAGGTGTACAAAGAGGAGATGGTTCCATTCCTTCTGAAACTGTATCAAACAAAACAAAAGGAAGGAATCCTCCCTAACCCATTTTATGAGAACAACATCATCCTGATACCAAAACCAGGCAGAGACTCAATTAAAAAGGAAAACTTGAGGCCAATATCCATGATGAACATCAACACAAAAATCTTCAATAAAACACTGGCAAACAGAGTGCAACAGCACATCAAGAAGCTTATCCATCACAACCAAGTAGGCTTCATCCCAGGGATTCAAGGCTGGTTCAACATACGCAAATCCATATATAGAATCCATCACATAAAGGGAACCAAAGACAAAAACCACATGATTATCTCAATAGATAGAGAGAAGGCCTTTGATAAAATTCAACAGTCCTTCATGCTAAAAACTCTCAATAAACTAGGTATCTATGGAACATGTCATAAAATGATAAAAGCTATATATGACAAACCTACAGCCAATATCATACTGAATGGGCAAACTGGAAGAATTCCCTTTGAAATCAGGCACTAGACAAGGATGCCCTCTCTCACCACTCCTATTCAACATAGTGTTGGAAGTCCTAGCCAGAGCAATGAGGCAAGAAAAAGAAATAAAGCATATTCGATTAGGAAAGGAGGAAGTCAAACTGTCTCTATTTGCAGATGACATGATTGTATACCTAGAAGACCCCATCGTCTCAGCTCAAAATCTTCTTAAACTGATAAGCAACTTCAGCAGTCTCAGGATACAAAACCAATCTGCAAAAATCACAAATATTTCTATATACCAGTAACAGACAAACAGAGAGCCAAATCAAGAGCTAACTCCCATTCACAATTGCTACAAAGAGAATAAAATACCTAGGAATACAACTAACAAAGGATGTAAAGGACCTCTTCAAGGAGAACTACAAGCCACTGCTCAACGAAATAAGAGAGGACACAAATAGATGGAGAAACATTCCATGTTCATGGTTAGGAAGAATCAATATTGAGAAAATGACCATACTGCCCAAAGTAATCTATAGATTCAATGCTATCCCCATCAAGCTACCAATGACCTTCTTCACAGAATTGGAAAAAAACACTTTAAACTTCATATGGAATCACAAAAGACCCCGTATAGCCAAGAAAATCCTAAGCAAAAAGAACAAAGCCAGAGGCATCACACTGCCTGACTTCAAACTATACTACAAGGCTGCAGTAATCAAAACAGTATGGTACTGGTACCAAAACAGAGACATAGACCAATGGAACAGAACAGAGACCTCAGAAGAAACACCACACATCTACTACCATCTGATCTTTGACAAACCCAGCAAAAACAAGCAATGGGGAAAGGACTCCATGTTTAATAAATGGTGTTGGGAAAACTGCTTAGCAATGTGCAGAAAGCAGCAACTGGACCCCTACCTGTCACCTTACACTAAAATTAACTCCAGATGGAGCAAAGATTTAAACAGAAAACCTAACACCATAGAAACACCAGAAGAAAATGTAGGCAAAACTATCCAGGACATAGGCATAGGCAAGGACCTCATGACTAAAACACCAAAAGCAATGGCAATAAAATCCAGGATAGACAAATGGGATCTATTTAAATTCCAGAGCTTCTGGGCAGCAAAAGAAACCATCATTAGAGAGAATCGGCAACCAACAGAATGGGAAAAAATTTTGCAATCTACCTATCTGACAAAGGGCTGATATCCAGAATCTACAAAGAACTAAAACAGATATACAAGAAAAAAACAAACAACCCTATTCAAAAGTGGGCAAAGGATATGAACAGACACTTTAGAAAAGAGGACATACATGAGGCCTACAAACATATGAAAAATGTTTATCATCACTGGTCATTAGAGAAATGCAGATCAAAATCACACTGAAATATCATCTCATGCCAGTTAGAATGGAGATCATTAAAAAATCTGGAGACAACAGATGCTGGAGAGGATGTGGAGAAATAGGAACACTTTTACATAGTTGGTGGGAGTGTAAATTAGTTCAACCATTGTGGAAGACAGTGTGGCGATTTCTCAAGGATCTAGAAATAGAAATTCCATTTGACCCAGCAATCCCACTATTGGGTACATATCCAAAGAAGTATAAATTGTTCTACTATAAAGACATATGCACACATATGTTCATTGTAGCCCTGTGTACAATAGCAAAGTCCTGAAACCAACCCAAATGCCCATCAATGATAGACTGGACAAATAAAATGTGGTACATATACGCCATGGAATACTACACAGCCATAAAAAACGATGAGTTCGTGTCCTTTGTAGGGACTTGGATGAATCTGGAAACCATCATTCTCAGCAAACTGAACCAAGAACAGAAAGCCAGGCACTGTTTGTTCTCACTCATAGGTGGGTGTTGAACAACGAGAACACATGGACTCAGGGAGAGGAGCATCACACACAGGGGACAGTTGGGGGGGTAGGGGAGAGACAATGGGGATTTGGGGGGGAGAGTGGGAAGGGATAACATGGGGAGAAATGCCAGATATAGTATGCACCTTAAGTAAAATAAATTAAAAAATATACATAATAAATAAACATTTTTGAAACAGTTTTGGAGTTTTGCAAAAATTAAAAAAAAACTTGCAGGTGAACAACATAATCTAGCCAGCACAAAACAATTAAGAAAAAAGTATGTTCTGAATGCATAAAATATATGTTATATAATAGTTTATCATATGCTATCATGAAATACATACAAATCTATTATTAAAAAGTTAAAATTTATTGAAATGCACACACTTACAGATTATATGTGGTGCCATTTGCAGTTGAGAAAAATTTAAACAAATATTAAGATACTGCATTAAATCACAACTGCATAAAATTAACTGCATTAATACTGTTCCATTTTAATAATTTCATAGATATTTCTGGTTGCTATTGCAGTTAGCTCAAATGTTGCAAATATCTACTAAAATGCCCTGTGACATTAATCATCTTCGCATAAGCAGTTCATCTTTTCAGTAAATTCCATATTGCAGTAAAAAGTGATCTCTTGCATTTTGCACTTCTCTGGAATTTTTCATTGTGTTTATTGCAATACCATAAATCTTTAATAATACTATGGGTCCCATACAAAAGGTCACAAGTGATGCTGAATGTGCTTCCAAGAAGCAGAAAAAATCATCACATTACAAGAAAGGTGAAATTTCTTGCTATGTGCCGTAGATTGAGATCTGCAGATGCCTGCCGTTTCAAGATAAATGAGTCCACTATAAAAAAAAAATCAGAAAAAAATGAAAAAGAAAATCATAAAGCAGTTGCTGTAACTTTACCAGTAGATGTGAAAACCTTGCACATTTTGCGAATACGTTTTTATATTGTACTAAAAACGTAGCTGTTATATGAGTGCAAGATTGCTATAAGAAACAGATACCTATAGACTCTAATGTGATTAGAGAAAAGGCAAAGTCATTATATAATAACACAAAGCAAAAAGAAGGTGAAGGATCTAAAGCTGGAGAATTTAATGCCAGCAAAGGATTGTTTGATACATTTAGAAAGAGCTTAGCTTAAAAAAATTTCATGACAACAGTAGTAGCAGCTTTTGCTGATCACGAGGTAGCAGATGAGTTCCCAGACACCATTAAGGAATTTATTTAGGAGAAATGATATCTTCCTGGATAGATTTCTAATGCAAACAAAGACACCATATTCTTGAAAGAAAAATGCCACAAGGGCCATACATGGGTAAGTAAGAAAAAGAAGCAAGTGCAGGATTTAAGGCAGGAAGTAATAGACTAACTGTTGTTTTGTGCAAATGCTATTGCATTTATTATCAGGACTGCCCTAGTTCAACAGCCCTTTATGCTACAATCTCTCAATGAACTAGGTATCAATGGAACATATCTCAAAATAATAAGAGCTATTTGTGACAAACTCACCGCTACTATCTTCTTATAATTTTCTTAGAAATATTTTCTTTTCCCTAGCTTGCTTTATTGTAAGAATACAGTATGATATATATTAGCTGGGAGCAGTGGCTCACGCCTGGAATCCCAGCACTTTGGGAGGCTGAGGTGGGTGAATCACGAGATCAGGAGTTCAAGACCAACCTGACCAATATGGTGAAATCCCATCTCTACCCAAAATATAAAAATGAACTCTGCGTGGCAGTGCTTTCCTGTGATCCCAGCTACTCAGGGGGCTGAAGCAGGAGAATTGCTTGAACAAGGGAGACAGAGGTTGCAGTGAGCCAAGATGGCACCATTGCACTCTAGCCTGGGTGACAGAGTGAGACTCAGTCTATAAAGAAATACAGTGTGATATATATTAATATGGTGTAATATAGAATACAGTTTGAGATACAGAATTATATATACCATGTATGATATATATAATTATATATATAATATATATGATATGTGGAATTATCATATATATAGAATTATATAAAATTATATTATAGACATATAAAATATATATTATAGAAATATAATATAGAAAATATATATTACATATAATTACATATGAATATATATTAAATATAGAATTATAGAAATATATATAATAGAAATATGTACTATGTATAATTCTATATAATTCCATATATGTGAAATAATTCCATATATCATATATAATATAATTTCATATATCATATATAATTCTATATATCATACTATATTCTTACAATAAAGCTAGAGAAAAGAAAATGTTATATATATGACATTTACATATATATGTAATTTTCATATAAATGTAATTGTATATGTAAATATGTTACATTTATATGTACCATATATGTAATTATATATGCAAATATATGTAAATATGTTACATTTGCATATATGTAAGCTAAAAAAGAAAATGTTATATATAACATTTACATATATAAGTAATTTTCATGTATATTTGCATATATATGTAATTTCATATATATGTAAATGTTATATATAACATAAAATATGTGTTAACTGTCTATGTGATTGGAAGGCTTCTAGTCAACAGCAGGTTATAAGTAGTTAAGTTCTGGATGAGTCAAAAGTTATATGCAGAAGTTATATGCAAAAATAATATGACCATTCAGGGATAGGGACCCTGAACCTTCACATTGTTGAAGGGCTCACTGTATTTTCATATTTTTCAAATAATTTGCTGGGGGAGTAAACCTAGTAGTAGGATTACTGAAACATGGTCATTCTACATTTAGTTATTATCCATAGTAGCTGTACTAATTTACATTCCCACCAACAGTGTATGAGGTTTCCACCTTCTCCACATTTTCACTAACATTCGTTATTGCCTGTCTTTTGAATAAAAATGATTCTAACTGAAGGGAGATTATATTTCATTGTAATTTTTATTTTTATTTTTCTAATGATTATGTTGGGCATTTTTTCATATAATTGTCCACCATTTGTATGCCTTCCTTTTAGAAATGTTGATTCTAATTTTTGCCCATTTTCTATTGGATTATTAGAATTTTTTTTTATTGAGTTGTTTGAGCTCATTTTATATTCTGGTTGTTAATCCCTTGTCAGGTAGGTAGTTTGCAAGTATTTTCTCCCATTCTTGAATTGTCCTTTCATTTTGTTGTTTGTTTCCATTGCTGTGTAAAAGCTTTTTAACTTTATGTGATCCTATGTGATCCTATTTATTCATTTTTGCTTAGGCTGCTTGTGCTTTTGAGGTATTACTCAACAAATCTTTGTCCAGAACAACTTCCTGGAGAGTTTCTAAAAAAATTTCTTTAAATAGTTTCATGTTTTTAAATCATAGATTTAAGTCTTTAATATAATTTGCTTTGATTTTTGCATATATTGAGAGATGGATTTAGTGTCTTTTTTTTTTTTTTTTTTTTGCATTTAGATATCAGGTTTTCCCACAACGTTTATTGAAGAAACTGCCTTTAATACAATGTATGTTCTTGGCAGCTTTATTGAAAGTGAATTCACTGTAGATGTATGGATTTATTCTTGGATTTTTTCTTCTGTTCCATTGGTCTATGTTTATGTTCTTATGCTGGTACTGTGCTGTTTTGACTACTATAGCTGTGTAATATAATTTCAAGTCAGGTGACGTGATACCTCCCAGTTTTGTTCTTTTTGTTCAGCATGGCTTTGGCTAGCCTGGATCTTTTGTGGTTTCATATAAATTTTAGAGCCACATTTTATATTTCTGTGAAAAATGTCATTGTATTTTAATAGGGATTGCATTGAATCTATAGGTTGCTTTGGGTAGTATGAACAATTTAACAGTATCTATTCTTCCAGTTCATGAACATGGCAAATATTTTCATTTTTTGTGTCCTCTCCATTTTATCTCCTAATTTTTTTTTTTTTAGTTTTTACAGTTAATTATTTTATTTTTAAAGTTTTATAGTCGCTAGTATTTTATTTCATTTTTATCTAAATATAGATTTAGATATCTTTCACTTCTTTTGTTAAGTTTATTCCTAGATAGTAGCAATTGTGAATGGAATTACTTTCCTTATTTCTTTTCCAGATTGTTCACTGTTAGCATGTGGAAATGCTACTTACTTTTGTGTGTTCATTTTGTATCCTGCAACTTTATTAGTTCTAATAATTTTTAGGTAGAGTCTTTAGTATTGGGTAAATATAAGATTACATCATATGTTAACAAAGATAGCTTAACTTCTTCCGATCAATTTGAAGGCCCTTTATATCTTTCTTTTATCTAATTTCTCTAGCTAGGACTTCCAGTACTATGTTCGTTAACTGTGGTGAAAGTAACTTTTAGATTAGCCTTTTTGAGGCTTATAGGAATGCTTCACTTTTTAAATATTTTTTAATTTTTTTTTCTCCTCTATGTTTTTATACACTCTGTCTTCAAGTTCATTAACTGTTTTCTCTACTTGGTCAATTCTGATACTGTGAGACTCTGATGTATTTTTCAGTTTGCTAATTGCATGTTTCAGCTCCAGAATTTCTGCTTCATTTTTTTGTTGTTATTTTAACTTCTCTGTTAAATCTTCCTGAAAGAATTCCGAATTTCTTTACCATTTTCTCTTGGTGTTCATTTAGCTTCCTCAAAACAACTATTTTGAACACCATTTATTCAATAGGGAATCCTTTCCTCGTTGCTCGTTTTTGTCAAGTTTGTCAAGATCAGATGGTTGTAGATGTGTGGCATTGCCTCTGAGGGCTCCGTTCTGTTCCATTGGCCTATATCTCTGTTTTGGTACCAGTACCATGCTGTTTTGATTACTGTAGCCTTATAGTATAGTTTGAAGTCAGGTAGTGAGATGCCTCTAGCTTTGTTCTTTTTGCTTAGAATTGTCTTGATTATACGAGCTCTCTTTTGGTTCCATATGAAGTTTAAGGTGGTTTTATCCAGTTCTGTGAAGAAGGTCATTGGTAGCTTGATGGGGATAGCCTTGAATCTATAAGTTACTTTGGGCAGTATGGCCATTTTCATGATATTGAATCTTTCTAACCCTGAGCATGAAATGTTTTTCAATCTCTTTGTGTCCTCTCTTATTTCCTTGAATAGTGGCTTGTAGTTCTCCTTGAAGAAGTCCTTTACCTCCTTTGTTAATTGTATTGCTAGGTATTTGGGGATGAATCTGGGAACCATCATTCTCAGCAAACTGACATAAGAACAGAAAATCAAACATGGCATATTCTCACTCATACGCAGATGTTGAACAATGAGAGCACATGGACACGGGGGGGGGGAGCATCACACACTGGGGAGCGTTGAGGTTTTAGGGGAGGGATAGTGGAGGGTGGGGAGGTTGGGAAGGGATAACATGTGGAGAAATGCCAGATATAGGTGACAGAGGGATGGAGGCAGCAAACCACCTTGCCATGTATGTACCTATGCAGCAATCCTGCATGATCTGCACATGTACTCCAGAACCTAAAGTACAATAAAATCAAAAACAACTATTTTGAATCCTTGTCTGAAAGGTGACATATCTCTGTTACTCTGGGATTGATTACTGGTGCCATTTTTAGTTCATTTGGTAAAAGCCATATTTTCCTGGATATTCTTTATTCTTGTGGATGTTTGCCAGTGTCTGGGCATCAAAGAGTTAAGTATTTATTTTATTCTTTGCAATCTGGGCTTCTTTATCTGTTCATCTTTGAAAATGCTTTCTGGGCATTCAAAGGGAATTGAGTATTGTGATCTAAGTCTTTGCTCACTGCAGCTGTATCTGTGCTCGAGGGCACCTCAAGCCCACTTACACCGTGAGTCTTTTAGAACTGAAGATATACCTTCTTGGTTGACTTGGGTAGTAATGTCCAGAAAAATTCCCTCAAATACCTGGCTCTCTTATTGTCTTTTCTTTATTTCCCCCCAAAAATTGGATCCCCCTGTCTCTGTGTTGGGCTGCCTGGACTTGCTGGAGGGGCAATGCCAGCACTTCTCTAGTGGCTCACACCTCAGGCCAGCACAGTACTGTGTCTTGCCCCAGGCCCATGGCAACTAATGCCTATCTACCACTGATGTTTATTCAAGACCCAAGGGCTCTTTAGTCAGCAGATGGTAAATCATGCCAGGACTGGGTTCTTTCCCCAAGCAAAGTGGGTTCTCTTCTGATCCAGTGTGGGTCTAGAAATGCCATTCAGAAGCTTGGTTCTAGAATTGGAGTCTTTAGGACTCTGCTTTTTGTTTTATTTTACTGTGGTTTAGCTGATATCCAAGTTGCAAGACAAAGCCCTATTTCCTCTTTTGCCTTGTTTCCACAAGCAAAAGAAGTCTGTACCGAAGCTGCAATATCTGGATTTGGTGGAACAGTAATATAAGCACTCACTTGGCTGCCCCAAGTGATGTCTTGCTGGGTTGCATGTACCCTAAATCCACTTGCTTCAAGCCCAGCCCAGCACCAGGAGATGCCCAAGGACTACCGTCTTTGGCCTAGACTGTCTTTCAAATGTATTCAACTCTTTTGTCTGCTCTTGGTGGGGCTAGTCAGAACTCAAGTGAGGTGATGATTTCTCTGTGGTTGGGCTGCTCTAAATGCTTTCTCTGCGGGCACTGGCTGAATTCTATCTAGTGGTGTGTTCTCCTGTGACAGAACAGCACTCAGATCCAATGAATTTTTGTAATCCCTTTGTTCTGCCTCTTGTATGCACACAAATTCTCTCTTTGCACGCTGTCAAGGGCAGGAGGCGGATGTGTCTGTGTGTGTGTGTGTGTGTGTAGGCAATGTATGATTGTCCTTCCGATACTTTTTAGTGCTTCATTCCTTGTTACGATGTTAAAAAGAGATATTGTAATCAGCCTCCTTATTTTTTGTTCCTAAGAAGGTGTTTTCTTGTGTGGATAGCATTCACTATCCTTCAATTTGCTGTTCCTGCAGGGAGATGATTGCTGGGGGGTTCTATTTGGCCACCTTACTTCATCTTTCTTGGCCGCCAGTTACAAGAGTAGGTTACAGTGTGTTTACACATACAATTATGTTACAGTTTACTATGTATGGAGAAACCTTTAGACCTAAGTTTTAAGACAACAATTTTAGGTGAAACTTGATTTAATATTATTTACTTTGAAGGGAGAGTGATAAAAAGAAAGAGAAGGTCTGACCACTGACCTATGGACATTATTCTTACAGGATGTATTCTTTTGGAAAAAATAGAAGCTTATTTAAGCAAAGCAAAAAAGAAAGGAATATGTAGAAGAAAACAAGTATATTTTAAAAATGTACTGAGGAAAGGTGGGAAGTTCAACAGTTATAGGGTTGAATAATAAACATGCCAAATGATGAAAAACAATGATTATAGAGAAAATTTAGGCAATGAGGAGGATGCTGTTGAGTATGAGAAGTGATTTCAATAGTGCAAGGGATTGGAGAAGAATCCAGACTAGAGAAATAAGAAGATAATTAGTGGTGTAAAAAAGAAACAGAGAAGGTGATAGAAGGTAGCATTTACTCTGGAAAGAATATTCAATTATAAGCATCATTTACATTAAAGTCCTGCATTTACTGAACATACTCAAAAAATTCTGATAAATATATATTGTAAACTTCTTATTGTACAAAGCTTTATTAATCCCTATAATCTATCCAAGGATAGTACAGAAATTGTTAATTTTCCTATGTCTACTTGATAAATATATTCAAGTGTTCGACGTTTTTCTCTTCATGCATTCAGAGGTGAAACTGTTAGGCAAATGCTTCCTCATTGTCCAGAGAATCCCAAATCATTCTATTTGCTACTCTGTGTTATACATCTACATTATCATATATGACTATTAACCTTCTCATACAAAATTTATAGATTGCATTTCTATGGTACAAAAGGGAATTTAGGAAAAAATTGTTAATCTGTGCTTATGGAATATGAAATTCATCTGGTTATCCTCATCTAGGTAGGAATTAGGTTCTTTCAACCTCAGCATTTAATATGGGAATAATAAGGCTCTCTAATTCCCAGGAGCTCTTTGCAAATGTTGTCTCTACGGTTATAAATTTTTAATAATCATTCTCCATTCTCAAGTTATATTTTAAACAAAATTTTATTCTCATTTTATTCACTTTTCCATTTTGAAAAATGCTGAACATCCTCTGAGCACATTTGTAATAATAAACGCATTTGGATATTTTCTATGATTAAAAATGGAAGATTTGTTGTGTATTTTATTTTTCCACATCCAGTGCCAGAATATCAAACTCCTTAAAAAAAATCTCAGCTAGAAAGGAGGTAACCTGCATTGCAGTTGCACAGAGAATTACAAAGAATGGCAGCTGAGGCACTGAAAAATGCTCTAAGTTAGTCTAATTTATTTAATTAGAAACGACAGTGGCAGGACTATTTTCTCAAATTGAGAAATGGTGAGACAGTTCTAAGAATAAAAAGAAAAAGGAAAAGAAAAAGATCCATGACATAGAGGTATGATCACTCATCACTTTTAGCCTTATAATTATTGATTCTTTCTTTTGCACTGGAGACTGTACTGGAAATATGAGATATACTCTGGATTTGAAATCTGCATTCTGTGACCAGATAATTTATTTCTGATAAGTGGCATGAACCAAGTAGCAAACATAGCTTTGCAGAATATTCTTTTGCTTAGCCTTTTAATCCAGCTTTCTGTATGCAGTGGCACACACATGTAGCCATAACTATTAGGGAGGCTGAGGTAGGAGGATTGCTTGAGCCCAGGAGTTCAAGGCTGCAGTGACCTATGATTACACCACTGCACTTCAGCTTTGGCAACAAAGCAAAACTCTGTCTCTACAAAAAACAAAAATGTTAGCTGAGCATGGTTGCATGTGCTTATAGTTCCAGTTACTCTGGATGCTAAGACAGGAGGATCGTTTAAGCCCAGGAGTTGGAGGCTACAGTGAGCTCTGATAGTGCCACTCTACTCCAGCCTGCATAATAAAGGACCCTGTGTTATTTCATTCTAACATTATTATAAAGGAATACCTGAGGCTGAGTAAATTTTATATATATATATATACACATATATATATATATTTTTTTTTTCTTTTAAAGCTTAATTGGCTTATGGTTTCACAGGCTGCACATAAAGCATGATGCTGGCATCTGCCTGGCTTCTGGGGAGGCCTCAGGAAACTTACAATCATGGCATAAGGTGAAGGGGAAGCAGGTATGTCACATGGCTGGAGCAGCAAAAGAGAGAGTGAAAGGGAAGGTGCCATGCACACTTAACCAGACCTCACTTGCTATCATGAGGACAGCACCAAGGTGATGGTGCTAAACGATTCATGAAGGATTCATTCCCATGATCCAATCACCTTCCACCAGGCCCGAACTCCAACACCGGGGATTAGAATTGAACATGAGATTTGGGTGCAGACATAGATCAAAACCATTTCAGACCCTATCTAAAAAAAAAAAAAGAAAAAAGAAAAGAAGAAAAAAGAATTCAGCTTTTCATAGGAGCCTTTTGTAATCCTGGATTCTCCTAGAGTCTTGCATGTCACAGGATGAGAAAGAGGGCCACAGAAGCAGAATAGTGATGGGACTGGGGTTTGTTTGTCATCCTTTATTATCTTCAAAGAATGCAGGAACATTTTTGTCACCAGGGCAGTGACAATATGGCATACTTGTTCTACTCTAATCTAATCACCTATGGAAATAGTGATTTTAAAAGAGAATACCTAAAAGGAAGAAATCCAATTTTTAAACCAGAAAAGATGAATAACAAAAATATATACTTTCTGTTTTCTTGAACCATCACCTAAACCTCACTAATTATAATTAAAATAACTATAAGCATTTATTATAACAGATTCAGTCAGCAATATTCATACACATCTCTCCTTGTCCTAAATATATTTTATTAAATTACCTGGAAATTCCTTTGCCTGTTATTTAAGGATCTCCAATACATGATATAAGCAGAGAGTAGAAACATAAGTAGAAAGAATATCAGTTGAAAAGATATTAATTGAAAATAAGAAAAATTTTAAAGCATTCCAACTGCTTTTTATATTGTTTACTTTGTTATTACATCAAAAACTATTCCTTAATATATTTGTGACTTTCATGAAGTATTTACAGTTTGTATTCATTTATTGATTTTTTTGACAAATATTCATCAAACACTATTTGCGAGACACTGTATGGATAGACCCCTGCTTTCATAGATGCTTGGTAGAGGTTACAATGATTAATTTCTTGATCACATAAATGTTCATAGGCAGCTGTGACAATTGTGAAAATAAAGTGCACTGATAACTTATGCCTAATAGGATGGTCATATAAAAATTTTCTAAAGTGAGAGAAAGAGTAGAAGCTAACCATTGAAATGTATTTATACATTTAGAAAACATCACATTTTAAAACCTGGCAATTAAGGAAGCTTTTTAAATAACTATGCCATTAATCAAGATCACCAGAATAGAGAGAAACAAAAAACAAGTTAGGGACGAGCTGACAGGACAGAATGATTTTAATATTTAAAACATAATTAATACTTTCTACTCACTATATGACTATGTTATTTTGCTCCTTAAAATATTTTTTTGTTCAAATTCAGGAATGATATTTTGTCCACTTATATATGTGTCCTGTGAATAATTAAATATAATGTATATATACATACACATATGTATAAATATATATACATTAATGTTTAAGAAGCTTTTATGGAATAAAATTAATAACATTCCATGAATTCATTTTATCAAAATATGATGACATATTTCACATTCAGGGATGAAGACATAGTGAATGAAATTTGCAACCTACACTTAGATCCAGATTATATTTTGCTTCAATAGAATAAGTATATAGAAGTACTATGGTAAATTTTATTTATTAACAAACTTGGGTACTTTGTTATGCTATAAGCTGAATCCACTACTGATTTGGCTTCTATATTTTATATTTCATCTGTAATTAAATAACCATTTCACTGTTGCCTAAATGTCTATAAAGGTTGAAAATAGATTTAAGCCTTATGATCTCTTTCAGTAGATAAATGTTTTCTATATCTCTATTTAAGCATTGTGCAGTTATACTGGATAAAAAATATTGGCAGATAGATTGACTTGTAAATTATTTTATGCTTTAGGCAAATTTGAAGTAAAATAATTTTAATAATTCAACAAATGTTCAATAATGTATCTATTTGTAAATTTGTGCTTTTTTTTTTGTATGTTTGACTTTTTAGAGATTACAACTATATTGGCATCTCCCTCACCAACTTTGTTTTTCATAATTCTCCAAAACCTATCAAACATTATCTGGACCATGGAGCCCTTTTCAAATATAATTGGAAATAATTTGCCTTTCTTTTAAACCCCACTACATGATAATTTCCATCATTGTACTTGCTTTACTCCACTTTGTAACCTTTCTATTTATGGTTTATATATCATTAAAAAATTATCTGAAATATTCAATGCTAATTTTAAAAATGTCTAATAGGGTATTTTGTACCAAGTGTTGAATATAAATTTATTGAAAAATATTTTACTGTAGTTTAAAACCCAATGTAATATGTGTTTTATTAAACTACTTTAATTAGAAAATATAGAAATAAACAAATACATGACTAAAAGTAAATAAAATAAAAATATAAACAATGCACTCTGAAGACACCAGAAAGTGAGTGATTACTTCTGAGTATTGACACAAGAAAGTATCAAATGAGAAGAGTTTATGAAGCTATTTTATATTAGACAGATGTGATAAGAAAACATAAAGACAAAAACCCTATAATTTAGAGAAAGAAAAATGAGACCATCTCGATCAAACGGAAGCATGCATATTGAAGGGTAGTGAAAGACAGCTGGTGTTATGAGGGTGTTCCATTCCTTCAATATGCGGAATTCATTTTATTGATCATAGAGCACTACAGAGAGAATGCAATATAGAAACAGCATGCTGGGGTCACAATTTTTAGTTCTGCCTAGCATGAGCCCAAATTAATATTACTAAGTGCTAGAAAATATTTTTTCTAAAGATTGTAATGTGTATAAATCACCATTCTTGTATGTAAGAGCTGCCAGAGATGTCAGAGATCTCATTGTGCTCTTAGGGGTAATTCTGTGTGTGTGTGTGTGTGTACATGCATTTGTGGTCAGATGGTGTGTTTGAAGGAAAAGAAGTAAAATTTACAAAATGCAGAAACATATTGTGCTTATTTCAAACACATTTATACATACCATCTTTTTTTAACTGATTATATATTATTCTTTTATGTTAATTTTTTTTCTTGGCAATATTTTGATGAATAATGAAAAAATAAAATGATAACAAGTGCTTAGTTTATAACACATCTGAACTTCATAAGTTCTCTCTAGGGAAAGGTAATGTTAATGAAATCATTTACTGAATAATTTTAAGAAATCAAATACTGTTAAGAAACAAACAATACCAAGCACACATGGTAGATTTAAACCTTCTAAATATATGTGATTATTTATATAGTTAAAGAAGTGACTGTAAAACACTTTGGAAACTTCAGAGGTTATTGAACCAGAACAAGCAATGCAGTGAGTGAAGCAAAGATAACTTGAGTTTCGAAGGCTAAAAGATAAGTAAGTTGATCAATAATGAATCAAGTGAGGTGCCAGCAAATTTGAAGAGTTGCTGTGGTTAAGTCAGATGCTATTGGAATCCATCAAAAACTAATCCAATGGAAACCAGCTCAAAGCACTACTAAAACTCCAGTAGCCTTTTGAAGTGAGCAACTGTCTTTACTGCCAAATTTGTCATGTTAACTAACCAAGTTTTAAAGCACCATTTCTATCCAATGAATAAAGTGTACTACAACTGGTGAGTGATTTTTAAGCATTTTAAGAAAACCGTCATAAGCCACTGTATCAGAAATTAATATACAAGAAATTTTGGTAGTTAGTAGATATGGCATTCAGTTAAGCAATTTCACCCTAAGAATTTTTAAATCTGGAATTAACATTTCATTAAATTGTAAGGATACAGTATTCTAAATAATTTGTATCAACACACTTTACGTTTCACCCTAATGGCATTGACTCCATTTGTTTTCAGATTTTAGAATCTTGCTGGCCACAATCACTTAAAAGGAAGCTTTTAAAACTTTAATGCAATGTTTCTCAAATTAGGGTTCATAAACCCCTGGAAATTTACCAATAGAGCTTTGAAAGTTTATAATTTCTCAAGTTTGAGAAACTACCAGTTGAACCAATTTAAAGTAATGGTACAGAATCCACTATAGTACTACAGAACTTGACTGGTACTTTAAGAATAGTTATTAATAGCTATCTGTGGGTAGATCTGTTCTGTGAAAATATCCATAGTCACCTCTAATAGAATCAAGCTTTGCCAAGTGTAAGGAAATTTCTTTATTGATCTTAAAATGGACGATGAAAGCACGGCATTAGGAAACCTGGCTAGAATTTAAGCACATATAACAATTCTTTGCAGGAACAAGGCCATATTCATTGTGAAATGTGCCCATTTTTCTGTGTTAATCTCTTAAACATTTTTTAACATCCTGGCCGCCAAGCTTTCTTCTAACTGGCCGGTTCTTCTACCTGTCTAATAATAAAAGACATAAAAACTTCCTCCTCTTCCAGGAAGCATACACTAACAAAACGAAAACCATCATCATAAAGTGATTGTTTTATTCATTTTAATTTAAATATATATAAATTTTAATTTATACATATATATAATATGTATAACAATGAGTCCACAAAAGGAGAGAATAGTGCTGTATAAGACTACCATTAAGTTAGTAAGCATCTGGAGTAGATTGTGATAAATTCTATGACATATTCTTACATGTTAAATCTTAAAGCAATCACTAAGGAAAAAATATAAAGTAAGGAAAATCAGCGAAAAAAACAAGAGAGGATGTTCACAGGAAATGAAAAGCAAAATGGCAAACATAAATTCAACTCTCAATAAAAACATTAAATGTAAATATGGATATGGATTAAAGATACAGTCAAAAGGCAGCATGACATTATATCAATATTATTTATGACAGTAACTTTTAAAAGACAAATATATGCTGTTTACACAAAACACACATTCCTTTCAAATATACAAATATAGAGATCCAACTAAAAGAATGGAGAATTTATACAAATAGTAACCATAAGAAAGTTGGAATAAATATACAATATAGGAAAATATCATTTTCAAAGGAAGAAAAATATATTACTAGAGATAAAGTGGAACAAATTATGATAAAAGAGTCACTCAGTAAGGAAGGCATAGCAATCATAAGCATATATAAACTTGTCAATACAGTGCTAAAATACATGAAGCAAAAATGGACAAAAATAAAAAAAGACAATTCAGCAATAACAGTTATGTGCTTGAACAGTCCACTTTCAATGATAGATGAAAATATTAGAGAGAAAACCAAACCAGAAAATAGAAGACATGACCTGCCCTATAAACCAACTGAAACTACCAGACATTCAGAGAACACGAACCCAACAAGAGCTCCATATGGACTACTGTTATTCACATTTTAACATAGACCATTATTCAGGATGGACCACATATTATTAATAGAAAGTAAAACAAAGGATATTGCCTGACCACAATGAAATGATATTCGAAATCAGCAATAAAATGTAATTTGAAAAATTCACAAATATTTAAAAATATTTTATTATTTAGGAGTGTATTGTTCCATTTACATATATTTATGAATTTATAATCACAAATACATATATTCACATATCCCTTCCTTAGGACCTGTTCAGAACTAGGAGCTAGCCCTGCATTTGGTGACTCTCTTAAGGCTTTCCAGCTTCCCCCCTCTTCAACCTCAGGGTCTGCATCATCTCTTTCTTGACTTTCAGTGTTTTCTCACAAAAGATCTGTTCAGAGTCCATGCTTTACTCAGTATTTTGGTTTTTCTTGGTGGGAGATGAATTTCCCAGCTTCAGTTGTGCCCTAGAAATATATATATATATATATATATATAATATATTTCTAATTATTCTATACAAATATAGATTTTATATTTATATATTTATATAGATATATATAAAAATATATATATAGATTCTATACAAATTTAAAATTTGTGCATATATGAAAATAAACCAATATACTACTAAATAATCAGGTGATTAAAAATTATCCAACATTCTGTTAAATCATCAGAAAATATTAACATTTTTATTTCCATGTTTTAGAGATAAGGAAAATGAGAACTAGATAGAGTTTTAATTGAACTGCTCAAGGTCACAAAATCAATGTATGATAAAACTTAGACTAAAAACTTGCCATTTTGATTCTATTGTATTTCATTCCCATTAAAATGTAAGTGCTCATTTATCATCTTTCCAGGTTTGGAGGTGGGATAATTATACATAGTGAATTTGTTATACTTAATATCTAGAAATTGACACTTTTCAACAACTTTAATGTTAAAACATACAAGATTGACATTACTTGTCTCTCTAATCTCACTCGCCATGGGAATTTATTTAAAAACAAAACACACACAAATAAATGCTTGAATGACAACTTTTGGTTCATATTGGTAACACCAGCCCCTATTGAATGATAAGATGCTAAATTAATGTTATTGTAGAAGACATTCTGGTATCCTGAAGCAAAATTTATTATTTATTTATTTCCATATTTTTTCTTCCATTTTTCTCTAGGGCATTTCCAATTCTCTCATCCATATAGTTTAAACTTCTTTTTCTTCTAAATGTTGCTAAATTGGCAACAAATAAATTTAATTGTTTGAAGATGAAAATGTTATCACAGTCATGAAAATGTGAGTGTTTACATGGACTTCATAAAAACCCAATAAGATTCCACATTTTAATGGTAATATTGCAAGTACACAAGTCAAAAATTTTTAGTAAGATGTTTTCCTCGTGTCCTTCAAATTATACCAGTTAAGTAGCCTCACACATAACTACATCTTCTACAAATGAAGGCATGTGGCTTGCAAGCTTCATTAATAGTTTTAAATAGTCATTCTTTTCCATTTTTTTTCCTTCTTAAAAATTCAGAGCACATCGCTCCCCCACGTTTATTCACCATGTTGTTTCAGCCCAGGAAACCATTTTAAGAACTAGAAATAGGTACATAAATGACAGGTTAAATTTTCATCAGCAAGTCAGTGAAATGTTTTCCTATTTGACACATCATAGTGTGTAATGAAACATAATGGTGTGAAACTGCTAAGTTGAAAGACACTGTATGTGGCCTAACTAGAATGGAAAAAAAAAAAAAAGTCAATTTTACTATATATGAATCATAGTTAAAAGGATAGTGATATGTTTGGGTATTGTTTTAATAGAATGATTCACGTTGACTTTTATATGTTTGATACTTTTGATTTTTAAGTATATATTCTTACATATTCTGAATAGAAAGGAACATTTTGATTTTTATTATGGGAAAAATAAATGTGTTTCAGATGATAAGTTGAATTCCCTTTAAACAATGATTTTGAGCAATTGTCAGCAAAAATAACAACAATGAATCTTTACTTGGCCATAAATTAAACTAAATGCTTTACATATTTTGTATCATTTAATTTCCAAAAGTATAGGCCTGCCTAGTATTGCTATCCTCATTTTCCAAATGGAGAACCTGAGGTTTTAAAGAAGTTAAGTGCTTTGCTAAGGGAATCTGGTAGTCACTAAGCTAGAGTTCAACATGCTTCTGTCAACCTACAGAGATCATACTCTTCATTCCAACAGTGATTAATTATACAAGTTCCTTAACATTTATTACAAATAGCAAAAATAAAACTGCTACACGAGTCATACCTCCCATTTGGTTTACTGTGGTTGTTGTTGTTTGGTATGGGGGAAGTTTCAGCAGAGGGAAATACCCTTTTTATTTGGTAAAGCCATGTGGAAGGTGTGGCATTTCAACCGAGAATTGTAGGACAGCTGTAATTTGGATAGGGAAAGGGGGATGAAAAATAAATGGGAGAGTACCCTAGAGAAATAAATAGGTGGCATGACCACAGATCAGGAGCATTCTGCACTGACATAAGTCAGCGGAAGTGAACTCTTTTTCATTTTTGTAGACTAATGACATTAATGCAGCTTTCAGAGCCTGAATTGTGAATTCTTTCTTTCATACATTCTGAAGAAGTTTTCTCAAACCCTGAATTTCTTTATTTCACCAACAAATACAGTTTACAATGTTCCTCAATTACTCTTTAGCCTGAGCATGAGCAGTTTCCATTCTTTTGAGAGTCATCAGAGCCAGGCTCTTGAATATTGGTTCATTGTAGGTATGGGTTTTGTCAACTGACTGTGTATTCAGAGCTGTACTGGGGATTCTTTATAACAAAATATTAAGTTAAACTGGGGTTTTATCAACCTGCTTCTGGTTTTGAGCTCAGCTTTCAAGCATCAGAGTGTAATTAATCCTGGAAGACATCAGAACATATGGCTTAGAATCACATTGTCTTAAAAGAAACCTCTGAGGTCATTCCAAAAGTGACCGTCTGTGGCAGCCTCCTTCTAACCAAGTTTGAAGTCTAAAATCATGAATGTGGATTTAACCCAAACCTGAAAGCTGCTGCCATCTGTTCACCTGTTCCTTATGTTCATCTGGTGGGGCCTATTTTTATAGAAGTTGTCATCAGGTAATCTGATAATTACTTAACAGTCATTAATCCACCAAAATGCATAGCATGGCCCATAGAATGGACATGATAAAACCTATACTTTATGTTCCTCTTTATAGACTTAGGTGTATATGTATATATATATATATATATATATATATATATATATATATATAAACTCATATATATATGTTAATTATCTAAAATTAAATATCAGATGTTGATCAATTAATGAATACCTCATTTCTACATATAAACAAGTTAAGGGTGTGGTTTGTTTGTTCATTAATCATCAATTTGTTCATTCATTCACTAATGATAATCCAGCTCAGATAAATTTTATTACTCTAATCTGATTGGATTTTGGAGATGCAAGTTATGGAAAGCCAAAAGTTACCAGATTATAAAACAAAAATATCCCTTTTTCTTAAATTCTGGTACATTTTCATCCATAAATCTTGTACAAAGTGTTTTCCAATTGTAAACAACTGGAAAGCAAAGCAAAAATTATGAAAACTTAAGGAGCTGTGGTCTGAGTCCATTTCATTATGAAAGTTTCCAGTAAATTTATGCCCTTTTCCTGGTTGAAAAATGATCTAAAGTTTCTGAGTGAAAGAAAAGATAAAGGTATTTATTTTAACAATCATATCCATTAAAAGGTTTTTGGTTCTTTCTAGGAAATAATTTCAGAAAACAGCAAGTCATTCTTCTTCTCCCACAAAAAGGACTTTCCACAATAGGTTGATTATAAAAAGCGGAGTATATAATGGTTGTAATACCAAGATGGCAAGTACTCAGAAAATCTAATCATTGGATTAGGATGGGGTGGAGGTAAATGCTGACCTGTAATTTAATACTATAATAAAAATTGAAGATATCACTGGAGGCATATCAAAATCTAATATTTTTATCACCCACCTTTGGTCTCATGTTTTCCAGGAAGCTTACCCTAGTCCATCCAGACAAGTATATTATCTATTATTTCTGGAATCCCACAGGACATTTGGTCAGTATTATTTACTTTCACACTTAGTCTCATATAATTATACATTTTGGATACAGAGTCACAAAAGAAGATACTTTATATAAATTAATTTTCTCATGCAGGCAGCCTATATTTAGCAGCATTTTTAAAATTTTTATTTTAACTCAAATAAAAAATCCTTCTGCATTTCGTAGCATTCTTCTAGCAATATAATTTATATTTTTCTTATAAGCTCCTAATTGTTAGTAATTAATAGTTCCAAGTGTTAGTATACTTTCAGGAAGTTATTAGGTATTTGGATTCTTTGTAATAACATTACATAGTTTTTTTAAATACATTGCTCTCAATGTTTTCTTACTTCTAATCAGCTTCCTTTTCATAAACTTGATTTTATATGTGAGTTAATCATCTAAAATTAAATATCTGATGTTGATCAATTAATACCCAAGTTTTTATTTTTGGTGTCTTTTCTAAAATTGTTGTTAATTTAGTTATTTTGTGCAGAGTGGTTCTGTATATTAAGGCTGAAAATAAATAAATTTTGTCTTTAAGCTGAACATTTTCAGTAGGGTGCAGCACCAGAATAATAAAATAAATATAATGTTAAAAATCATTTTAACAACAGTATTTAGTAAGTATTTACTACACCACAAGCCCCATAGTAAATTAAAATTTCATTTAATTTTGTCAAAAACTCATTGAAATATGTACTTTCATTTTTTGGGAATAAAACTAAGATCTTAACATCCCCCTCAGCTCGTCAAAGCTTAGGCAGGCTTCCACCTGTCTCTAGGCCCATGATCTCCCTGTTCTGAATTTATTTTAGAACACTTGTAATTATAAATATTCTCTCTGATTTTTAGAGACATAAATCTTTTCTAAAGCCACTTTTGTGATTACAAGCTAGGGATATCTTTCCCAAAAAGCTAGAAGTCATCACTTTGAAGTGTCATCATCAGGGATGATTGTGTCTCCATGTCCCAGTCTCTGAGAAAAGTTAGTATCCTATGGGCCACTAATTAACAAACACAAATGGCCTGGTCACAGGGAAGAGCCTTTAGAGTTCAGGAATAACCTCATCTGCTCCAAACGTCCTGTTGATCAACCTCTTTGCCAATATCCTCTAGTACCTTTCTGCTTTCTCAGCCCAGCACTTAAAACTCTCCAGGACTTTGTTTCGGCAATGCTAAGTTCAGATTGAGACCTGATTTCTCTCTTTCATTGTAAAATTCCTGAATAAAGACTTTATTGCCTGTTTAATTTATTCCAGTGCAATTTCTGCTGTGACAGAACTAAACTAATAGCAAGAGAAATAAACTAATTTTTACAAAGCTGTAAAATTAGAAAGTGGAAGAGTCCAGGTCCATTCATGATCTTTCTGAGTCCTGAAAATTCTATCATTTTAGTTGTTTTTTTTTTTTTAATTTTTTTAAATAATCAAGGAAGTCACAGATGTATTCTTAGAAGTCTGTCTTTTCTGTTAGTGAAAAGTAATGATAACAACTACATTTATTTAAAATAATATTAATTTTATAAATAACTTATTTAAAATAATAATTTTATGAATAATAAAACTCTCAACATATTTTGAATCATCATCTGTGTGATCACTTGATAACTATGGTACAAATCTTTTACTTTTTGTGGTTTATCATTAAGATTCCAGGAGTAATCAGGAAAGGAAAGAGGCAGACTAAACATGTAAATGACGCATTCACATAGAAAGGAGATGAAAGGATTACTTGGTGCACAGCATAAACTGAAGTTTCTCATTGCCCTGTAGAGCTAAACATTAGAAGCAGAGTTACATAGCACAAGCTTGAGGCTTATCAACAAAGAAAACACTGTCATTTAAATAATGTTAAACACAACTAAAGTAGAAAACAAATGTTGCTAATTCAGTTATTGGTTCCATAGTATTGTTTGCATATAAATTAAATGGGGGTATATGTAAAAAAGAGACAAAATAATAATAATTTATATTGAAATTTATATGGGTCTGTGTTTAAACAAGTTTTGATTTTAAAAAGTAGGCCAAACTTGTCGTTTTCAGTTTAAAGAAAAAGCAGTGCATTTACTCAAACCAGAGACTATTATAATAAGGAACACAGGGAACGGCAAATTCTTCCTTGGAAGATCAAAAGTAGAAAAATAATTATGATGATAATTTCTGCTTTATACATTGCTAAATAAAAAATTGCAATAATAAATAGGCTACAAGTTTTAGAAAATATTTTGGAAGGTTAGTTTTATCTGAAAACAAAAATAAAAAAGAGAAAAAAGGGAAGGAAGGAAAAAAGGAAAGAAGGAAGGGAGGGAGGGAGGAAAATAGATAACAAAGGAAGAAAATCATAGTACAAACATTCCACTGGATTTGATATACTGAATTATCCTTTTACCAAATTTTTATTTTTTTATTTACAAATTTTTGCTTTCTTTAGAACTAATTCAGATTGTAACTATCGACATATAATAATGAAATTTATTCTATCCACTGACATTAATTTGCAAATGAAATAAAAGAATATATAATACGAACAATTCTAATACAGATGCACCAAAAGCTGATTTTTATTCTTGTCTTTATTCAGTAGGACACAACTTAAACACTTAGCTTTCCAATACACAGTTTATGATGAATGATGCCTTGATCTGACCATTTAATGTGAAGAAATATCACATTATGTAAATTCTGTTTTGCTACACTTGGCTGTTTTCAAAGTACAAAGGTTATGAGATCAATTTAAAATATCTTTTGCAATTTACATATAGGCTATAAAGTACCATAAGAAAAATTGAAAAATGCAAATGTTATACCAATCATCTCATTCTCTACAACAGTATATTTAGACATATACACAGATACAAATATATACACATGTACGTGACTAAAGGTGTGTATGTGTTTGTACACATTTTAAAATAGATTTTTCGTCATTGAATTGACTCATTGTATATATATATTTATTTTTTATAATTGCATCTTGTATTATTAATTGCAAATATTAGTACAGAATATGAATAATCTATCTCCAGTGACCCCTCCCAAGCTAAGATCCAAGCTTCAAGGAGATAAAACACAGAAAAACAGGATAGTGAAAAGAAACATTTTCAACCTAGCATCCTACTCTATCATGGATTTCACTGGTGAGTTATAGCATTTAAAATTGTAATTTTTTCATATCAGTAAAGGATATTTACCGATCTCACAATCCTTTTTATATTGATCTACTTAGGTTTTGTTAAGATATAAATCTAAGCAGTTCCTAGAGGCTTATGTTGAAAGACTAAAATAAACCACAAACATACAGGGGAGTGTAATTTCATTTTCAATAGAAAATTGTTATTCACAGTTGCCTGTGCTTCACTATTTTGTAGAATGGTGATATTATGACTATATTTATTGATCTTTGATATTTCTTTCCCTTAACACTACGTTTCTGAAATCTTCATAAGCTCTGTTTTTTTTTTTTTTTTTTCTGAGACAGGGTCTCACACTGTCTCCCAGGCTGGAGTACAATGACTGGATCTGGGCTTATGGCAGCCTGGCAGCCCTCACCTCCTGGCCTCAAGTGATCCTCCCAATTCAGCTTCCCAAGTAGCTGGGACCACATGCCTGTGCCACAACTTCTGGCTAATTTCTTTGTATTTTTAGTAGACACAAGGTCTCACTATGTTGCCCAGGCTGGTCACAAACTCCTGGATTCAACTGATCTGCCAACCTCAGCATCCTGAAGTGTTGGGATTATAGCCGTGAGATACTGCACTCAGCCATAAGCACATTTTTTAAAGGCTTCAATTTTTTAAATGTGATTCTATGGTCTCATTTTTTTTTTTATTGTGGTTATGTCTTTAGTAATTACTTTCTTTCAAAACATGACAACATTGATCATTCTGTTAACTTCAGCATTTTTTCCTAAACCAAAAATTTCCAAATTTTCTTTTAAAATATGATAGTAACTGTGTCACATAAATTTAATGTGTAATCTTTTTATTAATTTTAATTAGTAAAGATATTAACACTTCAACCATTCACATTAAAATAATTTATCATAAGACTGTCAACAATACCTTCCATGAAATTGTCTTTTACAATAAGCCTCACTTGTTTTTTATTATTCTTCAAAAATACTACAGAATTTTACTCACCAATATTTTATGCAAGGTATTATTCAATGGTGCCTATAATATTTTTAGCTTTGTAAATTTTTAATTTAGTAGGACTAGTTTTTCTAAAAGAGTATTTAGATTTTTTAATCATCCTTTGTAGTAGTTGGTAAAGCTGAAACAGTAACTTTTCTTGAATAATTTAATAATACAACCATGAAAATATTCAGATGTAAACCAGTTACATTTTTGGCATCATATTTTTTACAATGCTCTTAATTGATGCCATTATTCTTAGTTCTCTAGGTATTTGTTTTTTTTTTTAATCTCTTCTTGGGTCAACAGTATAAAAATGAGGATTGAAAGGTTGGCTTCAGCTTTGTCTGTATCAACACCCAACGACCAAAGATTTTCACAATGTTTTCCATAATGCTAACAAAAATATGGACTAAAAATATTATATCTTCTAATTTTATATCTATAGCTAAAGGTTAAAGACTAACATTTTCAATGTGGAAGGTGAAGGCTCTTTCCTGTAATGCCTGTGAGGCCATTGGGGAAAAAAATAAAACAAAACAGACTCCTTATTCAAACCCTGACGGTGATGGTTGAGAAATGAATAGAGGAATGCAAGTTAAAGGGACTGGTGGTGAGTACTGAAAGCAGTTTCTCTATTCATTTCTCAATAGTAAAGGGGACTGCTGATAAGTATTGAAACCAGTAAATAAAACTAAATATCAGTACAAAATGTAATCATAGAAGTGAACTCTTACAGATTTCGACAATGTCAGATTTAAAATGTAAATAACAAGTTTAGGCAGATGGAATATTTAGGAAGAAGGGCAATTTTGTCAATTCTTTAAATGTTCTTGCAATTAGTAAATCTATATTTTATTTATAAATTAAGATTTTAAATATATTTAAACTTATAAAAGGAAAAATACTGAAAAAATAAGTAAAATAATTGAGAATTAGGAATATCAATGGGAAGTGGGGAGAAGCTAATTGTTTCCCTTTCTTATAATACACTTATGTGACAATTGTCCAGTTTTTTCTCTTCCCTAATGCAAGCAAGGAAAATCTAAAGGTAAAAATCTTTCATAACCTAGTTAATATCCATATAACTAGCAATTGCAGTTTTAGTATAACTATCAGATCTCCTTCCTCAATATTTTATTCATGTTTGAAAAACCTTTAGTGCTGTCTAAAATCTAAAAGGTTTCAGCATTAAATATTTTATAAAATAAACCTACATTATACTTTTTTTTTTTTTTTTAGACAGAGTTTTATTCTGTCATCCAGGCTAGAGTAGCAATGGCAAGATCGGGATTCACTGCAGTGTCTACCTCCTGACTTCAAGTGATTCTTCTGCCTCAGTCTACTGAGTAGCTGGAATTACAGGCGCCTGCCACCACATCTTGCTAATTTTTATATTTTTAGTAAAGATGCTTTCATCATGTGGGCCAGTCTGGTCTTGAATTCCTGACCTCAAGAGACCCGCCCTCCTTGCCCTCTCAAAGTGCTGGCATTACAGGAGTGAGCCACTGCTCCTGGCCTTATTATCCATTTTTTATAATAAAAATTTGAAATTTTAATTACTGATTCACAATTATAAACAAGGTATGTTAAGTTGAATTGAACCAATGTTATTTACCCTGCTTGGAAAAATTTAAACAATCAATGGCATTAAAATAATAACAATTTAGCAGTATAGAAAACATTGATATACATGCCCACCTATTGAAATTTCCAGACTAAATGAATTGAGCAGTGAACCCTCCTTACTTGAGATAGAAGGTCCTAAATATATCTGGTGAAGTTTTCATGTTTTCTAACAACTTTCATACTTATAATCTCAGATGAACGAAGGATGTTACTCAAAGTCAAATATCATTTGTAGGCAGAGAAAAAAAACTAGATTCTCAACTTTCTCACTCTAGTTTTAGGCTCTTTTCAAGAGGATGGAAAACATTATTTTTGAAGTAAGTACATACACACATACACGTTTATGTGTGTGTGTATGTGTAATATGTGTGGAAGGGAGTATATACACACATATATACACACATATATACACATACACATATATACATACAAAAATAATATACATGTTATTTTTAATATAAACATATACATATATATGTGTGTATAAATGTGATATATCTTTAAAATATGTTCTGTTATTTTTAAAGATATATACACACATATATATATGCATATGTATGTATGTATCGGTTAGTTCTCACACTGCTATAAACAGACTACCCAAGGCTGGGTAATTTATAAAGGAAAGACATTTAATTGACTCACAATTCCACATGATTAGGTTCTAGTATTCTATATTAAACTCAAAAGCAAAGTTAAAGTACTTACATTTTTTAAAAATAGAAATTGAACTCAGTTTTCCTCAAGGAATAGCTAATATGCCATAACAATTCATCTGTAACAGAATGCTTCAAAGCAAGTCAGGTACACACAGTCATATGCAGAAATTCACCTGATTTTATCATTTTTGTTATAACTGTTATCAATAATTAATAATTATTGATAGACCTGGGTGAATAGGAAAGTGTATAATGTTAGTGCCACTGTGATATTTTCTTCAATAGTCTGTTATGTTTTACAATATTATCCCTTTCCATATGCCATCTTTAAGAAAATAAAGTTTTTCAGTGAAAGAACCACCTGGAAACCTCTGTATAAAGGAATTGCCTTTCTTTTGTTGTCCACACAGTCTTATTTAAATGATAACCATTCTTTCAATACCTGATTGTGCTACCCCTAGTTTGTGGAGAATTTAAGATATTCCTTGCACTAACTGTGGGCCTTCCTCCCCCATCCCCAAATGAGGCTGAGTGAATATTCAGTAATTAAAGCTATTCTGAACACTCTGAGTGGGTTTCAGAGGGCATGGTAAATCATTTCCTTCTATATGCAAATAGTGTTAAAACAGCTCTGGCACTCAGGTGGAGCACAAAAAAAAACTTGTAGAAGTGAATAATCATTTCAATAGTGAGTCATTGTACTTAAAGAGTTGTTCCAATTTCCCTCCTTTTTATGACATCAAGTTAATTAATTAAATGGAGCTATACAATCTATTGATCTAATGATTCTTGTGAGACTCTTATTTCAATCAGTTTCAGAATGGACAGCCATTTATTAATTGGTTCATCCATTTAGTATTCTATTTTTTATTTATCTTCATCATATGTCACTAGAATGTTTAGGAAAGACATATTTCCTTATATTATTTTATTTTATTCTTCTACCATTTCAAAGGCATAGAGACATTTATTCTATGCTGTGTCTTAGCCAAGGCTTCTCTTCTATTTCTGCCTAAATTGCCGCACCTCCTCCCAGCAAACACTCCTTGTTGCAAAAGTTTCCAGGCATAAATTTTTAGCTTACCATTTCAGCTTATTTAAAATATGGAAAAGAAATTGAAAATGTCATTCTTATTACACTATTTGACAACTAACTTAAGTTAATTTGACCCATGTAAAAAATGGCAATAGCATCTAGATGTTCAGCCAATTTTGCAGAGATGGTTTATACCCGGTCCTTCTTTATTGGCATAGGCTACCACATTTTGGATTTATTTTTTTCCATAACATTGAACATAGCCATAATTTCTTGGTTTTAGAGTTTTATTATTCTGTCTCTAAAATTTCTTAAATATACAAGATGAAAGCATGAGATCTCTATTGTTTTACTAATAATCTCTTTCCTCTCTTATTATCTGACATATTTTTCTGTTGCTTAACAGAACATTTCAAAATAGTTGATATTCCTTACTATTTATAATAAAACCAAATACACTTACCCTATTTCTCAAACCTTCCTCTGAATTGTCAATAGGTTCAATCAAAATTATAACCAAAATGAGCTTCAGATTTTCCTCTTCATTTTATTTCTACGGTATTTAGAGAACATCATGCTGTCTTTATCTTTCAGTTAGAGCAGTATCAAAGACTTCTAACTTAAGCCTGGCTTCTCGCTTTACTTTTATATAGCAATAGTCATTAAAGTCCCTGTTATAAGTCACTATACTTTAGAAATTTAGGGATTATTAACTTATTATTGCTTTCCCAGGGAATCCAAAATAATTATACAAGTGTCCTATCTTCCCTATCTCCCATATCCCCACAGTATTTTGTAGGATATTTTTTATTTTATTTCTTAACAATCTTCACTGTTTTGAGTATGTACAAAAGGACTATTCCCCTTACATAATATGCTAATAACATCTACGTTTTATAAAAATCAATATGTCATAAAATACCACATCTTTCTGTTTTTTTTTTTTTTTTGAGGAATTAGATCTATTTTATTAATTTGCTTGGCAAGTGCAAGCTAGTTTTCACTGTAATATTATTACAACTTTAAAAATGTTTACTTTAAGTTCTGAGATACATGTGCAGAATGTGCAGGTTTGTTACATAGGTATACATATGCCATGGTGGTTTGCTGCACCTGTCAACAGGTCATCTAGGTTTTAAACCTCTCAGGGATTAGGTATTCCTCCTAATGCTCTCCCTTTCCTTTTCCCCCACCCTACACCCAATAGTCCTCAGTGTGTGATGTTACCCTCCCTGTGTCCATGTGTTCTTATTGCTGAACTCCCACTTATGAGTGAAAATATGTGGTGTTTGGTTTTTTTGTTACTGTGTTTGTTTGCTGAGGATGATGGTTTCCAGATTATTCCATGTCCCTAAAAAGGACAGGAACTCATTTTTATGGCTGCATAGTATTCCATGGTGTATATGTTCCACATTTTCTTTATCCAGTCTATCACTGATGGGCATTTGAGTTGGTCCCAAATCTTTGCTACTGTGAATAGTGCCACAATAAACATATGTGTGCATGTGTCTTTATGGTAGAATGATTTATAATCCTTTGCGTATATGCTTAGTAATGGGATTGCTGGGTCAAATGGTATTTCTGGTTCTAGATCCTTGAAGAATCACCACATTGTCTTCCGCAATAGTTGAACTAATTTACACTCCCACCAACAGTGTAAAAGCCTTCCTATTTCTCCACAGCCTCACCAGCATCTGGAGAAATTTTTTGGCATTTGTGAGCCTTTTTATTTCAGGTTTATTAACTACAAATTTAGTGAGTGGCTTATCTGTTGATTTTCATTGGTTGGTTGTTAACTGTATGGTCCTTGAGTATAACTGCTGTTCCTAACTTTTTGGGACATCATTGATAATATTTGTCACAGAGCTTGTTCTTTGCTTTGGTAACACTCAATTTGTCACCTACACCTACAGTATAATCTTCACTTGCACACGCTTTTTTTTTTTTTTTTTTTTGAGACGGAGTTTCGGTCTTGTTACCCAGGCTGGAATGCAATGGCGCGATCTCGGCTCACTGCAACCTCCGCCTCATGGGTTCAGGCAATTCTCCTGCCTCAGCCTCCTGAGTAGCTGGGATTACAGGCACGTGCCACCATGCCCAGCTAATTTTTTGTAGTTTTAGTAGAGACGGGATTTCACCATGTTGACCAGGATGGTCTCGATCTCTTGACCTCGTGATCCACCCGCCTCGGCCTCCCAAAGTGCTGGGATTACAGGCTTGAGCCACCGCGCCCGGCCCCACTTGAACACACTTAATGCTTAACATACACACAGTGGCATATGGCTTATTGTAGATATCAATATGCAGCCTACAGGCTGTAAGATTTTCAAGTTTTTTGCTAGATGCAAATTTTCAAACATTGCCACATTCTGCTATGATTGCTTTTCCTTTGCTACAGATCTCATGTGATCGGATGATACACACATGATATATTAGCTATTCCTGTACACAATGATGGATGGGGATTCAGAAGAGGATGTTCCACCTTATCAAAAACGATAATTTTAACACTGACACTACCAGTACCTGATGATAATTTTGAAAACAAGTCAGTTTCTAGTTTTATCATTGCTTTTAAATTCATTAACAGTGTACATTTTCCTTGCCTATACTTTGGTGGACCTTATCTACCCTCGCCAGCATTGAGCCACAGCCAGACTATAATATTTGTCTTATTATTAGTATTTTAGTCACTTCTTCACTCTGTTCATGAAGTATGGATTTCTGCCTTAAAGTTATGGAGATGGCCCAACACATTGCACCTGATGCTGGACAAATGAGAATGACAGCAATTTATTTCTCACACACACAGCCTGAGGCAAGACAACACCAAACACCACACAGAACAACATGAAGCTTGCATTTGGAAACAAAGTAGGCTGGAGCTTTGGAAGGCAGATTTGCAGTATCAAGAAGGTGAGGAGTTCTTTAGCTCCCATGGGAGGATATAATTGGTTAGTTTGCATAATTCTGTGGGCTGCCAAAAAACTGAAACCTGCTGCTCAGGAATTATCAGGGACGGTGCCTGATCCACTTGATAAAGAGGGCTTATTGGCTGGGAACCTTGCCTATAGAAGCAGAGTGAAGAAAGGAATTTGTGGGCAGGCCATTTGAAGCTCTCTGTTTTACCAATTTTACTTGGTATCACATAATATTGGGCTTTAATTTTAGGACTCACAACCCAATGAGGAATCAAAAAGTTTCTGAAGATAAAGTTTTTTAAGATTCATGTTTCACTTAATAAATAGTTGTGTAATAAAATAAAATTACACATTTTATTAATATTGATAGATATCTGAAGTTTATTGATTCATCAGCATTAACCAATTTTTATCACAAAAATAAATGTTACAATTATGAATTGAGGTCATTGTTACTTAATAAATGTGTCATCTACTTGTAAAACCAAAGTCTAAAAATCTTATTTATATTTTCATTCTTTTTTTGAGAACATTACATTTTATTTTATTTATTTATTTTTCTTCAACTTTTATTTTAAGTTCTGGGGTGCATGTGCAGGATGCGCAGGTTTTTTACATAGGTAAACATGTGTCATGGTGGTTTGCTGCACAGATCAACCCATCACCTAGGTAATTAAGCCCAGCATCCATTAGCTATTCTTCCTGAGGTTTACCCTGCCTGCCCTCCCCAACTATCCCTAGAGTGTATCGTTCCCCTGACAAGTGTTCATATGTTCTTATCTTTCAGATCTCACTTATAAGTGAGAACATGCTGCATTTGGTTTTCTATTCCTGCATTAGTTTGCTAAGGATAACGACTTCTAGCTCCATCCATGTCACTGCAAAAAACATGATCTTATTCCTTTTTGTGGCTGCATAGTATTCCATGGTATATATGTGCCACATTTTCTTTAACCAGTCTATCATTGATAGGCATTTGGATTGATTCCATGTCTTTGCTATTGTGAATAGTGTTGCAATGAACTTACATCTTTATAATAGAATGATTTCTTAGGTTGGAATATCTTTTCTTTAAGAATGTTCAATATGACCCCCAATCTCTTCTGGCTTATAGGGTGTCTGCTGAGAGTTTTGCTGTTATTCTGATGGTCTTTCCGTTGGAGGTAACCTAAGCTTTCTCTCCATCTGCCTTTAACATTTTTTCTTTATTTCAATTTTGGAGAATCTGATGATTATGTGTTTTGGGGTTGATCTTCTTGCAGAGTATCTTACTTGGGTTCTCTGGATTTCCTGAGTTTTAATGCTGGCCTGTCTTCTTAGGTTGGGTGTTTCTGGATGATATCCTGAAGCATGTTTTCTAACTTGGTTCTGTTCTCCCCATCTCTTGAAGGTGCCCCAATCAGTGGTAGGTTTGGTCTTTTTACATAATCCCATAATTCTTGGCAGTTTTGTTCATTTCATTTCATTTTATTATTTTTTCTCTATTCTTGTCTGTTGGTCTTATTTCAGAAATATAGTCTTTAAGCTCTGAGATTCTTTCCTCCACTTAATCTAATCAGCTATTGATACTTGTGATTGCATTGTAAAGTTTTTGTGTTGTGTTTTTCATCTCCATCAGGTCATTTATGCTCCTCTCTAAATGGCTATTCTGGTTATCAGCTCATGTAATGTTTTATCATGACTCTTAACTTCTTTGCATTGGGTTAGAATATGCTCCTGTAGTTCAGTGAAGTTCATTATTACCCACCATCTGAAGCCTACTCGGTCAACTCAGCTATCTCATCTCCAGCCAAATTCTGTGGCCTTGCTGGAGAGGTGTTGCACTAATTTGGAGAAGAGGCATTCTGGATTTTTGAGTTTTTAGCATTTTTGTGTTGATTCTTTTTCATTTTGTGGGGTTATCTACCTTTAATCTTTGAGGTTGCTGACCTTTGAATGGGGTTTTTGTTAATGTTGTCTCCCTCCCTCCCTCCCTTCCTTCCTTCCCTTTCTTTTTTTTCTGTCAGGCTCCTCTTTTGTAGGGCTGCTGCAGTTTGCTGCAGTGGGTCCTCTCCAGACCCTAATCACCTGGGTCCTTCCTGCACCTGGAAGTATCACCCATGAAGGCTACAAAACAGCAAAGATAGCAGCCTCCTCCTTTCTCTGGGAGCTGAATTCCAGATGGGCATACCAGCTGGAATGCTCCTGTAGGAGGTGTCTGGAGACCCCTACTGGGAGGTCTCACCCAGTCAGGAGGAACAGAATCAGGGACCCACCAAAAAAAGCAATCTGGCTGCCCCTTGGTGGAGCAAGCGTTCTGCCCTGGGAGAAACCTCCTTATTGAGACCACTTGGACTCTGCAGAGCCAGGAGGCAGGTAAAGCTAAGTTGGCTGAGCCACAGAGACCACACCTGCCCCTCCTGGCTCTGTTTCAGGGAGATCAGAGTTTTGTCCGTAAAACCCTGGCTGATGTTGCTGAAATTCTTGCTGGGAGGACCCAATGAGGAGAGATGGCTCTGGGTCCCACTTACAGAAATAGTCTGACCACAATCTGCCACAGCTGCTGTGCTGTGCTGTGGATAATTCCTCCCAGTCTGGACTGCCTAGACTCCCTTGAGCCGGTAGGCTAGAATGGCCAATGAGAGCTGTAGAGATGGCAGCAGCCCTTCCCTCAGGAGAAATTGGTCCTTTCACAGGCAGTCTCCAGCCTGCTGCCACTGGCCTGCTGGAATTCTAAGTCAGTGAGTCTTCACTTGTTAGATGCCATGGTAGTCAGGTCTGCTTGAATGATGCCACTGGCTTCCTGGCACCAGCCTTCTTTCTAGGAAAATGGACAGATCTCCTGCCTCACTGGGAATTTCCCACCCTGGAATTTCCAGGGCCAATGTACAGAAAAGCTCCTGGGTCTCCACGCATACCCAAACAGCCACCAAAAGTCTGCATCACTCTGTGCTTCAGATCCAAGGCCCTGGTAGCATGCACAGCATGGTTTCCCAGGTGGGATCCCACAATCACTCACCGCCTCCTTGTCAAGGGATGGGGCCAGGCTCTGTGCCACTACCAGGTGGGCTGCCACCCTATCCTGCTTTTCTGTGCTCTCTGTGGTTTGCACCGACTGCCTGTCAGTGCCAATGTGAGAACCTGGATACCTCAGTTGAATGTGTAGAATTCACTAGCCATTTTTTTCTTCTCCATGAGAGCTGTAGACTGCAGCTGCTTCTAATTGGCCATATTGGACCATCCCTATTTATTTATTCTTTTCTTCTTCTTTTTAATTATACTATAAATTCAGGGTTACATATGCAGAACATGCAGGTTTGTTACATAGGTATACACTTGTCATGGTGGTTTCCTGCATTCATCACCCTGTCATCTACATTAGGTATTTCCCCCAATGCTATCTCTCCCCTAGCCACCCACTGCCCTGCTATTCCTCCCTTACCCTCCACCCACCGACAGACCCTCATGTGTGATGTTCCCCTCCCTATTTCCATGTGTTCTCATTGTTCAACACCTACTTATGAGTGAGAACATGTGGTGTTTGGTTTTCCATTCTTGTGTCAGTTTGCTGAGAATGATGGTTTACAGCTTCATCTATATCCTTGCAAAGGACATAAACTCATCCTTTTTTATGGCTGCATAGTATTCCGTCGTGTTTATGTGCCACATTTTCTTTATCCAGTCTATCTGGGCATTTGCGTTGGTTCCAAGTCTTTGTTGTTATGAACAGTGTGGCAATAAATACACATGTACATGTGTTTTTATAATAGAATTATTTATAATCCTTTGGGTATACACCCAGTAATGGGATTGCTGGGTCACATGGTATTTCTATTTCTAGATCCTTGAGGAATCACTACATTGTCTTTCACAATGGTTGAACTAATTTACACTCCCACCAACACAGTGTAAGTGTTTCTATTGCTCCACATCCTCTCCAGCATCTGTTGTCTCCAGATTTTTTAATAATCACCATTGTGACTGGCATGAGTTGGTATTTCAATGTGGCTTTGATTTGCATTTCTCTAATGACCAGTGATGATGAATTTTTTTTTTTCTTCATATGTTTGTTGGCTGCATAAATGTCTTCTTTTGAAAAGTGTCTGTTCATGTCCTTTTCCCACTTTTGAATGGGTTTATTTGTTTGTTTTTCTTGTAAATTTGTTTAAGTTCCTTATAATTCTAGATATTAGCCCTTTGTCAGACGGGTAGTTTGCAAAAATGTTTTCTCATTCTGTTGGTTGCTGGTTCACTCTAATGATAGTGAAATAACTAAGGACAATTTTCTTGCTTTGCTAGAGATTTAGATATCCATATACAAGGCATATAATTAACAACCTATCTAAAGTCAACATGAAGAAAAAAAATTCTAAGACCAGTGAGACAAAAGCCAGGAAATTTATAAAGGAAAACCTGTCAGACTAACAGCAGACTTCTCCTTTATAAACCAAAAGAGACTGGAGTCCTATTTTTATCCTCCTTAAACAGAATAATGGTCAACAAAGAATTTTGTTTCCAGCTAAACTAAATTTCATAAACAAATGAGAAATAAAGTCATTTTCAGACAAACAAATGATGAGGAAAATTGTCTCTACCAGACCCACCCTACAAGAAATGCTGTAATAATTTATAAATGTTGAAACAAAATTTTGATATGCATGACAGTAGAATCTCTTGAAGTGAAACTCACAAGGCCTATAAAACAATAATAAAATGAAGAAAACAAAATATCTAGGTAAAAATTAACTTGAAGACTGGATCAGTACCTCACATCTTAATATTAGCATTAGCTGTAAATGCCCTAAATGTTTCTCTCGAAAAAGCAGATTGAAAGAATGGATAAAAACCAATTACAAACCAAATATCTTCTGTCTTCAGGAGACTCATCTAACACATGAAGTTTTGTATACAATCAAGGAAGAGAGTGAGAAAAGACAGTCCACACAACTAGAAACCAATAATAGTAAGCAGAAGTAGCTATTTGTGTTATCAGATAAAACATGCTTCAAAGTGCAAACATTTTAAAAATGACAAAGACGGTCATTATATAATGATAAAGGGGTGAATCCAACAAAAGATATTATTTTAAATTTATATGCACCTAACAGTGGAGCTCCCAGATTTATGAAACAATTACTACTGAACCCAAGAAATGAGACAGAACGTAAAACAATAATAGTGAAGGATTTCTACACTCCACTGATGCACCAGACTGGTCAGCAAGACAGAAGGCAACAAAGAAAAAATGGACTTATACTCTAGAATAAATGGACCTAACGGATATTTACAAAACATTCTATCCATGTAATTCCAGAACACACATTCTTCTCATCAGCACATGAAACACATGTAAAAGAAGGAATACTTTTACCACATATGTAAAAGAGGAAATCTTTCCTAACCTTTTCTATTAAGCTAGTATCACCCTGGCACCAAAACTAGAAAAGGACAAGATAAACAAAACAAAACAAAACAAAACAAAACAAAAACTCCAGACAAATATCCCTGATGAACATAGATGCAAAAACCTGCAACAAAATACTAGCTAACTGAGTCCACTAGAACATCAAGAAGATAATACACCATAGTCAAGTGGATTTCATCCCAGGGATACAGGGTTAGTTGAACATATGCTAGTCAATAATTGTGATATGTCACATGAACAAAATTAAAAACAAAAACCATGAGATCATCTCAATAGATGCAGAAAATGTATTTGATCAAATTTAGCATTTCTTTGTGATAAATATCCTTCCTACACTAGGCATAGAAGGGACTTACCTCAAAATAATAAGAGACATATATGAAAAATCCACAGCCAATATTACACTGAATTCAAAAAAGCTGAAAGTATTCTCCCTGAGAACTAGGACAAGACAAGGATGCCCATTTTCATCACTTCTATTCAGCATGGTACTGGAAGCCCTAGCCAGAGGAATCAGGCAAGAGAATAAAATAAAGTGCATCCAAATTGGAACACCTCTATTCACACAAACTAGAGTTTGACTGTGAGATTACCATATACTTAGAAAATCCCAAAGAGTCCTCCAAAAGACTTCTATATTTAATCAATAGATTTAGTGAAATCTCAGGTTACAAAACCAGTGTACACAAATTAGTAGCACTGTGCTACACCAACAACAACAAAACTGTGAATCAAATTAAGAACTAAATTCCCTTTACGACAGCTGCACAAAATAAAATAAAATACCTAGGAATATATTTAATCAATGAGGTAAAATATCTCTACAAGAATAATCACAAAACACCACTAAATAAATCATAGATGATACAAACAAATGGAAACACACATCCCATGCTCATGGATTGGAAGAATCAATATCATGAAAATGACCATACTGCCCAAAGTAATCTACAGTTTCAATGCATTTCTTATTAAAATGCCAACATCATTTTTTACAAAATTAGAAAGATTAATCCTAAAATTCATATGGAACTAAAAAGAGTCTGAATATCCAATGCAGTTCTAAGCATAAAGAACAAATCTGAAGGGATCACATTACTGGACTTCAAAGTACACTATTAGGCTATAACTACCAAAACAGCATGATGCTGGTATAAAAGTAGACACTTAGACCAATGGAACAGAAGAGAGAACCCAGAAATAAAACCAAAGAGTTGTAACCAAGTGATATTTTACAAGACATACAAAAACATAAATTGGGAAAAATACACCCTATTTAATAAGTAGCATTGGAATAACTGGATAGCCACATGTGGAAGAGCCAAACAGGATTTCTATCTCTCACCTTATACAGAAATCAATGCAAGATGGATCAAAGACTTAAATCTAAGACCTGATGCCATGATAATTCTCCAAGGCAAAGTTGGAAAAAATCTTCTGGATGTTGGCCTATGTAAATAATTCATGACTAAGACCCCCAAAGCAAATGGAATTAAAGCAAAAAATAAATAAATGAAACCAAATTAATCTAAAAAACTTTCAGAACAGCAAAAGGAATAATAATTAGATTAAGCAATCTAAAGAATGGGTTAAAATATTTGCAAACCATGCAACTGATGAAGAAAAAATATGTAGAATCTACATATTTGTAGAAAGGAAACCAAACAAATCAGCAAATAAAATAATAATAGTCTCACCAAAAGTGGAACAATTACATGAACGGAAATTTCTCAAAAGAAGATATACAAATGGCTAACAAATATATTAAAAATGCTCAAAATCACTAATCATCAGAGAAATGCAAATTAAAATCACAATGAGATGTCACCACATTCCTGCAAGAATGGCTATTACTAAAATGTCAAAAAACAATAGATGTTGGCATGGATGTGGTGAAAAGGGGACATTTGTGCACTGCTGGTGGGAATGTAAATTAGTACTGCCTCTTTGGAAAATGGTATGGAGATTTCTTAAAGAGCTAACAGTAGGTCTACCATTTGATCCAGCAATTTCACTACTGGGTATCTACCCAAAGGAAAATAAGTCAATATATCAAAAAGACATCTGTATGCATATGTTTATTGAAGCACAATTCATAATTTCAAAGATATGGAAACAACCTAGGTTCCCATCAACCAAGGAGTGGATAAAGAAAATTTGATGTACATACATTCAGCCATAGGAAAAGAATGAAATAATATTTTTGCAGCAGTTTGGATGGAGCTAGAGGCCATTATTCTAAGTGAAATAACTTAGGAATAGCAAACCAAATACTGTATTTTCTCACTTATAATTGGGAGTTAAGCTAGGTATATGCAAAGGCATGTAGAGTGATATAGTGCAGGGGTTTCCAACCCCATTTAGGTGTGTTGAAACATCCTTACATTCCCAGCATTCTCACTTGATCACGGTGAATCATCTTTTCAATGTGTTGTTAAATTTGATTTGCTGGTATTTTGCTAAGAATTGTTTACATCTGAGTTCATCAGGAATATTGGCCTGTTGTTTTCTTCTTACAGTATCCTTGTCTGGTTTTATTATTAGAGTAATTCTAGCCTCATAAAATGAATTTGAAAATATTCCCTTCTCTAATTTTTTCAAGTTTGTGAAGATTTGGCATTAGATCTTTTCAAAATATTTGTTAGAATTTGGCAGTGAGGCCATCAGATACTGTTTTTTTTAATTGAATAATTTTTATAACATATTTGATCTTCTTAGTCTGTTCATACTTTTAACTACTTTCTGCTTTAATGTTGGGAGGTTTCAAGGTCGTGCATTCTTCCAGGTTATCCAATTTCTTGGTGCATTGTTACTCATAGTAGTCTCTTATTATCCTTTGTATTTTTGCAGTATTGGCTGTAATGTCATTTTTTTCATTTCTGATTTTGCTTACTTGAGTTTTCTCTCCTTTTTATTTATTTTGTTATTCTAGATAAAGATGTGTCGACTTTGCTTATATTTTTAAAATGCAATTTTGTTGGTCTTCTCTACTGTTTTTCTTACCTCTGTTATGTTTATTTCTGTCCTAATCTTTGTTATTTCCATTCTTCTGCCAAGTTTGAACTTACTTTGTTATTCTTCTAGTTATTTGAGTGATTTTGTTGTTTTAGGTGGAAAGTTGATCTTGTAAGCTGAAGAGACCTTGAAGTAAAATGTTGAAAGTTTTTTTCTTGCTGCCTACAGTAAAATGCAAAAAGAAAAGATCAGTTGAAGAAGGGAATATAAATGAAACCAGCAACTTATAATTTGGAAAAATTTTAGCCTATCCAGATAACATGGTTTGGAAGCAGGAGCAAAGCTGCTGCTGCACAACCATTTGCTAATGAAATTAAGCTTGAGACTCACGGACTCAATCAGCTAAGCATAATCTGGGAATAGGCATGTGGTTATGGAAGAAAGATCTGTAGAGGACCTTCATGCCTAATTCCATAAACCCCTGTGGATTTCATGGAAGTCCAATAAGTTTTTTGAAAATGTAATGCCAGCGGAAACATTGCCAACCTATACTGAACAGTACAGAGAGAAGATAAAATAAAGATGGCTCTGAGGAGGGAACCCTGATGTATAGTCTCATAAGACCTATTGGTTCCCGAAGGTGAGACCAACTCTTGGTTCTGAAGGGTGAGGCTGCCATTCAAGACCAAGTAAGAAGCCTACCTTGGAAGACACGAAAGGCAGAGTTGAGCCAGAGAGAATTATACTCAACTGTTAAAACCTAAGTGAATTTTAACTGCTGAGTTGCAAACTTGAATTAGACTGGAAATCTGATTTTTCCTTCAAATTTATCTTTTTATGAATGGGAATGTTAATTTGATGTCTATCTCACTATTATATCTTAGAAAAAGAAAACTTATTTTGTTTGTATCTTGGCTCTTTAGATGGAAAAAAATCTTTGCTTCAGAAGCGACCATATCCTGAGTCTTACTCATAAAATAATTTTGATGAGATTTTGGACCTTAAGTTGATATTGGAATAGTTAAGACTTTGGGATCAGGTGAATGCAGTTTTCATAGAGAAAGGCCATGCTTTATTTTTATTTTTTGGTGAGGGGAGCAAAGGAAAGACTTTTAAAGGTTGAACTGTGTCCCCAAAGTTATGTTGGAGACTTAACTCTTAGTAAATCAGAAGGTGAACTTATTTGGAAATAGGTTATTGCAGATGAAATTAATTAATTTAATACAAGGTTATACCAGATTAGGATGGACTTCTAGTTCAATATGATTGAGATTATTATAAGACAACCAAATGAATACGCACAAAAACACAAAAATGCAAGGAGAGCTCTATGTAATGAATTTCAGAGACTGAAGTTATGCAGTTGCAAAGGACAAAAAGTTAAGGATTATTTGTGATACCTGAAGCTAAAACCATGGAACATATTCTCCCCTACGGTCTTCAAGAAAGCATGAACATGCTGACACATTGATTTTGGTCTTCTAGCCCCTGACCGTTGAGAGAAAAATAATTTATGTTGTTTTCAGCCATCCAGTTTGTGGCACTTTGTTACAGTATTCCTATGAAACTAGAGCACTAAATGTGTATGCACAAGGTTTTCTTTGTACCACCTTTGAACTGTCATGCATTTTTAAATATTTGATGGCCAAGAAATTGCTATTATTGTAGGGATTCTGAAGAGCCACTGGCTCCAAATATTTTACACATTAAACCTTCCCAAGACCTGATTTTATCAGTATGTTTACTGCAAAAGCATTTGCTTAGATTCTTATATTTGTTCTTATTTATGATGTTATATTTAAGTTAGCCAATCTACTGACAGAGATTTGGCATCTCATCTCTACTGCATTTAAACTTTCTATGGTAGAAAGATAAAGATGTGGCATAGACTTTGTTATGAGTTAGATAGTTGGGAACACACACTGCTATTATTATTAACAACAAATGGTATCATATATACAGAACTTTATGCTTTAGCACTTAGAATGCATTAGGGATATTGATTGCTACTAAGATGCTATCATATAAGACAGGAAATTATTTAATAGAAGAAGTGACATGAACCTAGTGAGGTTTAGCAAAGTGCGCAGATTCACATATTTGATTTGTACTCAAACACACGTTCCAACTTCTGGTAAACATGAGTGAACAATGCATTGCTGCATTCACCTTATCTTATTGAATTTCTTCCCAAGAAATCTACAGAACACGAAATTTAATACCATTCATAATGGTAAATAGTAAAATTAAACAAAAGTTAAAAGGTAACATAAGTGAACGTTAAAAAGTCAACTGCCTTAATTATGTAGAGTATTACTAGAAAACAGCTGAAATTGTCCAGAAGCCAAATTAGAGGAAGTGGAGAGATGCCATGGAGAAAAACAAACAAACAAACAAAAAAAAAACAACCCTGCAAAACAGGATGATAGAGATTGGCAAAATCTCAGAAAATGATGGCAGATAAAGAATATACCCAGAGGTGCAAAATCCATTCTCTTTGGTTGCAATAAGTGTATCTAAGGTAATGACATAAGCAACAGAAGCACTTTCTTCCTCTCCAGTTGGATTTACTCAGCAACTACAACAACAAATAGAGGAGACTAAATTAAAAGTCTTAGATACATCATATAGGCAAAATAGTCTGTTTCCATCACAGCAATAAAGAAGGGCTGAGAATATTTACCTTATTTCTTCCCATATAATCCTGGAAAAGATTCCAATAGCTGTGGGGAAAAAGAAGTTAGGAAATAAATCTTTCAGTAATGCATAATAATAATAAAAAGAACCTGCAACAACACATAGACAAAGATAAAGAATAAGCAAAGGGAGAATTGAAAATGTATCACTTGTTAACAGGTAAAGAAAACTCATGACAAAAATATTGTCAGGGAGCAAAATAAAAATTGTGGTCAAATGTTTAAGCAGGAATTATAATAAAAACCTCTAGGCAAAAATAATATACAAAAAATTAGAGTTCTCAAAGGAGAAAAAACAAAATAATGGGAAAGAGCAAATATTTAAAGATATTTCCACTTCAGCATTCAGCTAAATTTTACTTCTTAGAATATGTCCTTCATGATTCTTTCCTTGCTCCCTGATGTTTCAGGGTGCCCCTTCATCTATTTATGCATATTTCCTTTTCCTAATTCGCAACTGTTTTGTTTTCTACCTGTCTCTTCTATTACGCTAAAAATCCATGAGGACAGGTGCATTTCCTTCTCTATTTTATGTTATTGCTATCATTGTTGTTCCTATCTTTGTTGATCCCATCTTTGCGTTTCTACAACACAAGCACATGTAGGAATTTGGTAAAACATTTACTAAATAAATGCATGGTTAATCATATGAATAAATTTAATGAAAATTTCAGAACAGTGATACCTTGCTTAAGTTCCCTAAACTAATTTTGAGGATCCTAAACAATGTATGCAAAAAAATAAAATAAAATAAAATAACAAAACAGAAAGTGCCACAGAGTGGAAATTTGTGTTATTCTTCCCCACTTCTGAAGTTGGGTTATCTCTTTTAGATGCAGACTATCATCTGCTAGCATAAATAACTTGGAAGTTTACATAAAACAATCTGACAGTGTTTGTGTAATAATTCTAAAATGATATTTAAATAGCACTGACAATCATTTAGTCTTGTTCACTGAAGTTAAGGGAAGTTGCAAATCTTCTAGGTCAAATTAGCAGCTTGATAAATCATTAGTTTTCACTCATTTGAGAGGATTGTGTTCTAAGTTTACCAAAAAGTAAACCAGCCACACAACACCAATTTGAATTTGAAAAGAATCATTAATCAGTGTATAAACCAGTAATTTATGTAGTCATGGAAGGCTCTTTAGGTTTCACACAAAAAAAGTAGTGTTAAGCTGCTTTTTGAGATTGAGTAACTAAACAATTAGAAAAAAGTAAAACGATTAGTTAAAACTGAAAAATGAAGAAATGGACTTTCAAAAACAAGTAGTTGAAGTATCTGGGGTGATCTTAAAGTCAAATATTAAAGGTAATTTCAATCTCCTAGCAATAATATGAACTTATCATAAAAGGTCATTGTTCACACAACGTTTATTTTCCACCCTACTAGCTGATATACAGCAGAAAGTATATATTATCATTCCTTAAAATATATCTACATCTGCTATATTCCTGAAATATTGAATTGACATTATTTTGCTCTGCTTTCTCATGGCTTCCTGCAAACAATCATCTGTAAGTTTTAAAATAGCCTGAATCACTGGAGTTTTCATGCTCTTCCCATTTTTACTATACCATCGTATGATGGAAGGTTCTCCAGGGTATTGGACAGAATGAGTCATCAGCACACAAATATATGGCAAAGTACAAATTACCTTTTACCTTATTCTAAGAGAAAGCTAAATCAACTTATCAGTGGCACATTCCACTTATTTAAAGGCAGGAATATACACAATACAATTCCAACCTCTTGCTATATGTCCTCACCATGAGTCAGCTGTCCCTGAATTTAAAAATGAATTTAATCACTTAAGATAAATTACCTAGTCTCGAAGAGGTCAATGTCAGCTAAAAGTCACCTAGAAATTCATCAGTGTTTTACTTGGATAATTATGTTTTAATGAATAGTATAATATTATTCTAAACCTAGACTGTGTGTGTGGTGGGAGGCAGGGAGGTTGAAGTTACCACGATTTTAAACACCTCATCCAGTACTCATTCCACAAATTGAAAGATTTATTTAATATCAACATCTTTATTTGTAATTAAAACTAATTAAGCTTAATTTTGTTTTGAACACATTTTTTCTTTTAATAATGCAAGATCATCTGAGACACACTGCAATGTGAAAAAATTACTGTACAAAATTTGATTTCTATATTCAGATTCAATATATTTTAACTTATTATTTCTGTCTTTGACCTAGATATTCCTAAACTTAGTGCCACATCAAACACTTCACTTGAAGACTCTTAGGTCTTAATAAATATTCTATGCTAACTCCTTTTTATTCTTTATTTTAACATACATGTGATAGATTGGTAAACAGATTGATATAAATATTAATCAAACTTCCCCCAAAATGTTATTCTTATCATCTCAGTACATATTTAGTCATTTCATTATTTCCCCAAATAAATTTATCCTTCATTCAATTAATCATTACAGCTGAATCATCTCTTTTTAAGAATTTTATATGTACAATTTGACAGATGTTCTTTACTCTTCTGCTATATGAAAAAAAGCATGGCACATACAGTAGGAAGCATAGGTATTTTCTCTGCTCTCAAGGAGTCCATAGTGGAATGGGAACCAATCATAAAGCCCAGATATGGGTGTTTCTTGTTTTTTATTTTCTCTATTATGTTGTCAATGCTTTTTTAACCATACTTGCTCTTACCTATCTGTCCTTCATGGACCACCTCCATGCTTAATAAATTTTCCCTTCCCTGAACCTCTATTCCACTGTACTACTGAACAGGCAATCTATGCTGCTGTTGGCTAATTGTTTCAGAATAACATAACTGAGCTACTTCTCCCTGTCATTATCATCAGCCTAGTCAGTTACATGGCACCAAGTTTATGTTTAGAGCTATACTTTCTAACTTGACTATAGTTTGTTCTTAAAGGCAGAGGCTGTGCCTTAGTGTGTGTGTGTGTGTGTGTGTGTATATATATATATTTTTTTTTTTTTTCTAATAGATGCCAGAACACAAACTATATGATAGCTGTTCAAAAATTACCTGACTGAGTGTGGTCACTCATGTCTGTAATCCCAGCACTTTGGGAGGCTGAGGAGAGTGGATCACCTGAGGTCAGTAGTTCGAAACCAGCCTGGCCAACATAGAGAAAACCCCATCTCTACTAAAAATACAAAAATCAGCCAAGTCTGGTGGTGCATGCCTGTAATCCCAGCTACGTGAAAGGCTGAGGCATGAGAATCACTTGAACCTGGGAGGTAGAGGTTGCAGGGGGCCAAGATCGTGCCACTGCTCTCAGGCTTGGACAACAGAGCAAGGCTCTGGCTCAAAAAAAAAAAAAATACATAACCTGCCACATAATGCAAGAATTGTTACCTAGTTAGTAAAGAGAGAAGTAGGCCAGATTATAGGTGAAATCTCCTGACTCCCACTCCACTCAATAAGTGGTCCATGACTAACAGTTTCTGCATCATGAGACAGCCTATTATAGTCTCAGGCCTTACAGACTTACTGCCTCCTAATCTGCATTTTTAACAAAATTCTCAGTTAGTATTTATATCGAAGTTTGACAAATACTTTATGTGGCCATGCTTCATGGAATGGATATTTTTAAGCCACTGTCAACAGGTCATACAGGTATTCTGGATAAGCAATGATTTCCTTAGGTGGAACACGGTTGGTTGGAGAAGTGCCTAAGGAGGAAATAAAAAGAGAATCAGGTTCAGCTGTCACAAGAGTTCTATTCTTGACCAAATGAGTCAGACAAGTGGAATTAGAATAAAGCTTCTCAGTTTACTTAATTTTAGAAGAATGACTTATTATGTCCTAGATACCTTAAGTGTTGAAATGAAACATTGAGAAAAACTTACCTGTTCTTCTCCTTCATTTGAGAAATACAGCACATAAAGTCTATCATTTTTAAAATGTACTAATGTACAATCATTCATGGAAATTTAAAAATATAACCTTGGCCAATCCAAGATATTTTACAACAGATTTGATATGCAATCAAAGTTTATATATTTTTAAATATACAATAGTTTGAATAAAGAACCATTGGCCTATTCAATCAACTGTATTAATTATACTAACTGCTATTCCACTGAAATTAAAAAATTAATGACAAGTCATATGCTGTTTAATGATCTATATCTCCCACTTCCTGTTATGTAAAATAATTTTTGGCCTCAAATTTTCTAAATTGGAATGAGTTTTGCCCTGTAAGATAATATCCTTTCTCAAGTCATGATTTCCTGTCTGAATGTTTCCTCAGAAATGCAAATGTTTTGTTTGTTTGTTTTTATTGAGACAAAGTCTTACTCTGTCACCCAGGCTGTGGCACAGTGGTGCAATCACAGCTTACTGGAGCCTTGATCTCCTGGGCTCAAGTGATCCTATTGCCTTAGCCTCCCTCCTGCCTCAGCCCCCCTGGTAGCTGGAACTACATGTGTGTGCCACCACACCTGGCTAATTTTTTTTTTTTATTTTTTTAGAGATGGGTCTCATTGTCTTAAAATGTTAATAATGCAAAGTTTTAATACAAAGTTTTCAGTAGTACAAACCAGAAGAAGATGGGGAAGAAGAAGGAGTAGGAGAAAAAGAAGGAAGGAGGGAGGAAAGGAGAAAAGGAAGAAAGGAAGGAAGAAGGGAAGGCTGAAAAATAGGAAGGAGGAAGAATGGAAGCAAGAGAAGGAAGAGAGGGAATAAGAAAAATGGAGAAAAGGAGAACTCAGATGAAGAAAAATTTGGAGAAGGAGGACAGAAAATAACAGAAAAGAAAAAAAGAGAGAAAGATAAAACAGAAAAAGGTAGAAAGAAAAAAAAGGAAGAATACTACAATTCTATTCGATTATCTGTTGATTTCTTTCTTACACTGCAATTTAGCACCCAAGCGGAAAATCTTCAGTGCCAAGCTCCTGAGATCTATATCATTTAGTCTGCCAAATCAAAGTGAACAATTATTTCCCTTTACATTTTTTGTTTTATTATTATCAAAGAATTCAGTGATGTTGGAAATGTGACATCTGTGGATTGACTGCCCAAAATGTAAAGGAAAAAAGTTTGTCTGGTTAATCCATACGTGTCCTGGATGAAACGTTCTAAAAGAGCATTTCACAAGAATGAAGCTTTTAAGCATAATCTGCCCAAGAGAACCCTAAAGATTTTACCATTAGTCAGCTCCTTGCACCCTAGGGTCACCAGTTCTCAACCTCATGGCATTTTGTGATTTTATGTTATCTCCTTTCAGGCTGGTAATGATCAACAATATTAATAGATACAGAACAACATAGTGATTACTTGTATAGCAACCAATTAGACTCCTCAAAGTTACAAATGATCTTAATTAAACATTTTTAAATGCACGCATGCAATAGCACATACACATACGCACACATATCTCTCAGTGCATGTTAAATGGCCTGTCTTATATCTACTCCCAAGCCCAGAAAATGAAAATAAAAATTCACTTACCGTTCTAGAGCCGTTATATGATTTTCAGCCAATGAAGAATGACTATATATTTGTTAATTTCTCCTTACTGAGGCCTTATAATTATCTGAAACTTTTTTGAACTGTCTTTATGTTTTATTTTAATTTTTTTGAATGAGTGTAACTATTTATTAAGATAGAATTGTTTTTATTAAAGAAATATATGAAAATGGTTAAGTATAATCAAATGGCTCCCAAAGTCTTAACAATGAAAACAACAGTTCTGCCACTTATTCTTTCCAGAGGCAAGCACTTTCCATTCTCTTAGTTTTTCCTTCTGGTAGTTACCGCCATAGGTTCTTCCAAATTATTATTTTTTTAGTTTTTCAGGTGAATGCGTATGTGAATACATGTAATTTAAAAATGCCTCTTCAGTTTATAGCGCATCCTAACAGTCCCCTGCCCCATCCCTTCTAATTCTCCAGAGCAATGCCTTTTAACTCTTTTAGCAATGTCTTCTATTTTTTCCCTCACATAACTACATAGTCATTTCTTGATTTTTTTATACATTATATGCTGATTTATTGATATGACAGATGAGGATTTAGCTCTTACATCAACACTATCTTCACTTTTCCTCCCGTATTGTCTCAAAGCAGTTACTAGATTTAGGGACTAAGCAGTCATCACACCATTATGACTATGTACACATTGCTCATTGTTGAGGAAAATGGTATATTATGCTCTTACTTCCTATCCTGTACTTCTTTCTCTCCTAGAATTAATGATTTCCTAACCAACCCTTCCCCCTTTTCTTTTTTCTATTTTTTTTTTTTTTAGACAGAGTCTCATTGTGCGCCAGGCTGGAGTGCAATGGCACAATCTCAGCTCACTGCAACCTCCTCCTCCTGGGTTCAAGTGATTCTCCTGCCTCAGCCTCCCGAGTAGCTGGGACTACAGGAGCACGCCACCACGCCCAGCTAATTTTTGTATTTTTTAGTAGAGACCAGGTTTTAACATGATCTAGATCTCTTGGCTTCGTGATCTGCCCGCCTCGGCCTCCCAAAGTGCTGGGATTACAGGCCCCCCCTTGTTTTTTTACTTCCGCTTTTCTTTCAGTGAACTTCTTTCCAAGCGCCCCAAATCTGGCAATAACCTATTACTGTTTTTTAGAGAAGGGATCTCAGTACGGGGGCCAGGCTGGCCTGGAACTCTTGGGCTCAAGCCATTCTCTTGCTTAGACTTCTGAGTAGCTGGGACTATAGGCATGGGCCATTCCATCCAGCTAACCTATTCATGTTTTTACGGTTTCTTTCTAAAGCCAGGTCCACAGCTGGACTATTGACTGTGTTGGTTTCTATTTGCTGGATCTATATCATTCTCTGGTTTGTGTATGCCTTCATTTGGCTGGAGTATTTTCTCCAATAGCTTCCCAAGCAAGGGTATATGGAGGTAACACCTGAGTCTTTGCTCATCTAAAATGTATTATTTTACCTTCACCCTTGATTATTTGGCTTAATATAATGATGCATCAGTTGAAAATAACTTTCTTTCTAGAATTCTGAAGGCATGGTTCCATTGTTTTCAGATTCTTTTTCGAGACAGGGTCTCTTCTGTCAGCCAGGCTGGAGTGTAGTGGTACAATCACTACTGACTGCAGCCTTGAACTTACCGGCTCAATTGATCCTTCACTCTCAGCCCCCAAGTAGATGGGACTACAGGTGTGCACCACTATGCCCAGCTAATTTTTGTACTTTTTATAGAGATGGAGCTTCACCATGTTTCCCAAGCTGGTCTCAAGTGATCTGCCTGCTTCAGCCTCCCAAAGCGCCAGGACTACAGGCGCGAGTCACTGTGCCCAGTGAGTTTCTCTTTTATTCTCTCTCTACTTCCTTCATTTCTCTTAGGCATCTCAAACTTAGTGGGCCCAAAACCGAAGTCAAACTCCATCAGAATATCCTGATACAAAGAACTTTAAAATATATCTTAAAGCACAATTCCTTAATACATGCAACCCTTTAGTTCAAACTACCGTCATCCCTCACCTGAACTTAGAATTGTTTTCTTGCTTCTGTATTTTTTTTTTATTTTAAAATATTTCAAATAAGACGTGTGGCTTTACACTTTTTGTTACATGAAAAGAATCAAGATCTTCCAGGTCAGTGGTTCACTCCTGAAATCCCAGCTCTCTGGGAGGCCGAGGCAGGTAGGTCACTTGAGATCAGGAGCTCAAGGCCAGCCTGACCAACACGGTGAAACCCTATCCCCACCAAAAACACAAAATTAGCTGGGGATGGTGGTGCTCACCTGTAGTCTCAGCTACTCGGAAGACTCAGCCAGGAGAACTGCTTGAACCCAGGAAGGCAGAGGTTGCAGTGAGCTGAAGTCTGTATCAAGGGGGCAAGACTCAAAGTTTATAGTGATGTCTCGATACACATAATGTACAGTGATCTGATTAGGATAATTAGCAAATTCATCATTTTAAACATTTATATTTTTTTGTGTTGGAAATATTCAATATTCTCCTTCTAGCCATTTAAAACTGTATAATATGTTATTGTTAACTATAGTAATTCTACAGTGCTATAACATCCTAATAATAGCCAAATAATGTGGCTTCTGAAGTCAACCTTAGGTCTAAGCTGAAAAGGCAGTACATGTCAGGATATGAGAAATACTAAATTTTGCATGTCAGAATATAACTGATATTGAACACAACCTTGCTTCTTCAACAGAACAACAATAATGTTACAAGAACAAGAACAATGAAAATAACCACAACAACAATATTCTCTGCTCTGGCAATTCGCAAAGCTTATCAGCTCTCAACCTCCCTCCTTACGTGATTTTTTTTTTTTTCTTTCTTACATTCCATTAACTATTTGCTTGAGTAATATTATGGCACAAGGTTAAATTATTAATTATTAATTATAAATGTCCCCAGTACATAGACATAGACACTAGTGCTTATTTTTGAAATAAATAATTATATATAATAGTTAATTATGTAAGATAATTCATAGGTATAAATGGCTCTGTAACTTTCTGATATTTATATGTATATATTACACAGCATTCCATGTTAATAAACATAGATTACTCAATTATTTTGAATCAATAAGTATTAATCATATACCTTCTATGTGTTAGACATTATACTAGGCACCAGGAAGCTAGAAATAAAAGATAAAATCTCTGCTTTCAGATTTACACAACTGAGAAGAAAATATCAACAATAAAGAAATTTTTATAAAGTATATTAAATGCTATAAATATGAAAGCACAGGATACAATGGAGTCAGAGGTGAAATACTTAATTCATATTAGAAGTTAAGAGGGAGGATTTTTATTATTTTATTTTATTTTAATAGTGATGGAGTCTTGCTCTGTCACCCAGGCTGGAGTGCAGTGGTGTGAACACAGCCCACTTTGGCATTAAATTCCTGACAATCTCACCTTAGCCCTTTGAAGGGCTGGGATTACAGTCATCAGCCACTGTGCCCAATCTTACTTCTTGAGTCAAGTTAATGCCTAGGCTAGATCTAAAATATATGTTAGAGAAGAAGAGCAGGAAGAATCTTTCATGGCATCCTCAGCAGTTATAGAATATGTGAAGTCTGGGACTTGTAAAAAAGAATATGAAATACAAGGATAATAATAAATTTCTCATAATTTTTTTGAAACTTTGCAACACAAAACAGGTGCTCCTGGAAGAGTCAGCATTTTGGGTCAGGTCCTGCCAGAAATAAACCCTGAGATGCAGGTTTTTGAACAAGGGACTTATTAAAGAAGAGCCCCCAGAACGCTATAAACCTTATATCCACAAAGCAAGAAAGGGAAGGGAAATATGCTGAGGAGGTGCATTTCTAGACAAAGATCCTGTAAAGATGCCATCAGCCTTATCAGGAGCAAGCATTACAGCTCAGAGTTTGTCTCCCATAAAGTTAAGGAAACTTGCTCTCCATCCTCCTGTATCAGCTATTAATTGGCTAAGACCCACCCTGGAGACCCGAAAACCACAGACACTCCAGTCTCTCTGACAAATGAGGAAAGTGAGTTCAGTAGTCCAGGACAATATTCCACAGAAAGTCTGTGATGCAGGCAGTTAAGGCAAAGACCCAAAGAAGCCATTAAGAGGCACCTAGAAGTGAATAAAAAGGCCTAAGGGAATCTGTGAAGACATTGACATAGGTCATTACAGGCGGACATAAATGAAGCTTTCCTAAGTAGGTTTGTGTCATGGATAATAAAAAAGCCACACCACACCAAACTTTTAAAAAATATATTCATTTATGTATAATTTACATATCATAAAATTCAACCATTTTAAATGTGCAATTTAATGACTTGTAGTAAATTTTCTAAGTTCTGCAACTGTCACTGTAATCTAGTATAGAACATTTTCCTCATTCTGATAAGATCTCTCAAGCCAGTTAACAGTTTATCCCCATTTCCACTATCAGTCCTAGGTAAACACTAGTCTGCTTTCCTTTTCCATAGATTTGCCTTTTCTGAACATCTCATAAGAATAATATAATTAACACATGTGGTCTTTGGAGCCTGGCTTCTTTGTATATTATGCTTAATATGTTTAACTAATTGTACGGAACACCCACTTCACCCACTTTTATGTCAGACATCACAAAGTAGGCTATTAGTGACATATCTATATGTATATGTGTATATATATGTGTGTGTGTGTGTGTGTATGTCACTATATATATCATATATATGTCAGATATGTCATATATATTTCATATATATATGCATACACATGAGAGAGAGAGAAAGCAGATCGCATGCTCCAGTGAGGAAAACAGAGTAACCAAGTAATCCCAAAAATATTTTTTTCAGATTTCAAGTAAGTTTTGTGATGCACTGGGAGTTAGGGAAAGGCTTGAAATGTTTGACTGAGACTGAAGAATAGCATTAGGTAGGCAAACAGTAAAGCATTTCAGATTCAGGGAGTCAGGATGTGTCCACTATCCAGGGGGAACATGTTTAATACAACTGATTGAGAAAATGTTTTTTGGCTAGTTGGAGTCTGCAAAATAAGAAAGAATGGTAGAGACAAGGCTGGAGAGAGGCAGGGGCCAGACCAAGTTGAGTCATATTAAGCCATGTTAAAGATTTTGGTCTATTTTAAGACCAACAAAAGGAATTAGTGTGTTTTAAATTAGGGTTTGTTTAGAAAGACCCATTCCATAGCACCAGGAAACTTTTAAAAAATGCTTTGAAAATATACTTTTTAAGCCAGGATTCCCAACCCTTGGGCCATGGACCAGTACTATGGTCTGTTAGGACCTGGGCCACCCAGCAGGAAGTGAGCAGCTGGCAAATGAGTAAAACTTCATCTATATTTGCAGCCGCTCCCTACTGCTCACCTTACCACCTGAGCTCTGCCTCATGTCAGATCAGTGGTGGCATTAGATTCTCACAGGAATGCAAACCCTATTGTGAACTGTGCATGCGAGGGATCTAGGTTGCATGTTCCTTGTGAAAATGTAACGTCTGGTGATATGAGATGGAACAGAAGCAGTGATGCTAGTACTGGGGAGCGGCTGCAAATACAGATTACATTAGCTGAGAGGTTTGACTGCCTAAAGACCATCATAAATCAATTGCTTGCCGATTCATATCAAAACCCTCTCCGTGAGTGGCAAGTGACAATTAAGCTGCATCCAGTGGGAGGCTTTATAGTGGCAAGTGAGTTGATGTACTTCAATTGTGCAGCTGCATCTGATGGCAGGATTTAAGTAAGAATTCAATTCTTATTTTAGACTGTGTATGACCTGCCCATTATTTTATTTACCACTTCCATCCATGCCTCTTTCCTGTACTGCATACTTATCTTAGTCACAGTTTTGATAAGCTCACAAGCTAACCCTAGCCAAAATGAGTAAAAAACAAACATCACTGGAGAGCTTCTTTGAAAAGGGGGAAAGACCCAACGGTGAGGGAGCAGAAGACTCTATGACTGCCAACAGCAACAACAACAGCAACAACAACAACACAAAGCTGCATTTAAAAGGAAAATACCAAGAGTCCTACTTAAATTATGGTTCATTGTAACAGGTGATTCACATTCTCCAAGCCCACTTTGTATAATTTGTGGCGACTGTTTGTCTAACGAAGCCATGAAACTTTCAAAATTGCTTTGGCACATGGAGACCAAGTACCCTACATCAAAAGATAAGCCTTTGGAGTTTTCTAAAGACAAAAAATGTAAACATGAAGAACAGAAGTAATTATTAAAGACCACCACTTCATCAAATGTGTCTGCACTGAGTGGCTAACATGTTTAATACAACTTCATTCTTAGTCGCTAACTACATTGCTAAAGCTAAGAAGCCCTTATTATTGGTGAAGGGTTGATCCTACCTGCTGCTAAGAACGTTTGTCATAAACTTTTAGGAGAGGCTTCCATTCAAAAGGTGGCACGTGTTCCTCTTTCCACTAACACCATAACTACACAAATTGATGGAATAGCAGAAGATATGAAAGAACAATTATGAGGGAGAATTAGTGAGTCACCATCGTGTGCAATCTAAGTTGACTAATCTAATGTTGACAAAAGGCAACGATACTTGATTTGTGTGATATATTTTTCAGGAGGATGCACATTAGGATATGTCATTTGCACTTTTGTTGCCAACTAACACAACCGCTGCAGAAACATTCAAGTAATTGAATGATGACATATAAGGAAAACAGAATTGCTCATGTATCAGTATATGTGCCGAGAAAGCAACTACCATGACTGGATGGCTTTCTGGTTTCATTACTCAGGACAAAGAAGTATCTCCTGAATGCGAGTCTACACACTGTGTTACCCATAAAGAAATGCTGGCTAGACAAAAAAATGTCACCTTAGCAATGTTTTGCAGGACGTGATTAAAATTATTAATGACATTGAAGTACATGTCCTTAATCCACATATGTTTGCACAGCTCTGTGGGGAAATGGATGCAGAGCATACACATCTTCTCTTATACACAGATGTGAGATGACTTTCTAACAGTGTATTACTGGTGAGAGTTTTTGAGTGATGAGAGACACTCCAGAGATTTCTTTTAGAAAAACAATCACCACTGGCAGCATATTACAGTAACACAGAATGGGTTGCAAAACTTGCTTACTTGCGTGACATGTACAAACCACTCAACGTACTCAATTTGTCACTTTGGGGTCGAATGACAACTGTGTTCAAGTAGTCAAAAAAGGCTCTTTCAGAGCCAAACTGGAATTATGGGGGCAACAAATGAACATTGGGATATTTGACATGTTTCAAACATTAGCAGAGATTTTGAAAGAGACTGAGCCAGGGCCATTTTTCTCTCAGCTGATGCATTATCACTTATCTCAGCTTTCAAAAGTCTGTGCATTACTTCCCAACCATAAAAGACCTCCGAACTGGGAGGGAATGGATCCATGACCTATTTCTGAATAAACCAGGTGAACTGACTTTGTCCACGCTGGAAAAGGATCAACTGCTTGAGATCGCAAATGATGGTGGCCTTAAAAGTATGTTTGAAACAACTTCAAATCTTCATATGTTCTGAATTAAAATCAAGGCAGAATATCCTGAGTTTGCCACAAAAGCAGTATAAATCCTGCTTCCATTCCTGACATCCTGTCTTTATAAAGCAGGTTTTTCAGCAGTGACAGCAACCAAAACGAGATTATAAAGTAGGCTGGACGTAAGCAGAACACTTTGAGTATCACTATCTCTGATCACCCCAAGATGGAACTATCTAGTTGCAAGAAAACAAGCCCAGGGCTCCCACTGATTCCCACTCACTGTTGTATGATTATTTCACTACCTGAGTAGTGAAACCAGAAAGCTATCCAGTCATTGCAGCTGCTTTATCCATGCATATACTGATTCAAAATTGAAATAAAATATACAATAAATGTAATGTGCTTCAATCATCCTGAAAGTATTCCGATTTCCCCCATCCATGGAAAAATTATCTTCCATGAAACCAGTCTCTGGTGTCAGAAGGTTGGGGACCACTGCTCTAAGCAGAGGAACCACATCTTATTTCACCTGCTTCAGACAAATCAAGGTTATTTAAAATGTTAACTCATCTAACAATTAAACAATAAAACAATTCCCTCCTGGATACTTCTGGACAATCTGTAGTTCACTCTACCTTTCTTATTCTGGTTTCATAATGGAATAGGCACATTTCATGTGCATCTGGACATTGTACAACAATCATCTATTCTAATTAAATGATGAGTCTTGATCTAATTTCACATTCAGTAAATTTAAATGTATCCCTTAGTTCACTATGTTGTATGAATTTTGTGGAGAACTACTTCATATCTCTTGCCATATTTTGGCTATTTTATGTGTTTTAGCACTAAAAATGGAAATGTAAAAAGACTCTACTCCTCTAACTAATATAAAGCCTATTCACATAAAAAAATAGGCAAGTTAAGGCAAGTATCCTGTTCATTGAACAAAAAGCTCACTTCCATGGCCAGAATGATTCTGGTATGTTACTTACATGGATCCAACTTAACAGATAAAGACTTACCAATATCTTTCAATATTCCTGATACACTGGATGATTTACTTAAGACATGCGATAAGATTAAAAGATGCTATACTAGAAATAAAAAACTTATGTTCGGTAAATAAGAAAATATATCTGATAAATATCAAAGAAACTGTCATGTTGTTTGGTTTCCAAACATCTTTAAAATAAATTTGAGAATAAAATAGCATAGATTCAATATATATGGGGAGTTAAATAGAGATGTCAGTGCTTTGGGACATGAAGCTATGCACACGCTTGGACACATGTATATGTATACATACATGCATTTATGTTTATAAATATATATTATATATGTATTCATGTATAGGTTATGTGTTTATATATGACATATATGTATGGATACACACATATGTGTCATTGTCCACTCAGTCACCAGTTTAACAGACTTCAAATATGTACTCCACCTACAGAAGGGTTCCTTTGGGTATTTTGTGAATTATATACAAGGGGTACTGCACAACGGAGCATTTGGAAGATATAGAACTCAGTGCCTTTCTCGAAACATGCTAGGCACAAAATTTCTGTACATAAATTATAACTCCTCTTATTCTTATAACTATATGATGCAGGTAAATTATTATCACTGTTCTACAGAAGGGGAAACAGAATTTGAGTGAAGCATTTATCTGAAGCCACCAAACCATTAAAGTTATATATCTAGAAATTAAATACCAGTTCTGATTTCCCAGTTTCTATAACTTCTTGTTTCTTATCTCTATAAAATATTTAAAATTCATAGTTCTACAGTAATTTTACCATAAGTAACGGTTTTCTTTTTAAAATACTATATTAACCTTACTTATATACTGGACAGATGTTTCTATTTTATAATATAAAAATCACAGTGTAAGGAACTGAAGATTCTCTCATTTAGACGACCCTTTATCTTTACTTTTAGAAAATAATAAACTCACGGAAATGATTATGATATGGACAGGTTGAACATCAAATGAATCATTTCAACTTCAATCACTGGAAACCTGCAGATATTGAAGGAAAAGGGATTGACACATCTTATGATAGTCCTAGATAGAGATAAGCTGGGAGAAAAATCAGATACCCAGACATTTGCCCTTTTTATATTGTACCATTCTTCATATAAGAAAATTGAGATTCTGCATTATCAACTACTAAGATCATAGCCCAAGCCTATGTCTATGTAATGAACAAATAATTGCTCAACTCCTCTAAATGACAATTTAGCTCAATAATGAGCAAAGCAAAATCAAGCAGATTGATTGTATGGCTGGAATGATTAGCCTGGAAAGTTGCTTTGGGGGCTCTTTGCTGCATTGGACCAGAGGTTCAATAAATTTTCCACATTTCTTCGCAAGTCCAGGACACTACATGTAATTCTACAAGAAAGTGAAGCTGATTTCTAGGAGGTTAACAAATAGACTATGTAATCTTTATATTTTGTGTATCCGCATTGAATACTAGAAAGTAAATCTCACCAAGGGGATGAAGAGACTTATGGGAGAGAGGAAGAGGAGAAGTAAGGGAGATTTGTTCGCAGGAATATCAGGATATTTCTTGGTATTTAATTAATTAATTTACATATTTATTTGGAGACAGGGTCTTGCTTATTGCCCAGGCTGGTAAGCAGTGGCATGATCACTGTTCACTGTAGCCTTGACCTTCTGGGCTCTAGCAATCTTCCACCTCAATTTCCCAAGCAGGTGGGACTACAGGTGTGAGCTACCATGCCCAGGTAACTTTTTAAAAATGTAGTGTAGAGACTGGGTCTCTCCATGTTGCCCAAGGTGGTCTCAAACTCCTGGGTTCAAGCCATCTTCCTACCTTGGCCTTCCAATGTGTTAGGATTACAGACACAAGCCACTACACTGGGTCTTGATATATTTTTTTAATTGCATATGCTATGTCTTCTGCTTTCTTCCCCTACTCTACCCACCCCTTAAACATAACACATACATGAAGTATGAGTATTTGTCTTACTAACACAGTATATGCATCACTTCCAGGTTTTGGAGGTGTGAGGAAGCATGAGCATCAATGATGTAGATGGAGGTAATGGCCAAATAGTAAGGGGAAAAAAGGATTATCATCACAGGGATCTGCAGCTTTATCTACATGATCTAGAGCAAGATACTTGCACACTTGCTCTTATTTTTCTTACCTAAAGGATGAAGAATTCTAGCTTAGTGAATTATAACTGCCGTTCCATTTCTGCTATGGATACTGCATACTTTAGAATTGATTCAAGATTCAGAAGTCTGTGATTTTAATACAATTCATGTTAGAAATAGATAGCTATATTCAAGTTAGATGCTTGTTTTATATATGAATATATTTGGAAGATGTTTCATCTGTCTGTTCTTTCTTTAAATTCTGCCTCATCCTCTTCTCTACCCTGAACTGTCTAATTAGGAAGTATTTTACCTTCTATACCACAGTTGAACTTTATTTTTCATTATTATGTCAGTCATATTTTAGATATTATTGCAAGGTGTTTGTCTTAGTTTTCCATGTATGATGATTTTGAAGGTGTTAGTTTGCTGTCCAGCATTATTGTTTATTATTTTCTCTCTGAAGTTAACTAATTTTTTGCTTGCTTGTATAAATTGATCTTTTTGTCTGTCAACCAAGATTCATTTTTAAGCAACTCAATGCTAGAAGAATTTTTTTTATATATGCTGGGCAGCTATACAGCTTTGGAAATGATGGAATACTTTCAACTAGTTCAACCAGTGTTATCAAATGTACTTTTATGGCATAAGCAATGATCCACACATTAAGAGAAATGTTTTATTGTGGCAGTTCCAAAACTTCCATAATCTTAAGAATTGTTTTATTATTCTGCTCAAATTAGTGCTTCATTTACTTGTCCAAATGAACTAGCGATAAATTTAAAATCATGATTAAAAAAAATTCCTTCCATCAGATCCCTCGTCATAATGTAGAAATGTAGTAGAAGCCCTTGGATTAAGATTTCAAATGGATGTGTCAGCAAGGCTTATTGTCCAATATGCTATAATTCATAAAGGCACTGCACCATGCAAATTGACTTCTATACTTGACAGTGGCTGCTGCTTTGAAAAGAAAACAAAACAAGCCGGGGCGCCGTGGCTCATGCCTGTAATCCCAGCAATTTGCGAGGCTGAGGAAGGCAGATCACAAGGTCAAGAGATGGAGACTATCCCAGCCAACATGGTGAAACCCCGTCGTTACTAAAAATACAAAAAATTAGCCGGGGTGGTGATGCATGCCTGTATTCCCAGCTACTTGGGAGGCTGAGGAAGGAGAATCTCTTGACCTGGGGAGGCGGAGGTTGCAGTGAGCCGAGAATCACACCACTGCACTCCAACCTGGGTGACAGAGTGAGATTCCCTCTCAAAAATAACGACGGGGATTCACAAAAAAAAAAAAAAAAATCAGAGCAATAAGCACATGCTGAGCAAAACAGCCTGCCTACATACAGTGGATCAGGCTCAGAAACGTAGCTGGGAATTAAGCACAAAAAAGGGCTAAAACCAGTTTTGGTCATTTAATATTCAGGGCACATTCACCCTTCAGACGTTCTCTGAAGATGCTGTGTTTCAGATCCTGTAGATTCGACTCACGTCTCCTTCCACTTGATTCTCCCAACTCACAGAGCTGCTGCAGTAATCAAGGTCCCAGCCTCATAATGCAGCTCTCCCTTGGGACACTGTGGGAGCAATGAGATAATAAAATCGTAGAGTCTTAGAATTGTGGAGGCCTCTGAGACTCTCTCTTTTATTTTTCCACCCATACTCAAAGATCTCTTAACAAATGGCCGCTCGGGCACCACTTGAACATTTTCTGTCGCAGAGAGATAACTATTTGATTATTAGAGATATCTTAATGTTCATAAGTGCTTCCTGATTTTACTGCCGTTATGTCTGCAAATTCAACCTGTTGGTTGTCTCAGTCCTCTAGTGCAAGTCACAATCTTTTCATGAAAATATTTACACCATTGAAGAATACAGACATAGCCCTATTTACTTGGAGGAGTTTTATAAGTCTATTTCATTTCTACTATTTTTTATAAAAGCTCATAATAGATCTTTTAACAAAATAATCAATTTATAATGTTATTTCATGAAAAGCCAACTCCCATATATATGTATTAAGATTATAATAATCAAAAGAAAAGGAGCAGAGTCCTCACTGATCTCTCTAAATTTCAACTAAAAGAATTCTGTTATACGGTTATTAGTGTTACTACAGGCTTTCATCTTTTCAACTTATCCTTATCCACTGCAAAAACAGACTATTGATTAGTCTGCTTTCAGTAATATTCAAATATCATTTTAGATGCTGTCATATGTATGCTTATACTAATTTAAAATAACTTTTAAGTATTGCTTCTAGAAGAGTAGTTGATTTATGTGATAATTTTGATCCAAGTGTAATAGTTATCCTACTTATTTTTTATAGAGAAATACTAATTTCAATACAAGAAAAAATTTTAAAGAGGTAAATTGATGTATATCCATCAAAATAAGAGGTATGTGTTAAAAAAAAAAAAGGAATATGTAAGCAGAACAAGGTTCTGGTACAAGTTTTGCCAAATTCTAATTATGTAATCTCACACATTTTATTTAAGCTGCCTTGCTTTGTTTTTCCATGTGTGTTAAGAAAATGTTTGTAACAGCTATATGGACCTCATTGTGTTACTCTGAGTTTCTAATATAAAGCCATTAGCATAGTGTGTGCTACCTATTAAGCTTAGACTCCCACACATAATAGTGGGAGACTTTAATACTCCATTGTCAATATTAGATCAAAGAGACAGAAAACTAACAAGGATATCCAGGACTTGAACTCAGATCTGAACCAACGAAACCTAGTAGACATTTACAGAACTCTCCACCCCAAATCCACAGAATATACATTCTTCTCAGCACCACATCACACCTACTCTAAAATTGACCACATATTTGGAAGTAAATCACTCCTCAGCAAATGCAGAAGAATGGAAATCATAACAAACAGTCTCTCAGACCACAATGCAATCAAACTAGAACTCAGGATTCAAGAACTAACTCAAAACTGCACAACTTCATCAAAACTGAACAACTGGCTCTTGAATGTTGACTGGATAAACAATGAAATGAAGGCAGAAATAAAAATGTTCTTAGAAACCAAGGAGAAGGAAGGCACAATGTACAAGAATCTCTGGAACACATTTAAAGCAGTGTCTAGAGGAAAATTTATAACAATAAATGCCCACATTAGAAGCAAGGATAGATCTAAAATCCACACCCTATCATCAAAATTGAAAGAGCTAGAAGAGCAAGATAAAAAAAAAACAAAAAACAAAAAACAAAAAAAAACCTCAAAAGCTAGCAGAAGACAAGAAATAACTAAAATCAGAGAAGAAATGAAGGACATAGAGACAAAATAACTCTTCAAGAAATCAATAAATCCAGGAGGTGGTTTTTGAAAAGATCAACAAAATAGACCACTAGCAAGATTAATAAAAGAGAAAAGAGAGAATAATCAAATAGATGCAATAAAAAACGATAAAGCGGTTATCACCACCGATTCCACAGAAATACAAACTACCATCAGAGATTACTACAAACGACTCCATGCACATAAACCAGTAAACCTGGAAGAAATGGGTAAATTCCTGGACACTTGCACCCTCCTAAGCCTAAACCAGGAAGAAGTCAAAGTTTGAATAGACCAATAGCAAGGTCTGAAGTTGAGGCAATTAATAGCCTACCAACCAATAAAAGCCCAGGTCCAGATGAGTTCACAGCCAAATTCTACCAGGCATGCAAAGAGGAGCTGGTACCATTCCTTTTGAAACTATTCCAAACAATCCAGAAAGAAGGAATCCTTCCCACATCATTTTATGAGACCAACATCATCCTGATACCAAAACCCAGCAGAGGCTCAACAAGAAAAGAAAACTTCAGGCCAATATCCATGATGAACATAGACATAAAAATCTTCCATAAAATACTGGCAAACCAATTGCAACAACACATCAAAAAGCTTATCCATCATGATCAAGTAGGCTTCATCCCGGGGATGCAAGGCTGGTTCAACATAAGCAAGTCTCTAAACATAATTCACCACATAAGCAGAACCAAAGACAAAAACTACATGATTATCTCAATAGATGCAGAGAAGGCCTTCAAAAAAATTCAACAGCCTCTGATGCTAAAAACTCTCAATAAACCAGGTAGTGAACAGAACGTATCTCAAAATAATAAAAGCTATTTATGAAAAACTCACAGCCAATGTCATACTGAATGGGCAAAAACTGGAAGCATTCCCTTTGACATCTGGCACTAGACAAAGATGCCCTCTCTCACCACTCCTATTCAATATAGTATTGGAAGTTCTAGCTGAAGCAATCAGGCAACAAAAAGAAATAAAGGATATTCAGTTAGGAAAGGAGGAAGTCAAATTGTCTCTATTTGCATACTCCATGATTGCATATTTGGAAGACCCCATCGTCACAGCCCCAAATCTCCTGAAACTGATAAGCAGCTTCAGGAAAATCTAAGGATACAAAATCAATGTGCAAAAATCACAAGCATTCCTATACACCAGTAACAGTCTTAAAGAGAGCCAAACCAAGAACAAACTGCCATTCGCAATTGCTACCAAGAGAATAAAATACCTAGGAATACAATTAACAAATGATGTAAAGGACCTCTTCAAGGAGAACTACAAACCACTGCTCAATGAAATAAGAGAGGACACAAAGAGATGGAAAAGCATTCCATGCTCATGGTTAGGAAGAATCAATATTGTCAAAATGGCCATAGTGCCCAAAGTAATTTACAGATTCAATGCTATCCCCATCAAGCTACCTATGACCCTCTTCACAGAACTGGAAAAAAAAAAAACGCCTTAAACTTCATATGGAACCAAAAGAGAGTCAACATAGCCAAGTCAATTCTAAGCAAAAAGAACAAAGCTGGAGGCATCATGCTACCTGACTTCAAACTATACTACAAGGCTACAGTATTCAAAACAGCCTGGTACTGGTACCAAAACAGAGATATAGACCAATGAAACAGAACAGAGGCCTTGGAGGCAATGCCACACATCTACAACCATCTGATCTTTGACAAACCTGACAAAACAAGCAATGGGGAAAGGATTCTGCCATGAAGACTGAAAATCAAACACAAGTTCAGAGAATTGTCATAAAGGTTTAAGCAAAAATTTTGGAGAGCTCTGAAGTTTCAAAGATGAGCGACTGGAGAGAACTGTGTGCTTTTAAGGGAATGGGCCCAATGCTTATATTGATATTGTTAACACAAATGGTACAGATACTAATAAAAGCTGGGAGCTCAGTAATATATATCACTGAGGAGGTCCAAAGTGTTTCAAAATTAGATGTTCAATTATTCCTCCAAAAAAACACTCGGCGTTGGTGGGATGGTGAGTTTTACTTCATTTACAACAAGATCCCAGGAAGTGAACTGGATTTAGATCCCATTTCTCCATCAGGGACAATGGAGACTGTTGAGACAGTGAGAGGAGTAAGATGAAAGCATGGTTCCCAGCCTTATCTGACATTTTAGGACACAGAAGTCTGCCTCCTTGGGTTTGAAGAAAATCATGCAAGACTTCACCATATGCTCATCCTGAAGTTGCTATTAACTTATTAATATTTTTTATAATTGAATGAATAAATTTTGAATGAATAATTTAAGTACAAATATATACATATGTATGAATGCATTCATACAAACAAATATATCTACATACATATATACATATACACATACACACATAAACTTCGATCTGAAGGTCAAAGGGAAAACTGATGGAAGGCCAGTTATTTTTTTCTATCAGCTATTGGAAAATGTAAATTAGTATAAAATTTGCAATGTGTTGCTGCTTGTACTATTTGAGGAGAAGTTGATTTGTGAGAAGAGATCTTCCGCCTTTACCTCATAGAGTTCTTGTGATCTAACTTCACGTTGTTAAACTAAATTTTAATTGTGGATTTGGGCAGAAACATAATAAGAAATGTTCAGTCTTCACCTTTCTTGGCTTCCCTGCAGCATCTAAGATGTGGAAATTCTATGAAACTTTGAAACCATTAACTTCTCCATCCTGCAACAGGCTTCACTCTTGGTTTCTATAATCCTGACAACTTTCTTTGACCCAGAGAGATATCACATTCCTAGCACATAAAAATAAGCTTATATTTTGTTCAAATCTATCTTATTTCTTATTCACAAGGTATCTCAAACCAGAGTCCTGTGGCACATTCTTAGCTTATTTTTCTCCCTCACTTCTCATGTCTAGTTAAACTTCATGTTGATTCTACTCCTTTAATGAACCTTGTTTAGTCCTGTTTCTTTTTCTTCCTACTTTTTCAACATAGTGTTCTATTAATTCTTCACTTGTACAGCCTCTATAAATCTTACATTATTATTCTCATGTTTATTAGCTCTGCCATTAGAGCTAGTTTTGGTCATATAGAATTTGGGCAGCAACACATAAAGTAAGGGAGCCAAAGGCAGCTATAAAAACTCTAGATATGAGACCATTTACTTAGAACTTCAGGGATGAGATTATGTGAATACTAGTCATTAATCATGGTAGAGAACGAGAGAGGCTAGGCTAACATGTGGCAAGAATTATGGATCTGTAGCTATGGTATGAACAGTTTGTGGTGTTCTAACTTACCTTTGTAAGCCCGCCAGAACACGTTTTGTGGTAGCTTCCAAAGATTCGATTTTCCAGGTATAAGTGAACAAGGCTTTATGGGATAAAGATTTTCCAGAATTGCAGTGCACAATTTATAGTTCTGGCATTTTGTTATGAAATGATCCTATCATATATTGTTCAAAAGGAGATTCTATTCCAAGTCTATCAACCAGAATCTCCAACATAATAGGAGAAAATTAAAATCAATTATATTCAGAAAAAAGACAGAAGAGAAACCCAGGCAGACTGTGAAATTATTCATCAAACTGAAGGTTCTAAGAGCTAAACATGAAGACCATGAACACCAACAGCTGAAAAAAAATTCAAATTTTTATTTATTGAAGTTTATTTGAAAATAGAATCTTTGTGTATTAACTCTAAGCTCTGCTATTCCTCGTATACCTAATCTATCACCTTCTGTAGCAGTTTGGCTACTTCTTAATAGAATTAAAATAGCCCAAAACATGTAAATAACTTACTCAAGTTAATTCAACCAGAAAAGCAAAGAGACAAGATTCAAACCTAGTCTGCTTCACTATAAATTCATTTTTCTGCTTTTCTGAATATATCTTGCTGTCTCTAATAACTTTCAGAGAGTTAGAAAATTGAGAATCAGCTATTTCAGTTCTCTGCTTCGGTGCATATAAAATATTAAATTTCATTTTCCAGGTGAGAAAAATTAAAGATAATGAGTGTTATATACTTGTTTAAAGTCATAGAGCAATATGTAATAGTTACAGAATTACTAGAAGCAGCAACATGAAGGATTCTATCCTCTTTTCCTCCTTCCTTTCATGCTTTCCTCCTTTGAATTGACATTTTTTCTTTATGCAATGCTTTATGGCAAAAATAACTTGAGCTACCCATGAAGTGACACCAACATGTCCTCCATAAATCCAGTTATTATATTCCCAGATACTTCAAACTTTTGTGACGCTTGTTGATTTTGTGGATCTGCCATCCTACCAGGATCTTTACATCTATGAATGTTTGTCTTTTCCTTTAGATTTCTTCCGCCCCACAACACTGACAGAAGTATCATAATTACCCTCTTCTGAGCTGTCAGGGTGCATAGTGGATTATAGTTTGTCTGATAAAATAGCACAATCCTATGTTATGCATAATGGATAAATTTTCATACCAATAAGGCTCACTAAGATAACAATATAAAAGCAAAAGATAGCAAAGAGAGAAAGCCAATGGCCTTTGCATATTATTCCATGATAGGACACACTCTTCCATAAGAAAGATATTCAACCACTCCAGAAATAAGTCTCTATTCCTCCAACTCTATTATTTCTGAATCATTGCCTTTGACTCTTGTTGTTTATTCATTTATTTATTTATTCAAGCATTGACAATTCTAAGACTTTTCCAGCTCAGCAAACTACAGATTATTCATCAGCACATAAATGCCATTCCAGCAGTGACCTTGACATTCCTAAAACAACATAGTCTATTTCTTATCCCTGATCCACCAGGTTAATGCCCACATTATAGAGCAATTCAAAATCTAAGAAGAAACTTGATTAAAGTTTATGTTATATTTTTAGGTTATATTTTTGCAAATATTCTTGTATTAAATATTTTCATAAATGTTAAAAGTATAAGAAATCAGTAGGTGGTGGTAAGGCATTCTTATTCTTCATTGGCAAGATGAAATTTACTTCTCAATTTTGACCTTTTTTCTCTGGACTGTTTCTTGCAGTGGCGTGGTCAGTAGTAGTGTTCAAGTTGCAGTCAGCATTGCAAACAAGGGAAGCTCTTGTCCTCTGATTTGGACACTCGTGTTGTCATACATTATACATGCCCCTTCATTTATATTATTCCATCAGCCTGAAAAGTCATTTTTTTTCTGGTGAACTTTTTAACTACCAAAGCAACATCCCCAAGCAAGCCTTCCCTGACCCTTTACACATTGAACAGAAAAGAAAATACTGTGTGCAAACACACACAAAAAAGTTTTTAGCACATAAGAGATACTCAATAAGTGTTAGGTAATCTTTTCAATCCTGTTTAGTCTTCCTAATATTTAATAATTAACTTCCTATTTTTATAGTAGTAATTTCACCTCTTAATGGGTCCCCTTGCCTCTATGACTGTTTATTATTGCAGGATCAGTAGAAATAGAGTAGGTTGGAAGAATTAATGTACTAAAAGTACTTAGGAAGCACAAGTCCATTGTGATGAGAATGATTGAAAACAGAAAGAAGCAACAGATATGATACAGTGAAAGTCAATTCCTCACTCTTGTGCTTAGCATCATTTCACATTCAGCAGTGATGAGACATAGCAGATGAATCAGTGTGTAGAACTTATAATGGACTGCGACAAGCACCACTCAAAGTAGTCTTCTACAGTGGGGAGGTTTATGTGCCTGGATACTTCCTGTTTCCTAGCCTCACAGATATAGGTTCACTACATAGGGAGAGAACGTGTCCCATTTCTGAGTTCAATCATCTGACTGCTCAGTGGAAATTCTGGAAATAGAATTATATCTCTACCTGGTGTGCTGCTTCATGCACATCTAAAATGGAATGTCAACTTGATGAAAGTGGGTATTACCAGAGAAGGAAAATGGAAAGTAGTTGAGGGATCTGAGAAGGCACACCCTTTCTATGCCAATTTTTCACAACAGGCTGAGCAATACTTGAGGGCAAATAATTTATTATCTTTTGTTTTATATTTGACACTTGGTATAGCTCTTGACATTGAGTTCTTGCTAGTGAAACAGGAGCAGCCACAAGAAACAGACTTCTCAGACACCAAACTAGGAAGGAAGGGGTGATTTATTCGGCCTGGAGCAGGGAGCAAGGCGGCATAGCTGCCTAACAGCCAAGCTTGTCTAACAAAGGAAATCTCTGCCTTTATAAAGGCTTACAACTCTAGATAATACACGTTAAAGGGTCTTGGGTTTACAGCTTTAGAAATTACACGTGAAAGGGTTTCAGTTCATGGAGGAGGCGTGAGGTGGGATTTCATCCTATTTAAGTAAAAGCAATATCTTCCAGAAAGATGCCTCCATGCCATGCCTGCAATCTATAGGATGTTGATTACAGTGGTGCCAGTCTGCCAGCCTTTACTTCTCCTATTGAAATGAAATGTGGAAACCAAGGAGAAAGTAATCTTAGATGCTTAGGCCTCCCTCTTCAGCTGTAATATAAATAAATGAATCTATTGAAGATAACACACATAAGCAACATTATGATACCAAAATAGACAGTCTATTACTTTATTACATAGAAGATGAATTATAGCAATTACTCAATGAATCACCTGAACAGCATTAACAGATTGAGTTGGATTGCTGGTTCAAGTTATTATTATTTATTTACCAATTAATTACAGTTAATGAATCATCTCTTTGTTTATAGGAATTACCAAAGACATGACGAAGAAAAAAATCAAAATAAAGAAATCTAGCATGATATCTATCACACTTTTACATCTTTAAAATGATTGTTTTACTTTTTTTGCATGTTCCTATCCATCTGTTGCCTCCTAAAATGTCCTTAGAATTAGCTGGAGGTAGATTTCCACATTTTTGAGTGGTGCTTCTTTCAACCCATCCTAAGCCCCAACTTAAGTCATTTACTGCAAACCTATAATAATTTGAAGAGTATGATAGCAGCATAACAAACAGATATATAGACCAGTGGATTTGAATAGAGAATCCATAAATTAATGCACATTTACAGCCAACTGATTTTTAACAAAGGTGCCAATAACACTCACTGGAGAAAGGACAGTCTCTCTGATAAATGATGATGCTGAAAAAACTGGATATTCATATGCGGAAGTATAAAACTAGACACTCACCTCTCTCCCTATATTAAAAAACAATTCAGAATGAATCAATCTTCTAAATAGAAGACCCAAAACTATAAAACTACCAGAATAAAATATAGTGAAAACACTTCAGGATGTTGACCTAGAAATATATTTTATGAATAAGATCACAAAAACACAGTCATCAAAACCAAACATAGACAAATGGAATTATATCCACAAAGTAAAAAGACAAGTTACACAATGGAAGAAAATATTTGCAAATCACTCATTTGACTGGTGAAATATATTAAGAAAATGCAAGGAACTCAGGCATCTCAACTGCAAAAAAAAAAAAAGTGAGATTAAAAGTAAAGTGGGCAAATGAGCTGAACAGACATTTCTCAAAGGAAGACATACAAACATCCTGGCCAACCAGTAAATGAAAAAATTCTCAACATCACTAATCATCAGAAAAACGCAAATCAAAACCACAGTGAGGTATCATCTCAACTCAATTAGAATAATTATTATCAAAAAGACAAAAAATAACAAATGCTGATGAAATGCATGAAAAAGGAGAATTTTATACACTTTTAGTAGGAATGTAAACTTTGTTAAGTAAGCTAGGAAGAGAAGGCAGTGCATGTTTTCACTTATGTGAGGAAAACAAAAAAAAAAAATTGATCTCGTAGAAGTAAAAAGTATAACAGAGGACACTAAATGCTGGGAAGAGTAGAACAAAGAGAGAGATAGGAAGAGATTTGTTACAGGATGCAAAATTATGGTTAGATAGGAGAAATAAGTTCTAGTGTTCTATCTATACCACTATAGGTTGACTCTAGTTAGTAATAATATAGAGTTTCAAATAGCTAGAAGGAGGATATTGAAAGTTCCCAACATACAAATAATAAACATTTGAGATGATGGATATGCTAATAATGCTGATTTGATTATTATATATTATATGGAAAGACTATAAACCCCACAAATATGTGCAATTATTGTGTCAATTAAAATATAAAAAAACTATAAATAAATAAAATATTCTCAGAGCTTGTTGCTCTCCTCTTTAAATTCATCATCTCTATGTTTTTTCATAACATCCTGAAGAGCCAAAAATACTCTCTATATTACACATATTCCCTTCAAGCTTTTCACCTTTAGATAGTTTTTATTGTTGTTGTTGTTGATTTCACTGTGTATGTTTACATGTGTCTCCATGTGTTTGTGTGGAATACCACAAATCACTGGAAGCAATTACAATAAATTTTTAAAGAACTGCCTAAATATTATCTTGATTCATAATTTTAGGAAAAGTGCTTATAGTTGTATAGCACAGAACTGAAAACTTGATAGGGACAATCTTTCAAATGCTTTTGTGCTTTCACTGGCACAGAAAAATATACACTATATTTGCATAATATACAGATGATCAGCTTTATTAAATAAAGTACCTACTTCAGGTAAATTTATTAGTATTTCTTGAATTATTCAAGTGGCCAGCAGTTTCCCTTGGGACAATCTTTGAGAGGTTGACAGTTATGTGTCATGTGAGCCACCATTTGCTGACTTTTCTCCCTTTTCCCCCACCAAACCCTATACCTATAGCAAGGCCTGATCATTTATCTATATATTTTTGAATTTAAAACACATAGTCTTAATTATTTTGATGGGTTAGTCTCCCTTTTGCTGCTTCCTAGACAGAGCTTATACCACTTCCAGATTAATGCTTTGTGTTTATTTGCCAGTGATTAGAAGGGATTTGCCTGGGTTTAAATGACCTGATGAAACATTTTAAAGTTCTGATTTTACTTACATGTAGTGTACCAGAAGTGCAACCTTTTCATATAGAAAGAAAAATACACAAACCTCTCTGATACTTAGCTAAATATTCCAGAAGCAAAAATGTAGACCAACATTTCCCAAATTGCAAACACATCTTTTACAAAGTATTCGAGATTTCCTTTAGAGAAAAGTACTCTTTTAATGATAAAATGGGGTTTTGAAGCTTGTATACTCTCTTCTGTGCTTCTTTCCCACCACCATACCTATATTTGTAACACTGATATATAAATTAAAACCTCAAATATATACTTGTTTTGTGTTGTTTATTTCAGTGCTATCTAATCTTCTGTGTTCTAAGAAATCTTTAATCATAGAATACCTACACATAGAATTTAGTTTTCCCCAAAACACACTTTGGAAACCTTGGACTAAATGTAATACACCAGGGACATAGTAACTGGTTTTGGTAATTCTTCAAGTCCTCTCTCAAAGACATTATCCACAAAAAGCCTTCCCACATATCTTCACATATCTGTAACATGTGGAATTGCTATTAAAACTGCCATGATAGTATGACTATAGGTATGAGTATAGAGTCATTCAGGATAACTATTTTAATAACATATTACTTAGTATCAATTATTTTATATAGAATTTATTTGTTTTTTATAACAATTATTAATAGTCTATTTACAAATGATGACATCATTAGCTCGAATCATTTTTTTTAAAGTGCCCCAGGTCATTTGAGTGAACTCTTTTTATTTTATTCCATTATACCATGGTATCTTTTTTATGTTTCTAAGTAGATTTTGAGCTTTTTCTTTTTCTTTTTTCTTTTCTTTTCTTTTGTTTTTTTTTTTTTTTCTACAGAGTCTTGCTGTGTTGCCCAGGCTAGAGAGTGCAGTGACACAGTCTCAGCTCACTGCAACCTCCTCCTCCAAGATTCAAGTGATTCTGTTGCCTCAGTCCCATGAATATCTGGGACTGCAGGCATGAGCCACCACTCCTGGCTAATTTTTGTAGTTTTGGTAGAGATGAGGTTTCACTTTGTTGCCCAGACTGGTCTTGAACTCTTGACTTCAAGTGATCTGCCAGCCTCGGCCTCTCAAAGTGCTGGGATTACAAGTGTGAGCCACTGAACCTGGCCTAAACCTTGAGCTTTTAATGAACAGAAATTACCTCAAATTAACCTTTGATTTCAAACCTCCCCTACCTCCATCAGCCACATGAATTTTTTTGTTGGTTGTTGTTTAGACTTTTTCTTCTGCCTTTATACATATGTATATATCTATGATTGTGTAAATTTGTTACAGACAAATTTAATAAATATCTGAAAACAATTATTAGTAAAAAGGAAGGATTATTTGTAAATGGTAGATTTTTTCAGCACTAACTGTTGAACATTTTTATTTTCTTAACTTGTGAGTACATCCTTAGAAAAAGTCTCAAATGACGTGGAAATAAAAAGATAAAATAGAGTGAGTTACTTAAGAATCTTTAATATGCTATGATAAGATATTTTGAATTACCATATCATTTGTAATATATTTTTTCTTACTCTTTCCCTCTCTTTCAGTTTTTGGTCCTAAAAATCAGTCATAATCTAATCATGAAAATGTCTAAAATGACAGCAACAGTGTTTACATATTTTGTTATGCATTTGCTAACAAAATTTTTGTACATTTCATTAATATTATTCTCTGGAAATACTAAAGTTACTTTTCCAATAACACATACTTAATCTTTTCACTTCAATATGTCAGATTTGATAAGCAGTGTGAAACAGCTAGAGTGGCTGTGGATATGTCCCCATCCTTCTTCTGAACCTTTTTATTCCTCAGACTGCGTGATCTCTGGACACTCAGCCTGTGTACCATTTAGATCAAAATTTTTTCTCTGAAATCTCATTTTAAAAAGCAATTAAACTGTTTAATCCAAGTTTTTCTTCATAGAGACTTTTGAATTTTAATTGAGGATGCATTCAGAAGCTTAATAACATAAGTCAGACATTTCTACTAGCCAAATTTAGTGTAAGAGAAGGAGACGAGATAACTTCAAAGGGGTGTGCCTTCTAAGAATCCTTTAGAACACGGTCTGTGTACTTGCATGGCATTCATTATTATCTGGAGAAACTGACCAAAAGGTGTAGTAGAGCTTGACTGTCAGTCTTTACATTGGGGTTATACTCTCGTAGAGAAATAGAATATGTCCAGGTGAGAATTTGAAGCTGAAACTGAGATAAATATGCTATCCAATTGAGTTGACAGACAAGATCCTGACAAGAGAAAGCCTATGGGAGGAAAAAGAAAAAAAAAGATTATTTATTAAAGCTGGGAAGTGAGGGAAGTTACAAGGGAAACAAGAATAAGATTTCAAAGCTAATTTCCCTCACCTAATATGAATTCTTAACTTCTTGGTAAGGCTGTCATGTCACCACATTTAGATGCAAAGCACACCCAGGGAGCCTGTCTTAAAATGGATTACTAGAAAGTGAAATACTGTGTGTGTATTGTGTTCAGAGTGATTGGTTGAGAGCAGAAGTGGAAATATAAATGTCTTTGTTAGTACAGTTGAATTAATGAAGTGATGAAATAAGAAACAGTAACATGTAAAATTGTGAAAACAGTACTTGGAACGTCTGTCTGACTGGTTTTTAAAAATGTTTCATTTGTATTTTAACAGCCTAGAAAAAGTGACAGTCTTTCTCTGCCACACGTTGGTTTCAGAGGCTGATGCTACATATACAAAGCAACTTCCCTCTGAGGGTTTCCTCAGGTATGCTGTAAACATTAGCGTAAGTTTTTAAAATAAGCCTGTAAGTAGGATTCACTTGCTGCCTAAATTTTCCTTTGCTGCTGATAGAATCTCATCAATGCCCAAGTTTTTAAACTTAGTGCTTATAAATATCTAGACCCAAACAAAAGATTACTTCTACATGCAGACATTGTGCTGAACCAATTATTTCAAATATCCAGAGGATTTGGCCTCATGCTGATCTTACACAAATAAGATTGATTTGTATATAAATGAATGACTGAAGTATATAGATACATTTTCCAGGAAGAACTGTATCTTAAAGTTTTTCACTGTAATGTCAATCAAAGACAGCAATAGTACTGCAATACATAAATAGCAATTTTTATTAGAATTTCTGCTCTTATCACTTTGTATTTGTGATACTGGCTTATTTATTCATCATTCATTTTAAAATTTGTAACTTACATTAGACCTATCATAAGTCCTTATGCAGATAACTGAATGCAGTGAGAGACAGAAGTTTGGTTGTTTTAGTTTTAGTCTGTTGAAAATTTTTATCTGTTAGCACCTGGATCAGAGCTGACAACAGGTTGGTGAAATTTAATGGGGCCAAAGAAGCAGAAAGGTTTGTCTAACAATGGAAAGTATTAAAATTGAATTCACTGAGTAGGCTGGCAGTATTTAACCATCAAAGCACCAAAAGTCTGAGTAGAGCCTCTTTTTGAATCAGAATATCTGCATAAGTCGATGAAATATAAACACTGAGAAATGTCCCTTCATCTTGTAAGAAGAGCTGTCTTACAGATGTATGCAGTTATGGTCTAGCACATGAGGCAGTCACTTTATGAAGAAGAGAAGAAATCAACAAGGAGTAGTGGACATGACTAAGGCCTCTGTCTTCCAAATAACCCTCATAATTCTAATGTAAACCATGGCCCCATTTAAACCAAGAGTTTTGAGTAAACAAACCTAGATGAACAATCTCTCAGACCACAGCACAATCAAATTAGAACTCAAGATTAAGAAAAGCTCTCAAAACTTCACAATCACATGGAAACTGAGCAACTTTCTCCTGAAAAATGAAAAGATAAACAATGAAATGAAGGCGGAAATAAAAATGTTCTTTGAAAACAACAAGAATAAAGACACAACTTACCAGATCCTATGGGACACATTTAAAGCAGTGTCTAAAGGGAAATTTATAGCAATAAATGCCCACATGAGAAACAAGGAAAATCTCAAATCGACACCCTATTGTCAAAATTGAAAGAGCTAGAGGAGCAAGATCAAAAAAACCCAAAAGCAAGTAGAAGACAAGAAATAACTAAGATCAGAGCAGAACTGAAGAGGATAGAGACACAAAAAACATTTCAAAAAATCAATAAATCCAGGAGCTGGGTTTTTGAAAAGATCAACAAAATAGACTGCTAGCTAGACTCAGAAAAAAGAAAAGAGAGAAGAACCGAATAGATGCAATAAAAAATGATAAAGGGGAGATCATCACTGATGCCACAGAAATATAAACTACCATCAGAGAATACTACAAACAACTCTATACACGTAAACCAGTAAACCTAAAAGAAATGGATAAATTCCTGGACACTTGCACACTTCCAAGCCTAAGCCAAGAAGAAGTTGAAACCCTGAGTAATCCTATAACAAGAGCTGAAGTCAAGGCAGCAATTAATAGCCTACCAACCAAAAAAAGTCCAGATCCAGACAGTTTCAGGGCCAAATTCTACCAGACATAAAAAGAGGAGCTGGTACCATTCCTGTTGAAACAATTCCAAACAATACAAAAAGAGGGAATCTTCCCTAACTCTTTCTATGAAATCAACATCATTCTGATACCAAAATCTGGCAGAGACACAACTATAAAAGAAAACTACAAGCCAATATCCATGATGAACACTGATCCATAAATCTTCAGTAAAATTCTGGGAAACCGATTGCAACAGCACATCACAAAGCTTATCCATCACGATCAAGTAGGCTTCATCCCAGGGATGCAAGGCTGGTTCAACATATGCAAGTTTATAAACATAATCCACCATATAAACAGAACCAAAAACAAAAACCATGTAATTATCTCAATAGACGCAGAGGCCTTCGACAAAATCCAATCGCTTTTTATGCTAAAAACTTTCAGTAAACTCGGTATCAATGGAAGGTATCTCAAAACAACAAAAGCTATTTATGAGAAACCCACAGCCAATATCATACTGAATGGGCAAAAACTAGAAACACTCCCTTTAAAAACTGGCACTAGACAAGGATGCCCTCTGTCACCACTGCTAATCAATATAGTATTGGAAGTTCTAGCCAGAGTAATTAGGCAAGAAAAAGAAATAAAGGGCTTTAGATTAGGAAAAGAAGAAGTCAAATTGTCCCAACTTGCAGACAACATGATCTTATATTTAGAAGACCCCATTGTCTCAGCTGAAAACCTCCTTAAGCTGTTAAGCAACTTCAGCAAAGTCTCAGGATAAAAAAATCAATGTGCAGAAATCACAAGCATTCCTATACACCAATAACAGACAAACAGAGAGCCAAATCATGAGCAAGCTCCCATTTACTGTTGCTACAAAGAGAATAAAATACCTAGGAATACAACTAACAAAGGATGTAAAGGATCTCTTCAAGGCGAACTACAAACCACTGCTCAATGAAATAAGACAGGACATAAACAAATGAAAAAACATTCCATGTTCATGGTTAGGAAGAATCAATATTGTGAAAATGGCCATAGTGCCCAAAGTAAATTACAGATTCAGTGCTATCCCCATCAAGCTACCATTGACTTTCTTCACAGAACTAGAAAAAAACACTTTAAACTTCATATGAAATCAAAAGAGAGCCTGCATAGTCAAGACAATCCTAAACAAAAAGAATAAAGCTGGGGGCATCATGCTACCTGACTTCAAACTATACTACAAGGCTACAGTAATCAAAACAGCATGGTACTGGTATCAAAACAGAGATATAGACCAATGGAACAGATTAGAGGCCTCAGAAGCAATGCCACACATCTACAACTATCTGATCGTTGATAAACCAGAGAAAAACAAGCAATTCAGAAAGTATTCCATGTTTAGTAAACGGTGTTGGGAAAATTGGCTAGCCATATGCAGGAAGCTGAAACTGGACCCCTTCCTTACACCTGATAAAAAAATTAACTCCAGATGGATTAAAGATTTAAACATAAAGATTTAAAAATTAAAGATTTAAAGAAATAACACCATAAAAACCCTGGAAGAAAACCTAGGCAACACCATTCAGAACATAGGCTTAGGCAAGGACTTCATAACTGAAACAGGAAGAGCAATGGCAACAAAAGCCAAAATTGACAAATGGGATCTAATTAAGCTTAAGAGTTTCTGCACAGCAAAAGAAATAATCATTAGAGTAAACCGGCGACGAACAGAATGGGAAAATTTTTTTGCAATCTATGCATTGAAGAGCTAATATTCAGAATCTACAAAGAACTAAAGCTGATTTACAAGAAAAAAACCCAAAGTGGGCAAAGGATATTAACAGACACTTTGCAAAAGAAGACAAATATGCAGCCAACAAACACATGAAAAAATGCTCATCATCGCTGGTCATTAGAGAAATGCAAATCAAAACTACATTGAGATACCATCTCATGCCAGTTAGAATGGTGATCATTAAAAAATCTGGAGACAACAGATGCTAGAGAGGATGTGGAGAAATAGGAACACTTTTGCACTGTGGGAGTGCAAATTAGTTCAACAATTGTGGAAGACAGTGTGGTGATTCCTCAAGGACCTGGAAATAAAAATTCCATATATATATACCCAAAGGATTATAAATCATTCTTTTATAAAGACACATACACATGTATGTTCACTGTGGCACTGTTGACAGTAGCAAACACCTGGAACCAACCTAAATGCCCATCGATGATAGGCTGGACAAAAAAAATGTGGCACATATACATTATGGAATACTATGCAGCCATAAAAAATGACGAGTTCATGACATGGATGAATCTAGAAACTATCATTCTCAGCAAACTGACACAAGAACAGAAAACCAAACACTGAATGTTTTCACACATAGGTGGGTGTTGAACAATGAGAACACTTTGGCACAGGGAAGGGAACATCACTCACAGGGCGAGGTCGGGGGGAGTGGAGGGGAGGGAATGGGAGGGACAGCAAGGAGGTGGTGGGAGGATGGGGAGAGATAACACTGGGAGAAATGCCTGATGTAGGCAACAGAGGGAGAGCGGTGGGGCGTGGGGTTGAAGACAGCAAACCACCATGGCATGTATATATCTATGCAAGAATCCTGCAGGATTCAGGATGTGCACATGTACCTCAGAGCCCTAATACAATTTAAAAAAAAGAAAGAAAGAAAAGGAAAACCTTGCTAGGTATTCTATATCCATCAAAGTGGCATCCAAGGCTCTGAATAATAGATCCCTAATTATGTGAATATTATGCATGATGATTCCAAGTTGGTCTAGGTACATTTAATTGCTGATTATTTCCCATATGTTTCATGCTCTTCCAAGGTTCTTGGACTTTGATTATTTTTGCCTAAATTGCATCACCCTTTCTCTCTTTAGCACAATCTTATATCATCTCTGTGAAGCTTTTAGAAGATTCACCTTAAAAGTTTTCTTTTCTGTGATAACTGTTGAACTTTTCTTACTCTGTAGTCTCACAAAATTTTGCTTATACCTTTTTTTAAAACAAGTATGGATCTTTGCTTTAATCACCTATTTGCATGTGTGTCCTCTAATAAACATGTTATCTCTTCCAAGATAGGGTCTTGTATTTTTATCTGTGTCCACAGAGCTCAGAATTATCCCTGAAATATGGTATTAAAAATGTGTATTGAATATATGCAAGAATCTATTAATCTCAGTTCTAGCCTTCATCTTGCATGACTGTTTGAGAGACTCCCTCTTCTTTCTTAAATTGTATGCTCCAGGAATATGAAAGGTAGTGTTATATAGAAGGCAATAAAATCTAAAGTCATAACAGGCAGTGTGGGTTTTGACTGAGAAATACTCATTATATGCTATGCCACCCTAAGAAAATTATAGTCTGTCTACTTTCAGAAGTAGTTTGACCTTTTAGGACCTCTCCAGAGTTTAGAATCATTTGAATATATAAGCCACTTGACATAGGTTGCCAGTTTTAGATTTGCAAATAATTGGTTGTCAGTATATTAATGAATACATATTTTGAATATATTTCAAGTAAACTCACAATGTGTAAATCATATAACTAAATATTATGGAAAATAACCCTAGGTTGTATTTATAGAAAAAGATGTAATCAAGCAGGAGAAATATTAGATTTATGTTTGTTAGCATTAATATGTGAGTGACTTTATCCTGAAACTGACCAGAATACAACTTTGTGTCAATAGCAATACCAATCCATGTTTAAAAAGGAAAAAATGTAATGTAGGTATACTAAATCTTTCTCTCTGTAACACATGCACCCCAGAGACTTTGCTTATATTGTATGAAAAATAGAATGTTCATTGACTGGCAGGCAGCTGGAAGACATTACTAACTCTAACAAATTATTAGACTCTTACTTAGCAAATAATTTTCTCTTGAGACCTCATATTTACAAACAGGTAAAAGGAGAGTGGTACATCAAATTATCTTTAAACTTCTTTCCAGATTTTAATTTTATTTTTTCGTGATTCCTGAAATTAAAATGAAACAAAAGCACAGAAATGAGGATTCTTGGTTGTCTCAGAAATGTCTATTTTCTATTTCTTCTATTAGATGGAAAGTGTGGAGACTTCCCTTGTCAGATGGAGAATTGCAAAACTATCATTACTCTCAATAGGTGTTTAGTTTTCCAGTTTGTATTCTAGCATTAGTACAAGATGAAGCAAACATCATTATCAAATAGCATTTGGTGTTGGGGAAATAAGTTTTTGTGTTTTTCCTATATCTTCAAAAAATCATGAACACACTCTTGAACAACAATCAATGTAATTAAAAAAGGTTGGATCTCCAAAGTAAAGAATTGAGTTGTGAATAATGTAAACACGTTTGCTCAAGTTCTCTAAACATATTCCATTATTTCTATCTGTCTGCCCTATCATGCCAGTGAAATATAAAAATTCCAGACACTGTAGTAGATAACTGTATTGATAATGTCAAAACTCAGATAACCAACAATTGGGATGCTGGGCATGGTGCAAAATTAATGGGATTAAAGATACAATATATGGAATTGTCCCTGTGTTTTAAGAACACAGAGCAAGTTTTAAAGAACTTAACAGTTTTCTAGAGAGAATCTGAATCAGCCAAGTTGTCTGAATAGCTGCAGTACACTCCTTCACTTCCTCTTCCCTTACCTTTACGTCCTTGCCTTGCCTCCCAATTCTTAAGCAATCCATATTTTCAATCTGGAGTATAAATTGTGATAGCTCCTAATGGCTGCTGGGCTTTTCTCATTATCTTACTTTTTTTCTAATAAACTTCTAAAAGCCACTTTCAGCAAAATGTAAAGCACCTATGAAATTAAGAATGGATATTTCATTCAACTTGCTTGATGGCTGCCTAAAACTGAGTAATATTAACTAGATTTATTTCTTAAAACAGATTATTTTGCTTGAATACATTACGACATCAAAATATTCTGAAATACATAAAAATATAGAAAAGTGAATAAATTCTCCAAGACCACCTCTTTTACTTTCACCTGAATTAAAATGTTTATTATTATTATAAAATAAAATTTTGAAGCACTAAAAAATAGAACAAGAACAAATTATTTATATTCTTATGATACAGTGATTGCCTTTTTAATGCCATGGTGGATTTTTTTCTTGTCCTTCTTTCTATACATAGAAATATTAATAATATAATATTTTAATATAATCGTTATGTTATATGAATATTTTATTTATGTAATTATTATTATATTTATATATGTACATATATAATTTATAACTTGAATTTTGAATTTACATATGAATTAGTACTACTATTTATAACCATAAAAATGTATTTAATCAAGTTTAACCTAAAATTAACATCTGGCATTTTGCTAAATTTATTAAAATAGCCCATTTTTTAGAGTAGATTTTAAAGCAGCATCACTATTATTGTTATACAGTTAATAATAATTACATTAATAAAGTATTTATTGAGCCAACTAACCTAAATAATTTTTGTAAATATTCCATTGAAACTTTTTCTTAAGTCTATGATGAAAATTAGAGTCATTATTTTCATATTGCAAATAAGAAAAAAATAGGTCGAAAGACATTTAAAATTATCCTTAGGTCATAGAATAAAAATAAAGCAGTAATTCAACACACATCTGTATGTGTTCTTAGACCAATCCTACTGAAGATAAAAGTAAACCAAGTTGAAATAGGCAGATGCAGAGAGGCTGAAGCATGAGTGTATTTCAAGTGCCAGAAACAACACAGACAAACACAACACACATTTTCCTTTTGCCTTTATCAAGTGGGGTTCTGTGTTTCACCCTCTCTTTTAGCTCTTTAGATGTAATAGAGCCCATTTAACTGTCTTCAATACCAAAAGGTTTTTATCTTAGTTTTTCCTGATCTCTAAAACTTAAGGAGCTAACTAAAATTTAGGGAACTGACTATAGCTTAGGGCACTAACTCCCCAAGAGATTGCTCTAGAACCAAATTTACATTCCTTACTTTGTCCATCTATGAATCCTGGGCACCCAAGCTGGAGGTAGTTCCTTGTCTGTGAGCAACCTTGTCATAGGTCCCAGATTGAGAAATGGAAACTAATTTTTCTGAAAAAGAGAGAAAACTGAATGGAGAATGCAAAGTCATCATCTAAATGCATACTTGACAATAATGAAATAGAAGGATAAATTGAATGGAAAAATAATTTTATAATAATGAATTAATATTCCTTACATTAGAAGACATTTCAAGCTTTTAGGGGTCAGAAGTAATTTTTTGAAATTATTTTCTTTATGAAACAGAGGCAAATTTCTCAAAAACACCTACATAAAATATGCACTATTAAAAATATTATGATTAAGAATCAGTGAAATAAAAAAAATAGCAGTCCAAATAAAACTTCACTTAGAAAATTGAAAAATCTTAAAATAGAAACCCTGGTTAGCAATATAGAATATTACTTGGAGAATATTTTGAGACTGCAAGAACATAAAAAAGAAATGGTAGAAGAAATTTCAAGGAAAATGAGCCAGATATTTAAAAGATGAAATACAAATGTCCTAGAGTATAGAATAGTCCTGAAACAATAATTGAAAAAAATTGCCTAGATAGATTAGAGATTCTACATTAACAAGGTTCATACAATTCCAAACAAAAGTAATGATCAGAAATTAATGTCAAGATACTGTGAATAAAGTGTTGCTTAAACTGTTATGAAAATTTCTCAATAATTTATAAGTAGATAAAATTGCCTCCAAAAGCACTAAATTCAGTTTAATCTATGAATTTCCCTTTGTACCAATACATTCAATTAATAGAACAATAGACACAAAATCATAAGGGGAAATTGCTTGGATTCCATATTTTACATTTCTGTTAACCTATAATTTATAAAAGTGCAGTAGAAAGATAATTCCCCAAAATGAGAAGATAGAAAATGTAACATGTAATTACATTTGCTGTAAAATTCTTTAAAAACACTGACAACATTACCAAGCAATAATCATAACAAAAATTAATGAGTGGAGAAGTTGCATTTGAAAATAGCTAAAGGCATATTTCCACAAGAAATAATGTATTTACATTTGTCTTTTGGTTTATATTAGGACTGTTCACACAGATCATACATATTCATTATTTAGAGGATTTAGTCAAGGATCCCCTCCCAAATTCATTTTTACCTCCCCTCTCAAACATCTCATAAGCATCTCAAGCTTAAGAACTTAACCCTGGGTATTCCTTAACTCATAAAGTGTCTGCCTGTGATTCCATATTTTGGCAAAGAATACCTACAAACATTCAATTATTTAAGCCAGAACTTGAAATCAACATTTCCGTATTCCCAATGCATTACAAAATATCAATGACTCTACATTCAGATCATAACTCAGGTCTACCTGCATTCTGCTCCCCTGCTGCCACACCTTAATTCAGGCCTTCGTAATCCTGTGCTTCAAATATTATAGCGTCTTCTTACCTGTATGTCTCATTAACATTTGTGTCTCCATCTGAACACACCCAACCACCTCAATTTATCTTCTACACAGTGGCCACTATAGTTTTTTTAAAATTAGATTATGACTTCTGGTTTGAACACCATACCCTGTCTCTGTCTACTTAAATGCTACCATTGCATAGGTCTTAAATTCCTTTCCTAAGAGTCAGTCATTGACTCTCAAATCCATATTAAGTCTTCTTTAAAATTTCTTTCATGTTCCCATGGAGTTTCTTTCAGAATGCTCATCACAATCAGTAGTCATATACTTCTTTCACAGTATTCAGCACAATTTGTAACTATTCATTTCACAACTCTGCTATATTTTAAGGTCCTTGACAAAGTGGCCGGATACGTGTTTGGGATGATCAGTATATATCCTTGCACAGAGCAGGTACTTGCTACTACAGAATTAACTTATTATTGGCAATTATTTTATGTTGCCATTAAAGAGTATTTCATGTGACATCAGATAGGTGCATAAAATATAATGTGCTAATTCAGAGGAAAACTTTTATGCCTTTAATCTTTAACTATTTCAGTGGGTTGATAGTAAACCACTGATGGGATTGATTTCAACAAGCTAACATCATGACCAGGGCATTCTAGGGCATATGGGACTCTTTTTCGGCTCTTAGATTGACATGTTTCTGAAAAAAAAGAAGCACCAAATGCTTTTTCAACCATATACTCATTAGTAAAAAGAAAAGGCAGAATGAGGTGACAAGTGCTGAGAACAAAGCAGTGACATTGGAATTTTCTCCTCTCTCCAAACATATTGAAGAGTTTAGAGCTTCCATACGCATGTTTTAAAGCACTCAAATCTACTAAAATAATTGTAAGTAAAACTTTCCTTGAAATATGTACATGAGAACTGGGAGAGAAAAAGCTTGTGCATTGCGACCTTGCGACCTGAAACTACCCTCAGCAGCAAGAAGGCAAGTTTAAGGTCACTGAGCACAGGTCATGTGGCATGGGATCAACACCGCTGTTTAGGTAAGAGCTAGGTAATTAAAATACAGGTCTCATTCTTTGACAATTTTGCAGAGAACAATCTTGTTTCTGTTTGCCAACTTGTCTAGGCAACATGGTATAGGGAAATAAAATATTTTAACCATGTATTTTTGTGTGCCAGATGGTACAAAGCCAGAATCTTCCATCTTGTGCTTTGCCTTTTAGGCAAATTTAGACAAATAATGTACCTAGCCTCATAATTTGCATATTACATAATTACTAGGTAAGTGGAAATTTCCGTAATATTGATAACTTGCTTAGTCCAATGGCACCAGGGCCCTCATTATATTCCTATGCCTGGTACCCAAGCACATTGCAAATGGCTGAATATGTAACTGTTATTCACATTCAATCCAGTTTATGATGCTTTTAGTCACAGAAAACATTAGACTTTATTTTCAGAGTAAACACCAACGACCCATCAAAAACAGCTGCAGCATCTCTAAAAAAAGTGAATGGTGGGACACATGAGCACAGTTCTGCCATTACCTTGGTTTTCAGTAATACCAGCTCCCTCCCCAGTTCCTGGTTTTCTGGTATTTGCATCCATTGTTGAAAAGAAGGTTTTCCTGCATTCTTCAAAGCAAAAAGAGAAGCTCTCTTTGGCAATGTTTTCTGTATTCAAAGCAAATATGCTTAGCCTACACACAACCCCTCCAATCTTGGCTTTATTTCTCAGTCATCAATCTCATTAGCAGGGACAGTGTGAGTGGAAGCATGCAATGCCATTATTACAGGCAGCTGAATATTTGTACTTTAAAGAAAGTTATATGTTATAACAAAAGGAGCATAAATTGGAATGGATTTCATTAGAGGAATTTAACACCCACAAAATAATGACACTGATTTTTCTTTAGGGACACTATTACATTACCATTTTGCTTCACTAAATTAAAAATACTATCAAGTTGGTAGTAAATTCTGAAGTGTGTTACTGAGCAAACTCTAAAGGCCATATAGGGGCCTGGAGCTCATATGTATCAGCAGAAACAAATTAGACACAAAGTTTAAGAATCAGCTTTCATTACAGGAGACTTTGAAAGCACATCAACGTTTCATCTCTTTAAAAAAGAATACTTCATTTTAATGACTCAGCAGATAACTCCACTGATGTTTAGCTGCTAAAAGAGGTAAACTTAATGATGCTTAGTATTTCATAGTTCAAGAATATTTGGACTATATACTACTCTACAATAATTGGAATTTATTACAAATGAGTTTCCCTATGCCTGTTTTCTAAATGAGTGCTTAAAATGGCCTAGTAGATAATCCCAATGGAATGATTTTAAGAACTGGTCAAATGATCAGCCATGTTTTACTGCCTGGGAAGTTCAGTGTAAATTATGTATAAACAGAAAGCTTAAAAGTAAGTGTGTGTGTGTGTGTGTGTGTGTGTGTGTGTGTGTGTGTGTGGTGTGTGTGTGTGGTGTGTGTTTGTGAGAGAGTGAGAGAGAGCAGGGTGTAAATATTTAACTAAAATAAATGAAGAGTTATCTTCAGAAGCGTTCTTGCCCTGCTTGTATTTTTCTAATTGACAACAACCAGTTGAAATGTCACAAGCATTAAGGATTGCCAAAGAAATAAGGGAGCCAAGCAGAAGCATTAGAGGGGACTAAAAACCTAACAGATGACCAGAAAAGTCTGTCCCAGTGGTAGGCATTCAGAAGTCAAGCATCACAGGGAATGTGGATGTATCAAGGTAGTTACACACAAAATGAAAAAGAAACTGTAGAACCTATTACAGTAAAAGAGGCAAACATAGAATTATTATCTGGACAATAGCATTTATCAGCAAAAATGAAACTTGATTCTAAATCTAAGGCATACTTTGTCATTTTGTAGATGTGGAGTAGTGAAAAACAAATTTGCTAATCCCTTCCTACAAAATCTCTGGTTAATTTTAATCTTTTTACGGACCTTTTCATTGCAAGATTTTTGGCTGTAAATTTATTTTCACTTGTGATTAAATTTATTTTAATAAAACATGGATTCTATGACATTAATTAATCTCCTCACAATTTTATATAATATATGATCTTATTTCATCAAGCTGAAAAATTACATTTCCATAAATAAACTGAATTTCAGTGGCCACTGAGCTCTTTGCTGCTGTATACAAGGAGTTGAGTTTTTTCTCCACCTCCTACAATTTTTGGGATTCTTGTATAGATACTTCTGGGGGAGTATAAGCATCTGACAAAATCCTGATTTCTAATTTTTTAACTTTATTTGTTTTTCCAAACACAGTTATATATCTTTCCCTTCAATCACTACAATGACTGCAGAGAACCAGATGCTTTCTATAAAAAGCATGTAAATACAACAAAGAAAGTAAATATGTGGCTATACTATTTCTCAAAAGGTCAGTTTTAACTTAAAACTGACCTCTTTATTCTGTTAATGTGCCATATATTGCAGAGGTGTCCCCTCCTATTGAAAAATAATGTACTGGTACATTCATATACCTTGGATCCCATTTGGAAAGTGAGATTCTATTAAAAGGTTTTACCTTTCTTTTATTTGATTACTTTTTAAAAGACAGATCTTACTAGGTCACCTAGACTGGAGTACAGTGGTATGGTCATAGTTCACTGTAGCCTCAAAATCCTGGTCTCAAGTGATCCCCTTGCCTCAGCCTTCTAAGTAGCTGGGACTATAGATGTTTGTCACCAGATCCAGTTTTCGTTTTCTTTAATTATTTATTTAACTTTTTGTAGAGACAAGGTCTCACTTCTTTCCCCAGGCTGGTCTTTAACTCTTGGCCTTAAGCAATCTTCCCGCCTGGACCTCCCAAAGTGCTGGAATTACAGGAATAAGCCACTGCAAGCAGCTGCATCTATTTAATTTAAGCCCTACCTCAACTGTCCTTATTTTTGTACTGATCATCAACCTTTTCACAATGATGGTAACTATGGCCCAAGATAACAATTATTTGCAGGAAAATCACACCACCACTTTAAGGAATGTGCTTATGCCCAATAATACCCAACAATGACTTCAGAACACAACAGTGCTACATAATTCCACTTTAATTCTGTTATGTAACACCATATAATAAATAAAATAATATTACTGCTCTTCAAGCTATCAAAACTCTACCCATTTCTGTTTATAATTTCTTCTACAATTAGAAAATGGAGACTGTGTTAGTAACTTCTTCCATCATTTCTTCCCGTATCTTTTCATCTCCTAATTATACTTGAAAAACAAAAATAATAGTTAAAAAACACATCAGCAAGCTGGTCATGGTGGCTCATGCCTATAATCCCAGCAGTTTCAGAGGCTGAGGTGGGCAGATCACCTGATGCCAGGAGTTCAAAACCAGCCTGGCCAACATGGTGCATCCCTGTCTCTACTAAAAATACAAAAATTAGCTGGGCATGGTGGCAGGTGCCTGCATTCCAAGCTACTCGGGAAGCTGAGGCAGGAGAATCGCTTGAACCCAGGAGGCAGGAGAATCGTTTGAACCGAGGAGGCAGGGGTTGCAGTGAGCCGAGATCACGCCATTGCACTCCAGCCTGGGGACAAGAGCGAGAATTTGTCTCAAAAAAACAAACAACAAAAAACACATAAGCATACGACTAAGTAAAAAACATATTTGTATAATTTGATACTTAAATTTTATATGGAGAAAAAGGGAAACACTGCTTTCTAAAAAATAACAGCAAAGAATTTTGAGAGCTAGTACTAGCTTAAACAATTTACAATTTATGTTGTCAAAGGTCTCAATTCTTCAGTCCAAAAATTTATAATTTTCTTCAGTAACAATGACTGAGTGCTCGCTTTATATTTACCTTTTACATGTTATTTGATTATTTGTTATTTTCCTCAACTCTTAGATAGCAAATGGATTTATGAAATAGGATGTAATGTTTCATTATAGCAGTTGGGGTCTCTCTGCACCGGCAGGCTCTAATACTAGTCTAGTAATTTGGGGAAGAATGGACATTATAGTAGAATGCTCCATTTCAATCTGTGTCTTAAGCCATTTTCTCCGGTATGCAGCAGATACTAAAGGTGTTGCTCTAGCTATGTACTCATATAGTCTCTATTTAAAGATTCAGTTGAATAGATATTGATTCAAGGTAACAATTGATTAGGTTTTCTTTAATTTCCAGCAAAGTTTGCTGCAAGATTAAACATAGGGACAGCTTTTCAGGATTAAAGCATCACATAGTGACCTAAAGGCTCTTTGGTCTGTGGTTGCTGCATCATATTGATATTACTGGGGAGGGGATGCTTGCATGGGTAATCTTACTAAGAGCTAATAAAAAGGCCAGGACCAAACCTATCTGTTTATGTGGTTGTGTGGACCCATCTAGACATTTTCAGTGCCTTGCTTTGAATGGTTAAGCAAGTTAATGATCTATACGTTAACTGCATAGAATACTTAAGTGAAAAATTAAAATGCGAGAAAGAAAGAAAGAAATGTAAATAGTTTTTTACAGCTCTGGAAATTCAGCATTTTTAAAGTTGAATTGACAGAAGTTTGGCTGAGAAGGTTATCATAATTAGAGTATGGTTGATTTAGGGGTATAGTATATTGGGAAAGTGCTTTCAGAGGGGTATGCTCCAGGTAATATATTAATATTAGGGCAAAAGTTTAGTTAATATATTTATTATACATAATGGAGGATTTATTTGGTAGGGGGGCCTGAAGATTTTTTAGAAAATTACATCAGTCAAGGGGTAGCTGTTGGGGTGTTCATGGCTAAAATATGATGTCTGGCTCTGACTTGGTTGCATTTTAGTCTCTTGTTTTTGGGGTTTGCTCATTTTGGTACATTTGCCTAGGTTGATGATGAAGTCAGAGATGGGGAGGGGGAGTTGCGAATTTAATTGGAAACAGTTCTTGAAATAGAGCATGAGTGTGTGAGTGTATGTGCATGTATGAGTGTACATGCCTGCATAAGTGTATGTGCATGTGTGACTGTATGTGCATGCATGAGTGTCTACTGATTAATTGTTATGTCCTTCAGCCATGAATCAATTAACACCTATGATTCTTATGTCAGTCCGGAATACTCAATATAATTTCAGGTACAATGGATTTAACAGGAATCAGGCTTCTGCCATGCTGAATCGCAGCACCCCCAAAGTTAAAACATACCAAATGCATGACAGTGCTCCCATTACTGGTTAATAGGGTGGTAGTCATTAGTCCATTGAGATGTCTTATTTAAAGGGAACGTGTAGGCAATCTTAATTTTATGGCCTTGAAGTAAGAACCAGATGCCAGGTATAGTTTTAGTATAGTCACCCCCAAATGCCATGGGCCTGGAGCGAGGAGGGTAGCAATCCCAAGTGTGATGATGATTTCTCAGAGGTTGGTAGATTAAGAGACCAAAAATTGGTAGGGGATATTCATGTTGACGAGGGGCATCTTTACTGAAATGTGCTATGTCCGATGAACGAATACATGTACTATGCAACATTAAGAATTTATAGTATTGGTCAATATCTATGTGGGGCAGATCTTGTATAATCAATAATGATGACATGTGACAGTTAAGAAATTGCTAATACATGCTTATATGCATATGGACTAGGTTTTTAATGCATTATTATGTATGAATGTACTATACATGAATAAACAATTAATACTATATATTATTCATGGGGACTTGCAGTAATGCACGAAGTACATAAAAGCACTATTATAATAGCGCTAGTTGATTAATACTGACATGGTAGTTGAAGTATATGCTGAGGAAGAATTCAGGGAATGTTATTTTAGCTTTGGGTGTTGGGTGAGGCGGGATCCTTTGGGTATTGACCGTGAAGCAGGATGCTCTTTTCCCAAGTTGTCCTGGAGAAAGGATCCTCCATTTTTGGTTTACAATACCAGAGTGTTAAGTTATACTACAAGGGCATCTTCATTTCAATAGTTTATTTTCAATTAGGCCAGTGAGTGGTATAAGAGTGAGGATGGTAGAAAAGTACGTAATAGATGTTGTTTGCCCGATGGTGATGAAAAGGGGTTGGACTGGTTGTCATCCAACTCATATGGAGGTAAATAAGTCAGTAACCAATATTCAGAATAGGCATTGACTCAATGGTCAGAATATTACACTTTGTTGTGTAGGTCTGTGAAGTACAGGAATAAATTCTAGACTAACAATGAAAAATATAAGGTCCAATATGCCTCCTAGTTTACTAGGGATGGATCTTACCTAGACAAAAAATACCACTCTGGCTTCATGTGGATTGGGGTGTTGAGGGGGTTGGCTAAAGTGTAGTTATCTGGGTCACCCAGGAGGTCAGGTGAAAATAGTACTAGAGTTATTAGAAGGAAGATGAGAAAAATTAAACCTAAAATATCTTTGGAAAATAGCACTAGAGCTATCAGAAGGAGGAGGGGAAAAATTAAACGTAAAATATCTTTGGTTGTATGATAGGGGTGGAAGGTAATTTTGTCAGGATCTGATGAAATCCCGGAAGGGTTACTGGATCCTGTTTCATGTAAGAATAAAAGGTGAACAGCATTTAGAGCTGTAATAATGAAGGATAAGTTGAAGTGGCAAGGGAAAAATCGTGTAAGGGTGGCTTTGTCAACTGAGAATCCACCTCAGATTCATTGCACAAGGTCAGTTACAATAAATGGGATGACTGATAGTAGATTCATAATCACTACTAGATACATTTCGAAATGTATCTAGCGTCATGGGAGCATGTAGCCTATCAATACTGTTGCCATAGTTGTGACTAGGAGGATAATGGCTACATTTCAGGTTTCTAGAAGTATAAATGATCCCTGGTATAAGCCCTGGCTAATGTGTAAGAAGAGGCAGATGAAAAATATTGATGCACCATTAGCATGAAAATAGCAGATCATTCAGCTGTAGTTTACATCTCAGCAGACCTGAGTGACTGAAGAGAAGGTGGTTGAGGTGACGGACATGTAGTGCCTGGCCAAAAATAGTCCTGTAATGATCTGGAGGGTTAGGCAGATGCCAATAAGTGAGCTGAAGTTTCATCGTGTAGAAATATTAGATGGTGTGGGGAGATCAATGAATAATTAATAATTTTTATTAGTGGGTGTGTTTTGCAGGTATCAGTCATTAGCATTATTACAGTTGAAATACAACAGTGATTTTTCATGTTATTAGTCATGGTTATAGTCCATATGGAAATAATGGCATAGACTATATATTTATTAGGCATTCTTTTGGTTATAGAGTATGTAGGTTTTTCTTGGAAACCTTCTCTATTTACGGATGTCTAGGGCTAATTTTTAGTGGTGCTTTAGGTTGTGGTATTGTGTTGAATATCAGTGGGGCTTTTGTGGGGTTGTCTTTTTTATTTATTAGGGTGGCATGATGGTTGTTTCTGGCTCTACTACAGAGATGGCTACTGAGGAGTATCCTGAAACATGAGGGTCAAGTACTGGCATCTGAGGGGCTTTGTTATTAGGACTAATAATGGAGTTGATGCTGGTTTGGTGAATAGTTGAGCAGGATGGAGTGGGGATCACGATTGATTACAATATCATAGAGAGTTGAATGCATTTTGAGGGTGAGAGGGCGGGGTCATTGTGTGAAGATTCTGTGGGTGTGGCTGCCTTCCACAGTTATAGGTGTTGATTAGTGGTAGTTGCTGGTTGATCATCATTGGTTATTACTTATGTTGCCATTGAAGTTACTCAGGTTATAGATTAGATAACTAGGAGTAGGGTTAGAGGGATGGAATGAAAAAGGAGAGAAAGTAGAGTTTAATTAGGCCTTTTTGAGTAGACATGGTAATAGATGTTGAAATTTGGGTTTGTGTAGTGGTATGTGGTATTTGGTATAAACGTTTCTAGTAAAATTAGGTCTAGTAGAAGTGAGGCCAGATTTTGGCTTATGAATAGACCTGAGTGGGGCAAGGGTTGTACGGTGAATTGTTGCTGAATAAAATCCTAATATATTGGAGAATCTGAATGTCTGTAATGGGTATTTTACTTTAAGGCTATTAGTTATAAAATTAAGCTCCATTGCTGGCGAGAAGCCTAAGATGATCACACCTACAGCTGTGAGTTTCAGATGGCGTGGCATGGTTGGTTGGTTGTGGGGATGAAGCAGGAATCATATGGTTGGTGATGAGGAATCCGGTGAAGATGTTGCAGACAGGTGCTTAATTGAGTCAATTAGGAACAAGCTATTTTCATTAATAGTAATCAGAGTCATGAAGTGAGGTTCTCCTGTTAGAGTGAAAAAAATAATATGGGTACTATAGACAGCTGTCAAGGAGGTGGCAATAAAAGTAATAAAATGGCTCAGGCATTGGTATGTGATGCATTTGCAGTTTTGATGATGAAGTCTTTAGGGTAAAAGCCTGTGAGGAAAGGCATACCTAAGTGTGAGGCTGCCAATAATAAAGGAGGAGGATGTGAGGGGTAAAGTCTTGCATAGCCCTCTATTTTCAAGATGACTTGCTCATCATTGAGGCTATGGATGATGGACCCTGAACATATAAATAATATAGCTTTTAAAAAAGGCATGGGTGAAGATGTGAAGGAATGCTAGGTATGGTTGATTAATGCCAGTTGTGACTATTATAAAGCCTAGCTGACTTGAAGTAGACATGCTACAATTTTTTTGATGTCATTTTGCGTTAGAGCACAGATTGCTGCGAATAAGATAGTAATAGCCCCCAGATATAATGTAAATGTTTGCATTGATAAATTATTTTCTATTAAAGAGTAGAAGTGGATGACCAGGAAAACTTCTGCTACAACTATAGTGCCTGAGTGGAGTAGGGCTGAGGTTGGGGTTGGACCTTCTATGGCGGTTGGAAGTCAGAGATGGAGGCCAAATTGAGCTGACTTTCCTGTTGCTGCTAAGAGAAGGATAATCAATGGAAGAGAGTTGGGGGTAGGATCTAGAATGTTTGTTGAAATTCTCATGTGTTGGAGGACAGGAGGAACCATGCTATAGCTAAAATAAAGCCAATATTGCTGATGCAGTTGTACAGGACTGCTTGGAGGGGTGCTGTATTAGCATCTTCTTGTCCTTACCATCAGCCAATTAGTAAGAAAGATATAATTCCTATGCCTTCTTATCCAATAAAGAACTGAAAGAGGTTGCTGGCAGTAACTAGAATTAATATTTTGATGAGGAAAATAGGTAAATATTTGAAAACTTGATTAATGTTAGGGTTGAGTTCATAGATCATATTGAGAATTCTATAATAGACCAGGAAATAATAGTGCAACTGGGATAAATATTGTACAGAAGTAGCCTAATTTGAAGCTTAGTGAGAGTTTGCGAGTCTGGGTCGTCATTCAATGTCAGTTTGAGATAATGAATTCTTAGTCTGTGCATATAAACATTGTAGGGATGAGGCTAATGATGAAGGCACATGCAATAGACGTTTTTGCATAATATGGGTATGAACCTTTTTTGCAGGGGTTAAGGTAAGAGTAATTGGTAAGATTAGGGGATTAGGGCTGTTATAGCAGTGGAAGCATACATGTTTGTTACTTATATTTGGAGTTGCACCAATGTTTTTGGTTCCTAAGACCAATGGATGACTCTTATCCTTTAAATGTTAAGAAAGCCATGTTATTAGGCATGGGGGCGTGAGTTAGCAGTTCTTGCATACTTTCTTGGTAGATACGAAGTTGCAGGCTTCTATTGTTAGATCCACAATCTAACGTTTTGGTTAAACTATAGGTACAGCATGTAAACCCAAAAATAATTTTAGGATTTAAGGACAATAGGAAGATAGGTGCTAGATGTATAAGTATTAATGTTTTTTCTTATGTAAAAGTTTGATACTGTTAATGTAATATGAAAGGGTCCCTCCTTGTGTTGTCTTTAGCATATACAGGAAGTAAAGGGCTGTAATTAGTATATTAAGTCCTGTAAGGATATAAGTGATATTTGATCAAGAGAATGAGGCCATAGTCACAAAAAGTTTCCCTACTAGATTAATGGTAGGGGGCAAGGCAAGGTTAGTAAGATTTGCGAGAAGTCATCATGAGGCTATTAGTGTTAGAAGGCCTCGGGTAAGTAATGCAGTCCAGCTATGGACTTGTTCGTAGTTTGAATTTGATAGACAGAATAGTAAGAATGAAGTGAGTCCATGAGCAATCAGAAGGGTGACCACACCTGTAAAGCTTCAAGGGTTCTGAATGAGGATAGCGGTAATAACAAGTGCTATGTGGCTTACGGAGGAGTAGGCAATACGTGATTTTAAATTGGTTTGTTGTAGCTGCTATTGGGGAAAAAAAACAAACAACAACAAAAAAGAGGGGTTTCTACTTTCCTCTAGGACTCTCAACATTTTGGGAAACTTTCCTGTATCCATTTAAATATTACCAGGGAAAATTAAGATTATCCCAGTAGTATGAGTATGTGTCTATGTTTTCTTGTTCTTTCTTTTTCTTTCTTTTCTTTTCTTTCTTTCTTTCTTTCTTTCCTTCTTTCTTTCTTTCTTTCTTTCTTTCTTTCTTTCTT